>NW_020884872.1:43985698-44129254 GCF_003945725.1 Corapipo altera | reverse complement strand
TTATTTTATTTTATTTTATTTTATTTTATTTTATTTTATTTTATTTTTTATTCTATTTTATTGTTTCAGTTTTCAGGTGCCTGACTTTTACACTTAAAATTTGATTTCCAGAAGTGCATCACCTGAATAACCTATACTGAAGCTCTGCCTTTAGGACCAAATTGTGGGATGGTTTCTATTAGGATCTTAAACCAATAATTATTAAGATATTAGACCTGTAATTACAGGTTGGTTATTTAGATGTCACCATAGTTATTCCCCCTAACTCTGAAGTTTGAACTCCAGGCTAGATGCCCCTTACTGGAGGTTCATTCTTAAAAACTGTATGATTCAGAGTCTCAGAATGTTGATAGCAACTTTCACAACTAGGATGATTTAATTAAGGGAAATAAGTATGGGTTTAAGTCCAAGATTTTCAAAGATAAGCTTTCAGCTGATTATACAGTTGGCTATCCTGTGAGGCTTCAGTGTATTTGGAGGGGGTTTCTTACTCTTATTGAAACAACAAATATTGTAAGGTTGTAAATATCACTCATCAAATAAAAATCCTGATCCTAGAAATTCAGTTATTCTAGCAATACAGATTATTTTAGTAGCACTGAGCTCTAAAGACCGTAGAATCCTTATACTGGACATTTTTTCAAATCCAAGACATTTTTCTGATCCAGGAAAAAATACGCAAAGATCTTGTGTACACCTACATTGGTAAACATGTTAGAGGAAGACAGAACCTGAAAGTATGTAGGTACATAAGTGACCAGATAAAGATTAGATCTAAAATTAGAGTTGATTGAAAGCAAGTTGATTGTAAACTTTAGAACCTTTAGAACCTATTTTGCACTTAGGATGGGATAACCGTGGATGTTCCTGCAGACTGGGAAATGAGATGCTGGAAAGCAGTGCCACAGAAAGGGACCCGGGGGTCCTAGTTGATGGTAAGTTGAATTGACTCAGCAGTGCCCTGGCATCCAGAAGGGCCAACTGTGTCCTGGAGGGCATCAGGCAAAGTATCACCAGCTGGTCAAGGGAGGGGATTGTCCTGCTCTGCTCTGTACTGGGGCGGCCTCACCTTGAATACGGTGTGTGGTTTTGGGCACCACAATATAGGAAAGATATTAAGCCATTAGAGAGCATCCAAAGAGACGAAAAGAGATCCAAAGCATCCAAAGAGAGGAAAACAAAGATGGTGAAGGGCCTTGAGGGAAAGCCGTATGAGGAGTGCCTGAGGTCACTTGTTCTGTTCAGCCTGGAGAAGAGGAGACTGAGGGGAGACCTCATTGCAGTTCACAACTTTCTCCTGAGAGGAAGAGGAAGGTCAGACACTGATCTCTTCTCTGTGGTGACAGTGACAGGACCTGAGGGAATGGCCCAAAGTTGTGTCGAGGAGGTTTACGTTGGATATTAGAAAGAAGTAGTCACAGCACCAAGCCTGACAGAGTTCAAGAAGCATTTGGAAAATACTCTCAGGCCCATGATATGACTCCTGGGGATGGTCCTGTGCAGGGCCAGGAGTTGGACTTGATGATCCCTGAAGATCCCTTACAACTCAGCATATTCTATGATTCTGTGATGCTATTACCTTTATTCTGACATCTTGATTTTTTTAGAGTGAAGGGAAGATGCAAAGAGTTGTGGAAATTTTTTGGGTTCGGAAGTCCTCCAAGTCCTATACTTTTACAAACTTTTGCTAATGGAGTTACTGAAAAAAACCCATTAATTTTACATGAATTATAATACATTTTTCCATGGAAAAGAATCCCATTAAAACTGTATTTCATGAAAGATTATCTGAAGAGAAAAACCTAACCAACCAAAGAAACCCAGCTCTAACTTGAAAGCCAAATTTTAGAGATGTTAATGGAAAGTTTCACGTTAAATCCAAAGAGATTGGAACTTCTCCATAATACAATACTGACTTCCCATTTGATTAAAATCCAGTGTTAAGTTGATGCATTTTTCACTGAATTTGGCATGCTGACATAGAACTCCTGACAGCATAAGGAATGAATGTACAAATGTATTTTATGTAGGAAAACTGAAACCTCCATAGTGTGTGCTTCTGCATACTGAAATGGGATTGTTTCAAACAATCAGACTGTGAGGAAGCCGAACCATTTGGCTTATCTCATATCTGCTTCAACATTATTCTGTTCTTTCTGCCCAAATTCTTACTGCGAGACAAATGGTTGCTATGTGAGGTCCAAGGACAAACATTTTCTCTTCAGGACACTTCAGCTGTTGATCCAGTACAGAGGAGTTGTCCTATTCTCTTCCCTTGAAGGCACACTGATGCCAGACAAGAGCCGAGAGAGGAGCTGGTCCATTGTTAATGGTCCATTGACCATAAGTACCTGACACAAATGAAAACAGCAACCTTCTCATCCTCCCTACACAGCATGGCCCCTCCTATGACAGCCTCATCTGGTGTGCTGTTCTGGTGATAGTGGGAAGTGATGAACCCAAAGCAAAGGCCTGCAGCACTTATTAATCATAAATTTATAAATCAAGAAGAAGACGACAAAAAAATAGGTTCAATGGAAGGGGAAAGCCTGTGTCATTTTAAGTGTATTTTGATAGTTCCTCTTTTTCCTCTTTTTCTGATTATTCAATCATAGAATCATAAACTGGTTCAGGTTGCAAGGGACCTCTAGTGCCATGTAGTCCAACCTCACCTGCTGTGAAGAGGGACATCTTCAACTAGATAAGGTTGCTCAGAGCCCTGTGCAACCTAACCCTGATTGTTTCCTGGAATGGGGCATTCTTCCTTTCGGCTGTCTCAGCTCCTGATTGAAACTAATGCCACTTTATTAAAAACTGTTATGCTAATAACTTGTTTAATTTAAAGCTGCTGTATTTAAGCTTATCACATTTTATACACTTGAAAGTTCTTATTATTTACATTTCACTGACTCTGAAAAAGCAAAATATTCTTTAATTGCACTGGTAGATATCAGGGAACAATGTGGATCAAACACTTGAAGACAAACACCAGCCATGAGAACTGCAGCCAATTAATTTGACTTGTATTTCTTTTCCAACACTTAGTTTCTTCGTAGTTAAAATTTTCTCTTAAATCTCCCAAGATTTATTCATTTCCTTGTTAGATATTTATGATGTAACTACTCTAAATAATGTAGATTCCAAAAATAATTTTTGAAAAGTAAATATCAGTCTTCCCTACTGTGATGTCTAATCCCTATAGTACAGAGGATTCATATTCCTATTAGGGATTTATACTGATTTCCAAAATGCAGTATGGTTTTTGTCACTAGTCAGAGAAATTCAAAATTTAAGGTGCCGTAAAGATGCCTTGAGTTCCAAGGAAAGGCAGGAATATTTCTGCTTATGTTGACATTTTGCCTGAAAAGCGAAAGAGTGAATTTATCAAAAGCTATGTCCTGGCCAAGCACAGAGACATAATTGAGAAAGAGTATTTAGAAAATCTAATCTGCTACTTTCCTTCTGGTGGCTATAAAGGTAGAGCAAGGTGCTAGCCATAAATAGCATGCTAACATCTAACAACCTTTTTTTACAGAGTCCCGTGTGAGTTTGTGAAGGATCTGTCCTGAAGTTTTCCCCAACAATTACCATTCAGCTATAAAAATAATTTTAGGTGGCAGCCTTCTGACTGCCAAAGGCTCTCAGAGGAGGATGAGCTGGATCCAAATTTCCATGCCAGTTCAGAATTATCTCCCCACTAGTGCCTAGCTGTAAACCTCTAGCGGAACTGGCTGCTTGCCTGCTTGCAGTCCCAACAAGGAGTCTATGTTCATAAATTCAGTTTGCTGGCAATAGCACCTTCGCCTTGCTTTCAGTCAGAAATTTCTTTCTCATGTTGAGTCCTTCTGAAAGTAAAATTCTGTATTTCTGAATGTCTACATACTTACATGGACAGTTAAGTTTATTTCCCTGATGATGTGCCCAATTGTGAACATCTGGTAAATTTTTAAATGCTACCTCCGAATTGACAAGATAACCCAAAGGGGCATGGTTGGGGAATGCATGGAGCATTTTAAAATGAAGAGTTATCACAGAATTTGGGAAATTGATGTTTCATAGATGTGAAATGAGAGGACTATGGAACGAGAAGACTAAGGAACCAGACCTTTAAGCTGTTTGTGCTAACTTCTACTGAGGGGGAGGGATAGCCGCTTTAGGTCAAGAATTCACTCAGCCTAAGGTAGGGGTCTAAAATGACTCTAATGATTTGCATCCTTAAATTTTTTATTTCTTTTGACTGATTTTAAATGGATGTGGATACAGTCTTCCACACTGAACATACAATGGTTCCACTAGTGCAGATACAAGTTTTTCCCAAGATTTTGCTGAGTGGCCACCTGATTTTTCCAACAGCAGATATTCAGTCAGTCTCTGGAAGTTGATACTGAAGATTGCTACAAGGTCATCACAATATCAATCCACTTATGAAAATCAGCCAATGGGTATTTTAGAACTTGATGTACTCTACTCTAATTTATAAGCCTGTCAGAACATTTATTTATCTTTTCATTTGCACGTATTGTGACCATTAGCTTTATTTAATTATATTCACTGTAAAAAAAACATAAACTGATCCTATTGTTGCCTACTGAGGTGTTATTGGGAGATCTCTTTACACTTTATTTAGTGCTGTCAGAAACCATTCTGTCAAAAATACTTCTATGGCTTGGTATTCTAAAAATGTTCAAGTACTCTCCTTCTTCCTTTTATTTAATGTTCTATTCTGACAGTGTCATTCAAATTTTACAATTTAAAGTATTTTCTTGGTAATTGTCCATACTTAAAGCAGAGACACCAAAATTTTCTTTTTTGTTTTAAAAGGTGGGTTCACCTATACAAAGACAACCTTGGCCAAGTATTTCATATAGTCAGTCAATACTTAAAACAAAAGAATGGCATAAAACATCACAGGTTTCTTGTTTTAAATGCAAAATGAATGGTATTCCACAATATTGATTAGCCTCAGGAAAATGCATGCAAGGGTAAAATATTATGCTCTCTCCCTTATATCTTTAAGTCAGCTACAGAAGAAACTTATTTTGAAAAGTCACATGGATGCAAACTGAATTTTGATTCAATGACTTACTGCATATCTGTAAGGCTCAAAATAATTTTTGAAGCCTGAGAAGTAGTTTTATTTTAATATATTGAGTATTTTAACAGATAACAGTTTACTTTATCCATCTGACACTACAATAACCATCTACACAGATAATAGAAGTAGAACAGACAATGGTACTTTTTAGAGTATTAACATGAGGGCAGGGAATGTATAAAAAGTAACAATTTAAATCAAAAACAATTTAAATCGTAAGTGCCTGCAGTAGTATTACTTATGAGAATAGTCACCTCTGTCTCACTTTTTTCTTTGGCTGCCAGCTGCCCACCTGAAACAGCTGTGAATGATGATAATACCAAGACTACGACTTCACATTTTTTTCTGTTTGATATTTCCTGTTCAACCTGTAGGGATCTACTGATATGTGGGGTGGGGTCTCAGATCACCTCACAGGGAGAATAAGAAAATGCAGATGCACTTAAACAAGTGTTGTGTATGATCCTGCCTTCATGCCGTGAAGTTCTTTGTGTATCTCTTATTCTCAGGTCTCAAAAAACCCCAAACATTTACTGCTTAGCAATCTAAGGAATCATTACTGCAAAAAAGCTTTCCTTTTGTTTATCTTGGGTTTTTCTCTTACAGGGTGCACATTTGTTTTTAGGCCTTTCTTGCCTTGCTGAAGTCACAGGCTATCCAAGAAATTACCACTGCTCCTTAACCATGTCATTAAAGTTAGTAAACTTTGCTAAATCTTTCAAAAAAGCACATCCTTATCCTAACAGAGAACTTTTATCTAAAGGGAACCTCCTTCAGCTTTAGTTGTGGTGCCCCTGTAGAAAATGGTATATAAAAATGTCTGTGAAGATAAGTGAGTGGTGCAAAATTTTTTTTCCTGACAGAAACTTCAGACTTGCAATATAAGTACACAATTAGTTTTTTCTAAATTTAATATTTTTGTATGCATTTTCATCTCTGCAGTTTATATGTGCTGTGTTGTTTGGTGGTTTTTTCACTGCTGTCTGATACACTGTTTGAATTACTGTCTCTGCAGTGAGGAAGCATGTTTTCTTATGCTTTTTGTACAAAGAGAGACAGAAGAGAAAATGAGGGATACCAAAACCTTGCAGTTAATATTATTGGGGTTTAAATCCTAACACAGACAAAAAAAAAAAGACTGTACCTTATTTCATTCTCTAATAAAAACATCCTGAACTATGGCAAGTTCCCTACTTGTTTTTCTTCTGATCTCCAAATTTTTGTAAATTCATGTCTTCTGCCTTTATGGTATCACTAAATTCTCTGTTATCTTTTCACTTTTATTCCATAAAGGCAGAAGTAGTTATTTTAAGTATTCTGATATATATATATATATATACCTAAATATTCAGTGTATACATATTATAAAAGCCGTGTTGAGATTTATTAACCTCTCAAATTAGAGCTCAATTACCATCTAATTTTGTTAGGGTTTTTTTACCTTTGACATCTTTAACTTAAAGGATGATAAGCCATAGATGTTAAGAGACATCTTAGCAAAAGCACAAGTAATCATACCCTTACATATGTTCTCTTTCTCTAATATTTTCAAATTTATGCCTCCACATTGCTTGTACATAGTACACTTCCACATCAATATTACCAATACTCTTAGGATTATTTTTATGTGCAATTCAGTAGAAAATCAATTAGTCTGGACATTTTGATTGAATGATTGCAATATGCTACAAGCCATTGATTACATGATTACATTTTGGCAATGACAACAAAATATTTTAAATTAAAATTTTTCTTTATATTTATTTTGTTTCCCTTTAAAGCAGGAAAACAATAATCAGTAATAGGGTTGATGCTACAGATATAGTCATATATGTACTTTTAGTGTAACCAGAAGAAATTCTGATTTGTGCTCCTGCATAGCTACTGAGTTACCAGGAGGTGCTATCATATTACCTTCATGCCATTTGAATAGGAAGGAAGTGAAGAAATCAAATGGGTAATGAACAAGGTAAAGAGAACAATTTATCTTTACTGGATTTCCTTTTTTTAATTTTAGATTTAGATAAATAAGTGTAAGTGTGAAAATTAGCACGAATTCTATTCTACAACAAAGTCCTCTCATTTTCTGAAGTAAATGAGAATAAATGGAGGGTTTTATGAATTATTTGAAGAAGTTATAGAAATATGGAAAACCTCCCAAGAATATGAGGTGCAAAAGGAATAAACAGAGTTTTCCAATCTAACATATGTAAAAGAATATTTAATTCACATTTAAGGAAAATGTAAGGTAATATGTTTCTAGCAGTAATTTTGTTTATAAAATTATGATCTTAATTTAATGCTTTGTCTATGGCCAACATAGTACTAAGGTAGTCATGAGAAAAGATACATGAGGATACAGAAGAGTTTTTTTTTGAAATTGTGTTGAAAACAGGGTCAGTAAGTGAGGAAAATAGATACATTTCAGATTGGAATTCTCCTGTCTTCCCCTTTAAGGAAAGTTGTGCTGCTTAGGTTTTGGAGTTTGTTTTCTTGTGGTTTCACTGGAAGAAAAAACAAAACAAAACCCAAAATCAAACAAACAAAGCCACCAACCAACAAACAAACAAACGCCCTCAAAAACTCACTGAAATCTGTGACATTTACAAATGAACATTCTTTAATGGGACTGAAGGATGTGCATTTTTGCAACTATTAGCATTGAAAGTCTCAGACATGTGGCCAAGGTATGGGGATCACAATAGCAACATTCAGGGATGCATCAGTTTTTCAGTGACTGTAGAGTGAGTTATACATCAGCTCAGAGAACTGTAAAGCCCCAAACCCTAATATAAAATATGACTTTGGATAGAGGTAAACATGGCAAAATTGTATTTGCGAACAGATTACACTTCTTCCTTTACATCCAAAATAGACTCTTTCTAAAGTTAGTACGAGAAATAATCCTGGCCAGTGCCAATTCCCCTCTTATCATGTCTGGAAAGTGCTAAGGAGAATAATAAATGTCCCAGTGAAATTCCATGCCAAGAACAGATAAAATATTCCTCTTCCATAAATAAGCAGTATAAAAAAGAGTATGCCAGTGCCCAGGAATAACCCCATCTTCTGTTTAATTTAGTAGTACAGACACAATGAAAGATTGTGAAATTAATGGAATATGTAAAACTCCCACAGACACTAAGAAACAGCTCGATAACCACCTCTACTGTGTTGAACCAGATAGTCCCAATCTCTCTCAATAGTAGTTACCTGAAGTTATATTTACAAACCCCAAAAAGTCCCATTTAATCAAAATCATTCTCAAGGCTTAGACCTTGTTTCATTGTCTGTGGAAATTGTTGGGGCTGGGTTCGAGTGAATAGTAACAGCATCTTTGTTTATTTTTAAACTTTTTTCTTATTCTATCCAGAAATTTTTCTAAGATCATCAGAATTCATCCTTTATATTTTTTTTATCTTGCCTCAGTTGCCAGGAATAAAGTGACTACTTGAATCCACATGATTATCTTCAGTAGTCTTCTTAATGCCCAGAAACACCTTTATATCCTCACTATCCACATGCTGGAGAATGAGCATATGAATCTGCTAAAAGCAGTAATTCAAAGGCAAAGGTTTGATGGTTGAGGTTTTACAATAACATTGAGTAGAAAATTAGTGGGATCAGCAAATTATTCATTTGTACCCAGAAAACTAACCCTTAACTAGATTGTCTTTGACCTCTTGTGGCACAGTTCCCATCTCCTGCGGATGTCCTGGCAACAAAGTCCTTCTGAAATTTCTTTGTAGCTGATCATGCAGGAATTGAAATGGTGATGCCAGGCATATACTTTGCATGTTCTAATGAGTTTTACTCTATTCCTCAGGCCAGCGGCTGAGCAAGCTTTAGATAATATATAGAAGCCAAAGTCAAAAAAAGCTTAGATTAATAAAAAAAAAATAGCTGCAGCTCAAACCAGACATATCTTAAGGGATTTTAAGGCTTCAAAAGGTTGTAAAGATAATTTTCACCTAGTGAATATGAATAGCAAAACTCATGGTAGGGAACTTATATAAATACTGCATAGCATTCCCCTCTTTCTCAGTAGTATTTTATGCAAATAAAATTAAAAGGCTTTCTCACAAGGCCTAGCAGAGTTCTGACTAGGTGTGAAGCAGAGCTGCAGTTTACTCTTAGTTCCCTCATCCTGAGGCAAGAGTGGTGGGCTGCAGTATGATAATATATAGACTGAATGAAAATACTGGATTTGATTACATTTGGTAGTCACAGGTGTGGGAAGGACATAATTTCATTCGCTTAACATAAAAATAGCTGTCAAAGGTGATGCTAGAAAGTCAGTCCACTTTTGACAGCTCTCAGGGACTATTTGGACTACTGAAGGGCTAAAACCATATAAGTTTATCTGCCATACTAGAATGAGGTGTAATACTGAACATTTCATACTGAGATTGTTTTCACATAGCTCTAGCTCGAAACAAATCTATCTAACAGCATGAGGACATGTTACTTTTCTTTACTGTGATAAACACAAACATATTTTATCTGGTCCTTGAAGGTATCTAAGAAATAAAGAACATTTTAGAGCACCAGTGTATGCCCACAGAAATAGAATGAATAATAGTAAAACTGACACATTAAAGGTCTTAAAATTCTCAAGCCCAAGGCATGGATTCCCTGCTGCCTCCATCCATCACTGAAAGTGAACTCTTTTTGCAGCAAGTAAAACATATAGACATGAACTTTTATTCTAGTAGTGGAAAAACATAAAATTGTAAAAACTGAGAGCTTCTCATACTCACGTAAACAATGGGATTGCCTTGTTGGACTACCTACCCTTTTTTTTTCCATTCTAACAATGTCATTTGACCGTCATTTGGCTTTTCCAGGACGATGATAGGTCTTTGACTCAGTCTAAATGGACTCCCTTAAGGTATATACCAAGAACTCATAAAGCTGGTGGGTAATTCAACCTGAATGGACTTCTGACTACTTAGAAAATGTGTGGGGAAATGCAGCTCTTCTGGAACAACTACTTCCAAAATCTATACAGAGCAGTCTAACATCACATTTAACTTTTCTCTTAGGATGTCTGTTGTATCTGTTTCTTTGTTGTAATGTAAAACTCTGTATGGAGGTTAAATGCACTTTTTTATATGCACACGATACGCAAACTGTGTAGTGCAGGCTGGCTGCTCCCCGGGGGACAGATACTGTGGTGGATGCTTGTTCAGCAGGGAAGGTGCTCCCACCAAGGGGAGTCTCCTCAGGGAGACAGGTAGGGGAATTCCAGCCAGAGTATGGAGTATATTTGTGGTGAGAAACCAATCTCATGTCAGAGTGCAAATCAATGACGTGCGTGGGTAGACCCAGACATGACTACAACACAGCTGAATTGTAGCTCAGGTGTGGGCTGAGGGTGATAGTCACTACTTAGAAGAAGGTCCTAAGGAAAATATGGATGAAGCCTTACTGAGGGTCCTAATTTTCATCACAATGATGTACCTCCTCTCCCCCTTGCAGCTCTTTACCAAGAGACACAATCCTGCAAACACCAAGATCAGAGATGAAGGAATGGAGATGAGGTATTTCAGTCATTGGAGGAGGCATTTCCCTGCAGTCTGTGGAGAGACCACAGTGGTGCAGAGAGATATTTGCCCAACGAAATATGATGGATCCATGTTTGAGCAGGTTTTTCCTGAGGGTTTCAGCTCATGGTGACAACATACACTGGAGTAGGTGAAAAAATGTGAAGAGGAAGGAATAGCAGAGAGGAACTGTTATGAACTAACCATACCCCCGTTCCCTTTTCGCCTAGCCCCTCTCAAAAGAAATGGCCATCCAGGCATTTTTTTACTTATCCAGAATAAGGTGTAGATAATAGAACTCATAAAGCCTAGAGAGTTAGATTGGGTCTGTAGAAGGGCCACCCAAAGAAAAGTTGAGCTGTCTTGCTCAACAGAGCAATAATTGGAGATCTTGAGATAAGCCTGAGTCAAGGAGATTGAGCCTCAAGTTCATTGATAGGTTTGTGGAAGACACAAGGTATAGAAGGTCCAGTTGGAGCAGAGCTACAATTGATCTGGCTAAGGAAGGGGTGGGCTGCCGAAAGCATTCTACTGTGAGAAGACTGTGGTATTCATCCCTTCCATGGGAAGACCCTTTTATACCTCCCTTCAAGTAGAACAAGGGGGCCTACATGAAAACCAGAGAGGGTTGTTTTACAAGGCCATTTAGTGATAGTACAAGGGGTAATGGCTTTAAACTGAAAAAAAAGTAGGTCTAGATATTAAGAAGAAATTCTTTACTGTGAGGATGATGAGGTACTGTAACAGGTTTCCCAGTGAAGTTCTGGATACCCCTTCCCCGGAAGTGTTCAAGGTTGGATTGGAGGGGGCTTCAAGTAACCTGGTCTTGTGGAAGATGTTCCTGCCCATGGCAAGGGGCTTAGAACTAGATGATCTTGAAGTCTCTTCTAACACAAACCATTCTATGATTCTATGATTTGTCCCTAACCTTAAATTTCTAGTCAACTTGGTGGTATAAGTTTCACATTGACGACTCAAGGTGATGACCCTAGGTAGTCAATATGTAACCATTATCCTTTTAAATAGTTTGACCCTGAGAACCTTGGTGTCTTCAAAGAGAAAGATATCTTTCCTGTAAAATATTATTGAGGACTGAGAAGGTCTTGATTCTCCTTGGAGTAAGGTGAATTTTGTGCTGTAAATCCCAGGACCAGGACTTGGAAGAACTCTGCAGTCCTGGACTGTCAAGAATCACCACTGTGGTGACCAGACACCCATCATCATATATTTTACATCCTATTTTACAGTATTTACTTCTAAACAGGTGTGGCACTGTGAGAATATGCTGCCAGTGCTGGACTTAGAAAATACTTAACTAGTACATTTATAATAGTAAACCACTATCCATTAAAAATATTCTTTAAAAGAGAAATTGACAAATGGAATACCAGAACCATTTTGAAATTCATGTTTTCTGACAATTGTTTTGTGCATAAAATGTTCTTGACCTTTTCATCTATGTTTGAAAATCTAGGCCTGAAGATTTTTGTGCCTTTTGTGCACAGCTGGAGTCACTACTGAGATTGAAGCACACATACTTTGTAGGAAAACAAAATGAAACTACATTTCTGTGTTTCTTGTTTCTTCAAGTTTAAAAATGTGATACACTGGTGTTTATTGCAATACTAACTAGAGATTTGTGATAGGTTGACCTTGCCTGAACTCCTGGAACCCACCAGGTTGCTCTATCACTACGCTTCTAAGCAGGATGAGGGGAAGAAAATAAGATATAAAAAACCCTGTGGGTTAAGATAAAGGCAGATAAATAAACAAAAAGCAAAGACCAAGTGCAGAAGCAAAGAAAACCAAAATATTTATTCTCTAGATCTATTCTCTACTTCCCATAAGCAGATGATGCCCACCTGATTCCTAGGAAACAGCACTTTAATACACATACTTGCACACCCCACACCCTACCACCCAGCCCCCTTAGCATTTATTGCTGAGCAGACACCATATGGCATGGTCAGTTTGGGTCAGTTGTCCTGACTATGTCTCCTCCTAAGAACTTGTTCAGTCCTAGTCTACTGGTGAGGGGAAAATGTTGGAGAGACAGTTTCCTGCTGTGCAAGCACTGCTCAGTGGTAGCCAAAAAACGGATGTGTTATGAACACCTTTCTAACTATCAATCCAAAACACAGCACTGTGAGGGATGCTATGGGGAAAATTAACTCCCTCACAGTCAGTCCCACTACAAGGTTTCAACCAGGTATTCTATATTTTTTATATCCTGATTTTGAGTAGAAAACTAAGCTACAAAATGGAATAGTAACATTATGAAATTTTATGTGTTTCTTTTTCATTTCATAAACAACCTTTGAAACTGCCAAAGTCTTACCTTGAAGTTTTCCTTGATACCTACTGTTTCCCCAAAAACCCCTCACAACACATGATTTGTCTATTTACTTTTTACCAATCCCTTACAATTCATCTGCCAGCTGGAGATTTAGAGATGACCTGTTTCTTTTTACTTTGATCCATAGACTGCTGCATTTCAACTGTAGCAATATTTGGTTTTGTGATTCAGTAATGCAGTTCAGGAGCATGTAATAATTCTGACTTAAATCAGATGCAAAAGCTTTGTGTAAGATACACAAATTTAAAGCAAAATTTAATCCTGTCCATCATGTCTTCTTCAGCAATAAGTTTATTTGATGATTCATTCACCTCTATTCTATATTGGATAAGGAACAGGAATATCTTTGGTTGTTGTAATACAGTTTGCTTTTGCAGTTGAGGAATTACAATCAGGGAAAGAAAGAAAAAATGATAGACATGAATACGACTCATTATTTGCTGAGAACTTGTTTTGACATATCAATCAATGTAAATCATCAGTGTTACAATATCATTGATTACAATTTGCTTCTCTTTGATCACATCAGAAATTCCTTGTCAAGATAACATGTAACATATTTTCCAGATGATCTTAACTGTTTTTGTAATGTGTCTCATCTTCTACTGAAAACCATATAGACCACGCAATTCTATTTGGGTTACTTACTGAAGCTTACTACAAAGAAAAGTAAGTTTAGATATTGTCTTTAAAGCTATTTGCTAACTGAAATTGAAACCTGGAATTAAATGAAAACCCAGCATAATCCAATATCTTGATACAGTTATAATAATGTAAAGGCTCCAGTGATGGTGGTCCTGGGCCTGACAAATGTTTTCTGATTTACATGCCTATGTCAACACAATTAATTGGTAAGATAGGATCCTAATTTTCCTATATTTCAACTACTGTGGCTTTATCAAAAGGTCTTGATTTCCAGTTTGTCAGGTTATATTATCCAGAGATATTTTTTATACTTCCCCCTTTTTTTTCCAACTCCACAGGGATAAAGCTGACACACTCAAGTGAGTATAAGAATCCACTGTGCCCACATCTTATCTTTGAGCTATCTACATGCTTATAACCTGGAAGACTCAGCAAATTTTCAGATTACACAGACTTGCATGGTATGGTCAACACACCTAAAGGATCTGTCAAGAAGTGGGTCCATGGGAACCCTGGAAGTGTTCAAGGTCAGATTGGATAGAGCTTTGATGATGCCTCTGCTCCTTGCAGGAGGTTTGGATTATCTGACCTTCAAAGGTCCCTTCCAATCCAAATTATTCTATGATTCTAGGATTCTATGATTCTATGAAGATGACAAGTGTATGTAGAGTCCCCATGCTCAAGGTCTTGGCCATGAAAGACCTTCTAGGTTAGAGTTGGATAACATGAATGAGATTCCAGAGTTCTGTGTTTGTAAGATTGAATCAATATTTAAGACAAATAATCTCGGAAAAATGACCTTTCTACCGTGTTCACACTTTTCCTGAAAAGTGCTTATTCTGCATCAGCTTGAAGTTATGGAATGCATTAACTTTCAGGGCTAAAAGAAAAAGAATTTTTCATCGGTAATTTTTTCTAGATTTGTTCTATCAGTCAGAACACTTAAATAAGCACTATTAGATCTATAGCAGGAACCAGAGCCTCAGCCAACTGCTATGACCTATACTCTATTATTTTTGTTCTTTGCCTTACCATGAATCAGCTAAAGCAGAAGCTATGATGCATGATCTCTCATAGACCATGTGCTGATGATCCAGAAATCCATATAGGAATAAGAAAGTTAGAATCATGAATTTGAAAGTTACAAGGCTAAAATGGAATTTGATCTTTTTCCTACTCCTGAAGCAATGGATCTTAAAAGTAAAGGAAAATAGTCTATATTTGAAGGGAAAAAAAGAAAGAAAATACAAAAAATTTATGTCATCTTAATATTTGTAGTGATTCACTCTCAGTTTTGAGCAATAGGTTCAGAGCAGTCCTACAGTCTGTATATCTCTACTCCAAAAAACTTCCAACAGATCAGAAATACACCCATATTCCCATACTTATTTTTTCTTATGGGCTTACTTTAGACAGCTCATGGGATTTTACTTGGGATTTCCCTTATGCTATATGTTGTTGTAATTCTATTAGGAACTTTGGACACAAGACTTAAAGCTGAAATATGTATCATAGAGAATACATTTAAAAAGTCTTTAACTGTTTATGTACATATGATTTTTCTAGAATCTTGCTTTAGAAAAGAAAATAGCTAATTACTACACTTCCAACTACAGAGTTGAAGGGAGACTTCCAAAAATATTGAGCTATATTTGTCCATGAAACCCATTCTTTGGAATCTGAAGATGGGGAATTCAGTGAAATTTGTTATGTTTTATAGATCAGGCTATTATATTTTAAGGTTCTAATTAAAATGGGATTTACCAGAATAATCTTGGAAATGAAAGATTATTCTTCTGCCTGAATAAGATTGAAATCAATACAATAATTCCATTTAGGTTTTTTATGAAAAATGGTACGATATCTCCACTTCCCAAATGATAACCCATACAAACTCAAATATGGTGTTTTCCCGTTATTGTTGTGGGTAGTAATATTAGAAAAGTATTTTTTGTAAATTTTACCACATGGTGGTTGACCATCAGTTTTTCTGTTAATCAATTAATTCTCCTTAAAACACATGAAGACTTTCAGGAAATTAATAAGTATGTTCTCATGTTTCAGTGAAACTTAAATTTATGAAAAGTACAATGGTACCTCAGGCTGCCCACCATATGATTAATTAGGAAATTTTCATTCAGACGAGCCCTAAAAGATCAATGTTATGTTAATTTTTGTAGAGTCAAAACTTACGTAGCAGATGAGCTCTGGTACTTTTTTTTTTAAATATATCTATTTAAGAGTTTAGGGAAAAATCTGCTATTATGATGTTTCATGAACATATTTTTGTAATAACATCTTGTGCAATACTGCTAGATCTAAATTAGCATATATTATGGCACAATAAAAGTGGTTGCAGACAAACAGAATTTCAAGGACTCAATATCTGCACCCAATCTTTGGTTTAGACTGAATATTCATCAAAAAGTGGAGTCATCAGAGGAATTATTGGAGCTCATCATCCAGTTAATCCACTCATATTGAAAACTATTCTCTGAATCAAACCAAGACCTCGGTAAACAGGACAATTTCAAGATTCCCTTTTAAAAGTATACTCATGGACTGAACCAAAATTAGAAGATAGTCTCACATATTCTCTTCATAAATCATTAGTGTTTCCAGCTTTAGTATACAGAGACTATTGGACAGTTTACTAGATTCTTGTTGCTTACGCATGCTAATCAGACCTCGTGGAAAGGAAGAATGTTTTTTCCTACTTTGACAATTTTTGAAATAAAAAATAACTTTAAAAAATCCTGCTTTTTTATGAGATAAGAACAATTGTGGGGCTGGCTATTTTTTTGATTTTTTACAGAATCAAAACAGAAACACAAATTCAAAACTATCAATAATGGAATTATCATGTCGCTAATTTGAAATCTGAGATGTCATCCAGGAAGATTTTGTGTAGCACACTTAATCACTTATCTAATGTGTCTTATTCTGTTTTGAGCATAGTCTGATTTGTAGTCTTAGTCTTATTCAACTTTACAACAGTGGTTGAATTTTCCACTCTACTATTTCACGTTTTCAGTTATGTTAAATCCAGATTATTGTTCCGGGAAAAAGGAAACACACTCTATACACAGAGACACAAATTAGACCAAATAATGATTTAACAATGCATATGATCTAATTAATAGAGAAATGCCTCATTAATAGAACAATTATTATTTTAATGCATAACTTTCAATTATTTACTCTTATTTTTGGATACTATGCTCAACCTTTCACTGGTCCTTTAAAGAACCAAAGTAAGAAGGTGGATTTTCAAGAAGTCACCACTGTTTTGACGGTTTATCTAGAATGATGTGCATGGTGGTGGGATTGCTTTCTCCCCAGACCTGGATTTCTTTGGTGAAATCTTAATGTCTTCTATGACAACCATGCAAGGACTAGAGGAAGAATAAATCCAGTGAACTGGCATGTTTTGAAGAGGAGTTAGGACATGAAGAGACCATTCAGATGGAAAATGTGAGACAAGCTGCAGGGTTTCTCAATCTGGTTTATGACTCCTTAGTTATTAAGATTTCAAGAATTTTTAAATGCCCAGTAATGAAAGTAAAGTGAATTTATTTATTTCAATAAACAACATGACCAGTTCTTTAAAAGAAAGGTAATAATTTTTAATGTAATAACATTAGTGTATAAGTGGATGCCAGTCCTCTATTTTACTTGCAAAAAGCACATTTAGGTCTGTAGAAAATAATATTACCTGCTGGTTTATTGGTTTAATTAAAGGGAGCAGTTTTAATGGATGGACAGAAAGCCTCTTGGTATTTCCTTGAGCACTCTTTTTCTGATTTATTAAGAAGTAATTTGTGAATAACTATTAACATTTTATTCAATGAATATGTATCTTGCAAAGTTCCTATTGTCTTTATTATTCTACTACTTTCTTTTCTTCTTTTTCCTATATTTTTGAAATCTCACAGACTAGTTTTTTCCCAAGTACCTTTACAATAATGCATTGTTGTACTGTGCCTAAAGCAAGCAGCAGTCCTGGTACACCAGTCACCCAGGACAAAGGACAACGGAGCACACCATGAAATCACGGAAAGGTGAGGAGAAAAATAAGGATAACACTGCATCTTGTGTGGAGCTGAAAGATGTAATCTTCTTCTTTTTATTTAAAACTTCCTGTCCTATGTGCCTGTAAAGCAGCTTTAAACATTTTCTACCCTGCAATATTTATGTTCGTGTTAATCCTAGTGCTGTTTTCCACTTCGCCTGAGACAGGAGAGCCCTTTTTGTTATTTGACCTAATGTTTTCCTTGCTTTGTTTTTTAAGTTTCTAATATGAAAAGTTTTCTGCTTTAATTCAATGATGTTATTATTAAATTTTGTGATGTATTTGATAGCTCTTTGCCATTGTTATGGAGTAAAACAGTATACTTCAGATGACTAACTTGAACTAACAGATTCCAACACTATATTTTATAGAAACATCACAGAATCATAGAATGGTTCAGATTGAAGGAACCTTAAAGATCATCTAGTTCCAAACCTCCTGCCATGGGCAGGAACACTTTTCACTAGACCAGGTTGCTCAAAGTCCCATCCAACCTGGCCTTGAACTCTTCCAGGGATGGGGCATCCACTTCTCTGAGCAACCTCTTCCACCCTCACGGCAAAGAAATTTCCTCCTAATACCTAAACTAACCCTACCCTATTTCAGTTCTAAGCTGTAAACCCTTATCCTATTCACTACTTACCCTTGTCAAAAGACCCTCTGGAGCTCTGTTGTAAGCACCCTTTATGTACTGGAAGGCTTCTAGGAAGGTTAGCCTGAAGCTTCCTGCAGGCTGAACAGTCCCATCTCTCAGCCTGTCTTTGTAGAAGAGGTACTCCATCCCTCCGACCATCTTCGTGGATCTCCTCTGGACTCGGTCTAGCAGGTCCACATCTTTCTTAGGCCATAGAGATGGATGCAGTACTTCAGGTGGTGTGTCATCACAGTGGAGCAGATTTATATATATCGATATATACATCTGTATATCGATGCTGAAGGGTCATTAGCTGTTCCTTTTCTTCTAGATTTGGAAATATATCCAACAGAAGTGAGGTTGTTCAGTAAAAGGAGTTTTTTAAGACCTACTTAAAATCTGGGTTTACATACTAGCAGCATTAGTAAATAGTTTTGTGAAGTTGTTGATATTTGGGAATTTGTCTCTGTCTTTACAGTTAACAAAATTCCAATAATTAATATTATTAGATCTATAGATTATTTTTATTCTTACTTTATCCAAATTGTTTCTTCTCAAAACAAGATAAACCAGGGGGTTGAAATCTGGTGATATACCTAAATTTTGTCTTAAGATACTATTCAGTGAATCAAAAACTAGACCATTAGAACTAACCCTCAAAAATAAAAATTATCTGTTCAATCAGTCTCTTTATATTATGGGTTTGACTCTCCATGCTATCAGACTTGCTTTTGGCAACTGTTAACACACCTGACATTTAGGGACTTAAAATGCTATCAGATTGCTTTGTCAGACAGTAAGAAAAAAATCCAATTATCTTTAAAATCTCTTTGTTCCTGTCTAGAGAATTATCTTTTAAATTATTGTGGTATTATCTTCTATTTGAAAACCCTCTGTCTAGGTATCAGATGTATTTCTCTTCTTTCTGGTAATTTTCTCATTCTGAGCTTTAGCAGCTTAGAGAAATTTCTTTCTGTGACATCCAATCAACAATACAATAATGAAGCTTAAGCTACAAAAAATTACAGACATGGAAAAAAAGAAGAAAGTCTTTAACTCCCTTCTCCATCAGTTCACTGCTAGGTTGTTTTTACCTTACAGAACCTTGAGGAGTGCTCTTTTGAAACTCAATGTGACAGTCTTCCACTTGGCTTCTTTCTGTTCTTGAGAACAAAAGCTTTAGGATAACTTTAGTGCTCCCTTCAAAAACTAAATTGCTTGCTAAATTGCTTTCTAGGCATCAAGTCAAAATTTTTTTAGATTTGAGTTATGTGTAGAAAAGAAGCTTTCCTGAAAGTCATATGAGTGATGTAAGAAACTACACACTAACAAAGCAAATACAAAAGAATGATGTATCCCTGAAGATTTAGTGGTCTCATTTCTCCCAGTCAGGAGCAAATCTTTCTACTTCTACAATAACAAATCACCCCATTTACAGGTGTTCACTAAGTCGGCAATGGAAATTATTCCTTATTGCTATTCTAACGAAATATTCCCTGCTTATGAGTTTGTGTATGATGACTCATATTTACCAAAATGACTATTCCAGATGTGAACCCAATTTACATAACGAATTAATATCTTATTTGTTCATTTTGACCAAAAACTTAACTGTTATCTTTTAATGCTTGCATAACGTAACAGTTCCTACCTAGCACTGTATACGAAAGAATGCATAGTTTATTATGTGCATGGAAAATTCAGGAAAAGTTTGTAGAACATTGACAGTTAGAAACTTTTAATTATACATTGGATTCCCTGTATTCCAGATTCTTAAATTTTGATCTTTAGAGATAGATTTGAAGGTGCTGAAAAGAATGAGATGAGAAATGTGGACTTAGTTTTCAAATCAGGCAAGAGTACTGGCCAAAGATTACTGTCTAGTATTATCCCTGATATACTTTTAAATCAAAATCCCGCGTGAATTAATTTGTGAACAAATTCAAATGAGCCATATTTAAATGTGGAAAAAATCCTCAGTTTATAAACTTACTTACAGGGTATATCAATGGTAAGTCCTGATCAGCCAGTGCAAACTGACCACAAGAATACAAATCTTTGATAATACCTGAGCATAATTATGCAGAAAGTACCACCTGGAAACACTGTTAACCAAATCAATTTTAGTAGATGTTATTACTTTATCCTTACTTTGACTGTCTAGATGTTATATCAATTCCTTTCTAATCATCTGAGTTATTTCAGTGAAGAAGACATGAGGTTTCAAAAGTCAATTAATGTTTACTATTTTAGATATCTATTTTATTATTATATTAGCCATAGAGATATAATTTTCTTCATGTTAACTATCTCTAGAGATATAATTTTCTTCATGTTAACTACCGAGTTAGCATGAAATACGAGGTTATACTCCATAAGGTATTTCAGAAGACCAAATTTAGGTCAAATTAATTCTGCCTCATGTATAAAATAAACATCACACGTATATAGAACAAAGGTTATAATGAATATTTGTTGGACAACAAAAAGAGTCTATTGAAAACCAATTATTTTAGAAAGGTCTGGGGAAAAAAGAAAAAAAAAATCAAAAGCACAAAAAAACCAAAACAACAAAATCACAAGTTTCTGCACTGTCTCATCACCACCACTAAATCCTAAAATATTTTATTGCATTTTTAGATTTTTTTTCCTTAGGTTGTTGCACTGACATTAAAATGGAGGCATCTAAGCTCCAAATCATATAAGCACAGAATAACTCAGACTGGAAGTGAGCTGTGAAGGTCTGACTCCTCCTCAAACTAGAGTCAGCTTGGATATCAGACCATGTTGCTCTGATCTTTTAGGTCTTAAAAGTATTGTAGGACAGAGATGGTACAAACTTTCTGTTCAACCTGTTGCACCTGTCTGACTGTCTGAAGAGTTTTTGGTACAAAATATAAAGATTTCAGTTCTGAGTAGTAATAGTATGCAATGCTAAAGTCTGGTAAATAGCAAGTATTTAGTTAATTAGTGTCATATTCAAAAGTGAAGGCTTTTGCTGACTTGAGTAAATAAGAAACAATATATTTCCTGAGATTTTCAGTAAATCACCATAATTACAAATTAAGGGCTACTATTATTCAAAGGGTTAGTGGATAAATTAAAAAAACAAAGTAATTTAAAGAAAATATCATTTTAAAACAGAAAAAAAAAAGTAGATATGGACACAAAATAAATTGCTTCTAGTACATGTAAGGAATTGACTAATTTTATACCAAGGAAGAGAAATTTTCTAAGAAAAATGTGATTCAGTGAAAGAAAATCCAGCACAATGGGAACAAACATGAAAAAGTTTTTTTTTTTCCTATTCGGTGTATGTTTTCATCTTTCCTCATATATTACTCAATCAGTTTTCAATTTAACAAAGAAGAGTAAGTAATGGAGGTACATTGAATATATATCTGAACTGATGGCAATAGTCTAAAATAGATGAATTATGAGGAAATATAAGTGGAGAATCATTTTGCATATCTAAATAGTAATTATATAGTAAAACCAGTGTACTGCTTAATTGTAAATTGTGGTTAAGAATTCACCTGAAAGTCAACAATCTCATACTGTAATACATACGGCACTTATCTGGTAAATTCTGGTTTTGATTCATGTGGTATTTCAAAGTAAACAAACAAACAAACATCACAACCAAAATCCAATAAAGCCACAATTACCATGAAATTAATATATTTCAATGTTAAAAAATTAAACCGTATTTCTTTCCTCTTTCTTTCATCTTTACATTGCGAAGATTTTCTTTAAATAGATGTCCTTCTCTTACAAATTAATTTACTGAATTTCCCACAGTTCCTGCTAGTAAGTAAGCTAGTATCTTTCTCTGTATACACACACTATGGCTACTTAATGTCTAATGTTTAAATAGTATCCTCATTTCTCAATTTGTAATTAAACCTGTGAGGAAATAAAAATGAATTAAAAAACCCATAAATATGCCATAGCTCATTTTTCCTGTAAATTAGACATAACTAATGATGGCATAACTAATACTTGGTGTAGGCTAAAGTTTACTATTTTAAAGTCATTATAACTCTTACAATTTTATTTGAAAACTGTTGGAATGAAGTGGAAAATCTATGCAGAATGATTAATTAAAACAGTATATTTATTAGACATATATTATGTGGAATTTTTAACTGCTTCACACTCATCTCCCTCACAGTATGTCATTGCCAGTTTGGGAGATAAGCAGAGCAATAATTGGTATTAATGGCATTCAATCATATATATCTTGTTGTAATTTCATTTCAAGTTGTAAAAAAAGTGTAGAAGTTCCAAAAAGTGCTGTTGAATCCAGACCAATTTAGAATTGTGCCACTTTAAGATGATTAACCTGCAATGAATTCTTGAGACTGTACTACTTATTACACAAGTAATTAAGACTTCTGAGTCCATTATAATGCCAAGAGTAGGGAAGACTGATACCAGGCAGCAGTAGAATGATAACTATATTTAGCTTAAATGACTCAGGATAGAAATAAAAGCATCTCAAGTTGTGAATATAAATCTCTAAATAGGATATTTTTAATTGTATGTATTGATTCCAAAAACAGATTTTGCATGTGAATATATTAGATATTTAGTTTCCATAACATTAATAATAATAGTAAAACTGTAAAACCAGTCATAACAAAAGTCTGAAGAATTTTAGCTGCAAGAATAACCAAAAATGGATTTGCAAATATCTTTGAAATCTTTGAGAACTATAAGAGATTTGTGACCACATAAATAGTTCCTCTCCTAATTGGTTAATTTTTGCTCTCTACAAGGACAAAAAAAAATCATTAACTTTCTCCAATAGTTTTTCAAATATACTAACTCAGTGTTTTTTATCTTGAGCCATGAAATTTTTCATTTTGTTTTGTACCTTCTGGGGGAAGGTGGGAAGTGAGAACAGCTTGATGGACACCTGACCACCAGCCAAGATCAACACACAATACTGTCTCCTTTAACCTATCTGCGAATACGTGAGCCTGAAGCATCAGTCATTCACTATCAGTTGCAACAGTCATGTTCTGAAACCTTCTTTGACTGAGGTTGTTATTTAAATGATTGGCTGTTCATGCTCTAGCTGCGTTTCTAATTGAATTCTGTGCTGGTAGAGTCAGTTAAGTTTGATTTGAAAAGACCTAATACACAATGTCCGCTAGGAGATTTAAAAATGTGAGTATCTAATTTGCAGATCTGAAATTACTTCAGGGTAGATATAGATACTTAAGTAGGTATCTCAGTAAAGGTAGTTGTTCAAATAAGAGTTCAAGTGATATGATTTTAAGTAATGCAGGAAACATCAAAATTTTAATTATCTAAGAAGTCTAGGAAGGAGTTTTATGAATTATTTTATTGGAATATGTGTCTATATTCACCTATGAAGGAATACACTTGTTTAAGTGTTTTATTTAACCTGGTATGTTAGGTCTGGCTAGCCAGTCATCACCTGTTGATGAGAATTGGGGAATAAAATCTTCTGCTTTTCTTTGGTTTCCTGTTCAGGTTTTGCTTTTGCTTTTTTTTTAAAACTGCGATTATTTTGATCCACGAAGTTCTTCCATCTTATTTTCTTCTCAGGAGCCTTAATTAAGTTGCTAAGATTTTATGAAACCATTTTTTCTTTCTTTAAAATTCTCCTTATACACTACACAAACCCCAGCAGAAAACAAGTGTTTATAAAGATGAATCCCCTATAGAGTGTGTCAGTTGTCATGTTTACAGGCTTCTCTTCCTTTAATGAGACCATAAACTCTTTTCTGCTACAGAAAGATTTGCTTTCTATTTTCTGAATGGAAATTCTGTGAAGGTTGTCAATTCTTCAGATAGACATTAAAACTTCTTACAGGGGTTAATGGGGGATTAGATATGATCCTTGGGTTAGATTTCAAATTTATTTTTCTTCATAACACAAAAAATACTTGTTGACTAAAAGAAAAAGTCTTTTCCTTTGTTGATTTAGGGAGTGACCTCAAAAGATATTATATGTCCATTGTACAATTCACAACGTCATTATCTTTGGAATTTTCATAATTCAGCTATTTTCTTGTTTGCAGTTGTGACTGTACAGAAAGCAGTATTTATTTTTAGAATACTGGTTACTCACTACTCCTGTTTCATGACTTAAATTTACATTGTTTTATGTTTCTCCTTGATTATTATACATATGAATTAAAACAACAACAACAACAACAAAAAGCAAGGGAAAAAACTCAAGCACTATTCTATTAGTAAGAACTAAGAATGTGGTTTGTTTGTGAATGAAGGTTAAATTTATTCTGGAATAATTTATACTCCATAAAACAGCTTAAGTAATTTTTCAGAGTGGATGGATAGCCTATTAACTAGCATGATAAGCAAAGACCTGGTATAACTCTGATGAAGTCTTTCCACCTCAGATGTCTTAGAAAGGCCTTGGACAAGAGATGAAGCTAGTTCATCTAGCTCTGTCTACAATATCTATTGTTACGTCTGACACAGTTATCTAGAATGCTATTATGTTCAGTGGAGAGTGATAAGTGCTTCTACTACACAATTAATTTTACCTTACAGGAAAAGAAAACAAGTGAATCATTCATCTCAAAATTCCTGTTTGTCTCCATCACCTATAAATAGAGACTACAGCCCATGCTCACTGTATGAATGCTGAAAGTTCAATAGGATGAATTTTGAGAGTAGTTCTTTTATGTTGTGTCACGAATGAAGATTTGGGAAGGGCTCTACCCACGTTTGTTACAAGTACGCTGGTGGCTAAAAAGGCCAATACAAGATAGGGACGTTGTAAAAGGCACAGCAGAAAGACTCCTTAGGTGGTATATTCTGCAAGGCACAACTCTTTCTGCGTTGTCTTTTCTCCTCAAGAGTGATCCTGCGTGCTTTCTCAAAGGAAGCAGGCACGTTATAGATAGTGTTGTGTAGGATTTCAGTTATTTTACGTTGTAAGGGATTTCACAGTTTATGAATTTTAATGTGGAAAATTCAAAATTATGTGCATAGTGAAAATATGATGTATGCCTAAACAAGAATGTTTCCAAATTATTTTTTAGTACTCAATAAAAACACCTTGTGTATCAAGGAGGGGTTATTTTATCAGGGAAAGGTCTGAGAGATACTGGAACGTGAAAAACTAGACACCGTTGCTAGTTAACAAAGTAACTATTTATTACAAAAGGTGTCTAACAGTAAAAACAGGCACTCAAGAGAAAGAGATTAGGAAGGAGAAAAGTGAACAAAAAGAACCTAACAAGGAAGGCTCAACACCCTACTCACCCAGGTGTCACTTGTAAGAGAGTCTTACCTTCTCTAACCACTTATAAAGCCTCTCTGCAGCAGCTGCGTTTTCCGAAGGGTGGGCAGGCTCCCACTTCAGCAGGCGTCCCCGCTAAAAGCAACTTGGTCCTTCGTGTAGAGTCAGCCCCCAACACGGAAAGCATGTCTGCTTTTATACAGTTGAGTACACCTGCCTGGGGAGGTGTGGCCAGTACTGCCCCGTTAGGGGTTCTCAATCCCACCCCCTTGGTTATGTAAGTGCACCCCTTCTGCGCATGCGTGAGAACTTTGGAAATCCCCCCACGCATGTGCAGTGTTTCCTGGGGGTCTTTCCCAATCGAGTCTGGGGGCAAGCCTTCCTCCCCTCATCATCACTTTCTCCTCCAAATGCCTTTGACGAGACATTAACCAATCACAGGAGACCAATTAAAACAGTTTATACAGAAGTTCTCCCTCCAAGGCCAAATTCACTGTTTTATCAGTGAACTGGACAGGGAGAACTATAAACTACTGCAGGTGGCTAAGGCCAAACACAGACCAAAGATATCATCACAACTTCGTCCCAATACAATCTTGGATTCATACAGATATTTCTTTCAAAAGGTGAGAGCAATCCTCAGCTAGAAGAAAATGAAAAAAAAAAGCAGAACTGATTATAACATCATATAAATTCATTACACCATGGTCACTCCTTTCAGTTTTGATACATAATATCATATTAGAACTTTAAAAAAAACTAAAAAATGCCAACAGCTGACCATGATTTCAGGAATGGTCATGAATATTGACTGTTCTCCATGTGAGAAAAGACTGAATATATCTTTTTGCCTCCCACTGTGAGAAAATATGACGGCTGAGGGTGAAGTACAGTGAATTACTAGAATCAGTGACATCATAAAGAAGGTAAATAAGTCTTTGAATTTGATTTTTTTTCCTATTTATTATTTATTTTATTTTT
This sequence comes from Corapipo altera, assembly GCF_003945725.1. Taxonomy (NCBI): domain Eukaryota; kingdom Metazoa; phylum Chordata; class Aves; order Passeriformes; family Pipridae; genus Corapipo; species Corapipo altera. The sequence goes on along the minus strand of NW_020884872.1, from coordinate 44,102,682 downwards.
ACTGCAAAACTACATGCTACTATAAAATTTCTAGGCAGAAATTTCTAGAAAACTTCTAGCAGAGTTAGCTTTCTTTCACACCCACCTCCACACCTATTTTACGTCCTAAATCTCTTTGCCTCAGAATGTCATACAAGTAAGCATTAAGAAAGACATTAGAAAAATTAAAGCATGATGGATGTATCAGCTGTTTGAATGATCTGAATGTAGACTTCATCTCTGCAGCTACTAGTAGAGATTTCCATGAAACTGATAACATACACTAAGGAAGAACTGCTGTGTAACCTGTATCTTACAGTTTTCTTAATGCCTCTGCTACTGTGGTAAACAGGAACCCAAAATATAAGAACAGTTTTTTCGTTTTAGTATTGTCTTAATTTTCTTACGAAAAACAAACAAAAAAAATGCAAGTGAATTCTCAGTTGCAGTGTAAAAGTGAAAGTCAGTGAAGGACCCATTTCTCTGTCTCAAGAATCTGTACCCAGATTTTACCATTATTCCTTTTTCTTATTTCCTGAAAAAAAAAAAAAAAAAAAAAAAGTAAATGTTCTATGGAACCGATTATTTAACATCTAATAAACTCTGAATCTGTAAAATTTTGCAAAATATAACAATTGTGTTACATGTGTGAAAACTCTTAATTGTTATATAAGGAGGAAACTTGAGTTTGTCCTAGAGTTATAATTCTGATGTAGCTGGATACTAGGGCTGTGCCTATTTTTACAGCCATTGCACTTAACTGTCAATTCCCTGAGTGTTCCAAAAAACTTCCCAGCTAGTTTCTGCCTAGTGAGAAAATGAAGAGGCTTAAGAACTGTTTATTGATTGAAATCCTAGCAGACTTCACAACTGTTACAGTAGTTGTTACATGAACTCTCCAGGCAGATCTTTGGACAGTCCCCGTGTTCCTTCCTGCTGTGGTCACGCGGCGTGAAGTTCTCTGATGGTGTGCAGTGCTCCTGGCGGCTCGTTCAGTGGCTTGGACGCTGTACGCTGCTGCTACAGGCAGGCAAGAAGTGGCAGAAGGCGGCTGTGGGCTCTTACGGTCCGCTGGGCAGGACGGGGGCTCCGGCGTGCCTGTGCATTCGTGGTGTGGTTTCTATGGGTCCGGCGCGGCTACTAGTATGGATGCGGGGCCGACAGAGGAGGCAGGCAAATGGGGGTGGGCACCGGGCTGTGCCGAGCAGCGGTGCTTTCCGCTGGGCGGAAAGGTGCACCGGTGCGGGGTTCGCGGGGTCAGGAGGTGGGGCTGGGGGTGTTCGAGCAGGGGCAGCACCGGTTTCACGCGCACAGCTTAGCCGCGGTAGTGGCAGGCGGCAGGGCTCGCGGCAGGGCTCCCGGCAGGGTTTGCTGCGCTCCGCTGCTCGAATCTTTTCGAACCGCGGGGCTCACTGGATTCTCGGTTTCTTCTTCTTCTTTCTTCTTTTTCTCTGTTCCTGTGCACTTTTTCCCAATATTTTTTGAGCTCACTATATTAACTTGTGTTTCTCAGATTCGACTGAGACAACAACTTATAGAAGTCTAGGTTTTTTTGGGTGAAAAATTCTCGTATCCACAGAATTGATAAGATAACCTGAATTTACTGATAATCTCCTGGTTCAGGGTATTGTAATCTACCTAATGTAGGTTCTAAGCCCCATGTGGGGCGCCACGTGTTGTGTTGGTCTTTACATGATAAAGAAATGGACTCAGTTCTCCGATGAGATGGCAATCAAAGAGGTTTATTCAAACTCGGTGCTCCCTCTTAACCCCTAAACCCATGTGACCTTGTGACCAATGGGGTTGTCTATTGAGGTGCATGCCCCCTTGGGCTTCTCTGACTTCGGTGTGTCCCCTGCACCCCTGGGACACCCCTGGGACACGCCTCTTACATGCATGGATTAACTGATAATTACTACTTCTTGGCTTAACTGCGTTGTTTAACATCCTAGAAAATCTGCAGAAAACATGATCATCCTAGAGACTCCTGTGGCAGTTTCTACTATACAACTTGCCGAATTATACATATGTAGTTTTAAACAGTCAGTAGAACCTGTTCCTGAAGATACATGAAGATACAAGATTGTCATGTAAGGCAGCTCTTTGTATGCAGTTAATACAGAATATGTTTTGTATATCTCTTAAGACAACAATCGGCCATGCATGCAGTCATAACTGGACAAGTTTTGTGATTTTTTTTCAACATCTACTCAGCTTATGACTCAATGAAACATATGATGCTGATTTACATTTTAAATACTGTTCTTGGGGGGATGTTCTCCTGTATTTTCCTGTTGGCTGGTAAAGTCAAAGCAGCATGAATTTTTCTGCCTCCTAGGAAATCTCTGATGCTCATTTGAACTTTCTTGTTTTCCTTGTGGTCCTGTTATCCAGGTCTATCCTTGAAGTGAAGATTCTTTGCTTTCCCCTTTTGTCTCATGTTCTTCTTATAATTGATTCTAGCTGAAGATTTTATAAAAAGTTAGGTGGGAAAGAAGGCATTGTACTTTTTTTTAAGGACAAATATTAACCTTCTCCTGGCTTTAACTGATTTTGGAGTAATTTTGAATTGTACTGCACTATTTGTTATGGGATAAGACTCAACTACTTGTTATGGGATAAGATTTTGATACTTAATAGACAAGTTACTACTTGACAATCTACTTTGTTGATTTTTTTCTCTGATAGGCTATCACGAAACAAGATTTTAAAAAATCTATCAACAACAGAATGTAGGATCAACATTTTCATCCTGAAAAAGACATTTTCCCTGATTGGAATTTCAATTTAGTTTAGGAAGGACAAACACCCAGATTATTTCAACACCAGAATGGTTTGTTCTTTTTTCTTTGTGTTAAAATATCTCTCTCTGAAAATGTCTTATTCTTCTAGAATAATGCCAGAACTGTAGTTTTGACCCAAATGGTGCTTTGTTTACACCTTCTGGGACATGCACATTTTTTTTAAGTAAAGAGACTATTCAGGTTTCATATTTAATCAAAAAACTTCCTTCCCACTGAGATTATCAACCTCAGTCTCCAAAGGAAAAAAAAAAAAGATCATCTGCTTAACAAATGAACTTAACTTTCACCATTTGAAAACTGTATCCTTTTATCTCATTTACTTATGAATATGTTCAGCTCTGAGGTTTATTGCTGTATAGTTGCATGAAGTCATATATAAGAGCAAGTATTAAATTATGCTGTAGTTTGCTTTCTAATGGAAATTTATTGGAACATCCAATAAATGCCTAAATGCACTACACATGAGTAAAGTAAAGGTTATGTTTGGGTGCTTGAATACACATATTAGCTGCATTAGAGTAACTGTGAGCCCTAGATGTAATTTTTGCTATTTCTTCAAAGTGAAAAGCTTGGTCATTGCAAGTTTGTTATTATTTATACCATTCTTATTCTTTACATTGTTAAGGAGGAGAGAACCACACTGTGTTGAATACTGCTTGAGTATTAGCTAACTGAAGTCCATGAACTAAAATATAATAATTTATAATATAAGTGCTATGGATTTCTCTCTCCCTTAAACAAAGATTGTGTGTTCCTATTTGGCTAAACAAAAATAATTATTTTAGATAAAATAAAATTTAAAAAAATTTAGTAAGTAAAACCAAACCAAACAAAATTAAATCCTTTTTATCTTTCTTCCCAGTATTTTAAAAGAACAGAATAGAATTTGGTATAATGTAATTTTTATTAATTATCTAAGTCATCCCTTTATATAAATTCTTATAAAATATAATTAAAAACTAAACTAATATCACTTCACAGTGGAGGAAGCTAACCGAACCATATTTGACCCTTTTCCTATGGAATCTCATTTATTTACATTACTTTAATCTCTCAATTACCACAACTTCTCTCAGATTACTTTTTTCCCGCTTAAACTCTATAAACCTTACTGCTTGCTGTTAATGTGCTTTCCAGCACAAATACTGCTATAGAACCCTCACTCATTCCTGTGGATTCCCCACTTGAAAACAACAGAGGACTGATGGTGTTCCCCACTGCACAAATTTATTGTTCTACATATACATGAATAACCATGCTGGCCTTTGCTACTCTGATAGCAGAGGGAAGGGGTTATCTACTGACCTGACTACAACAGGTCAGGTGTGTCCTTATTCAGTATGTTACTAAAATGAGGTAGCCCCCTGCCAATTATTGATCCAAAACATATATTGTGTGAACTTGTGGTTTCATTAAGGTAAATCTGTCACAAGTGTTGGTCACTGCAGGAGCTGTTTTGTAGTCCATTTTCTCTTCTGTCAAATCATAGGAGAGCAGGAAGATAAGGATGATGTGGGAACTATACCTTTAGGTTAACATTAAAATTCAGCCTATCAAGACAGCTGTAGCTGTCCTGTGAATGGAGTCTACCTTAAAGATAAAGAAAATTTAGTAGCTGAATAGCAGCAACTACCTTGAAAATTACATGCAGCAGATAATCACATGTGAGCTAGAAAAGTATCCAGTTAAACTGTAGGGAAGTTTTGAAGAAATGTAGGTATAATTCAGAGCCCAAAATACCTAAATTTGTTCCTTCATAAACAGAAGCAGATCGGGCAATAATTTCTGCAGTAGGGCCTCTGCTCTGCCTTGGTAGGATTGAAAAAAAAAACCTCATTCTGCGTGTCCAGAAACTGTCAGCAAAGGAACTGGCAGCCATCTTATTGCCAAGGGTTGGATAGAAGTCATTCACTTTGTGCTGCTCATTCAAAAGGCAAGGGCAGCACCAGTGTTTGAGCTACAGCAGGAAGTTGATTCAGGACTTCAGGAATAGCCCAGATAATGAGACCCTAGGTCCCTGGAAACATTCAAGGACAGGTTGGATGGGGTTCTGAGCAACCTGATCTATGTCTCTGCTCATGGCAGGGGGGTGGCCTTTAAAAGTTCCTTCCAACACAAAGTACTCTTGATTCTATGACTAAATTCTGTATCAGAAAGCATAAATAAATAGGTAAAATGAAACAAAGTGCTAAACTTTTTTAATCAGTTCCTTAGCAAAATCACCATATGAACTTCAGTACAGGTGATGTAAACACTGAGAAAAATTATGAGAAAAATTAATTCTGGCCATGCCTTGAAGTCTCAGTAGTTTCAAACCTTCTGCATAAACTGTGCTTTTCTGTGTCCACTGAAAACTGTGCTTTTCATGTGCTAATTAGGGGGTTAACAAGACTAGGGCTTAGAAAACCTTTTAATTTAAATCCAGAACTTTTTCTCCTCAGATTTTTTCTAACAGTTTTTATTATTTTTAAGTATAATAGAGACTGTTATTTCTGAAAGCACTTCAGCCCTGTAGTGACATATACACAAACGTGGTCCACACATTTACACTAGTTACAGAAACACATGATGAAGCAAGAAGCATTACTGAAAGGAACAAAAATGGCTGAACCAACCTGTTGATTCTATAACCTTTTGGGTCTTCTGAGATGAAAAGTATTTTTTAAGAATATGCGTTACAGAAGAAAGTAAAGCCAAAAAATATTTGGCTTCTAAGAAAATCCTGTAAAAACAAGATAACTAAGTAAAAAAATTTGTATATTTTGTATATTTTGGGAAGACCATATAGACTTTTCCAGATAAGATGGAATTTTAGTGAGAGATTCATAAAAACTAGGAAAAGAGTTTTCAGAGTACACACTTTGTGACAGCTGTGCGTAGTCCTCTTTCCTTAGTGCTGCTTCTTGTGTTCCCTTAAAACATGACTAGTAGGCATTTATAGAACTTCAAAATATGTATCAAAGGTTACTGGAGAAGTGTAATTTCACCTCATTTGGGACTTGTTGAAAAATGGCATAGGTGGTAGGTGAGCATGTGCCACAGTCTGAGGGGGGAGGGGAATGGGGTCATGACACAGCACAGACGGGTCCAGAGTCAAGGCAGAGGTGCAAATGGAATGCTTTATTGAAGTGTGCAGGGGTTTTATGAGTTAAGGCAGAGAAAGGGCTAGAGCATGGAGTGGAGCATGAGACAGACAAACGGGGGAACAAATTGGGATAGGGACACAGGCAAAGGGGAAGGAATGTGGGAGGAACCGGGGAAGGAAAGGGCGAATGGTAGCTGTCTCCTCTCTGCAGCTTTCTCAGCTAATCGGAGGAGCTGGGAAGCAGGGAGCAGGCAAACTCGTGGCAAGCCCAGGCGTGCCCAGGCTGTGCAGTGTGTAGTGTGGATACAATGCAATACACGTATTTGAAACCACATAATAACGGTAAAGTCCATATAATAACTGTAAAGTCCATATAATAAAGTCCTGTCCATTGCTGTATATCTTCCTCCATGCCTGGAACTGTTCCCACTCTGCTTCCTGCTCCTTCACAAGCATGGAAAAATGTCTATCTATTAGGATGTCTTCACTTTCATCAAGAGCTTTTAAAACCCTATTGTAGCAGCTACTAGCTGTTGCAGTTTCTTGTTATTCAGAAATACTTTGGATCCTAATAAATTCCGTGCTGTTGACCCCAGCAGGTGTTCTGCAACTATTTTTGGCTACATGGAAAGGCATAGTTTAAACTCATCATAGTGTTTTCTTCACAGTCTTCATGTGGATAGTATCATATCAAGCATGATAGCAATGCCATACAAAGGAATTTTATATGACCAATTGTTGTGATGTCAATGATGTTTCAGTGAACGTTTCTGTTGAGTTTCTGGGGATGAAAGACTTGACTGCATGCGGTCACTAAAATGACTTATGCCTCAGCACACTATTACTGACTCTGCATATATGACAATGTTGCTTCTTGACATTTTGGAGAGGGAATGGCACTAGAGAGAGGGAAGAAAAGCCTATTTCTACTTCATTCAGGCTGTTGAAGCAAAGACTGTAGTCCTGGTAAGTGGAAGAATATAAAGATTGAAAAAGAATATTTGAGGAAAGGCATGGCAAAAAATGTTTCCATTGGTATTCTGGTAGGGATGGTACTAGTTTTTATATTCTTTTTACTCTGTGGTACAAAATCATGATTCTATTGTGGTAACATATTATGACTCATTAGGACTCATCTATGAAAAAAAGAATAATGTCTAAAGGCATCTAGATGTCTAAAACAAGTGAATCACTGGTGTTTCAAAGAGGTTGTTCTTTTTTCATTGACTGTAGAAGTATTATAGATGAGTAGTTTAGACTAAATGTACTAATTTATGTAAATTTAGGTAAAATATTTTAGACATATTTAAATTTGAATGTAGTAATGAAGTATAAGTCAGTTGGCAGCTCTCTACAGAAGAAGAATGTATATATGTAACCTATAACTGTGGAACTATTTCAATTATTTCAATAAGAATTTTTTTTGCTGTCTAAAATGAGTTTTAGAGCAATAGAATGTTTTAGTTTGAATTATGATCACCTAAATTAATTCTCTTTCTAATATTATTTTATGGAAAATCTGTTTACTTGTTGGGTTTCTTTTCATGTTCATAGCTTAGTAGTGTTTTCTGGCTCATCAGCCATGAAGGCTTTTTCATGTATTTCAAAAGCCTAACAGTAAAAACGTTGCCAAACATTCTCTTAACTATGGTCACTGCTGTTGATGTGCCAAGGCACCCAGCCAGTACAAGTCCCAATTATTTTCATTCCCCAGGCAATAAACATTTTCACTGCACTTCCTACTCTCCTCCAATTCATACAGTGAGCTATGCAGACCAATCAAAAGTGGAGTGAAGGAAATGCTGCCCCATTGCAGGCATTTGTCCAGGCAACTGATAGCAGAGGCAGAGCCTGAACACAGCCAAGTAACACTACGCAAAATCAAGCTCACTTTTAACCCACTGCCTTCCTCCCATGGGACACAAAAGCTGAGCCTGCTGGTAGTGTGGCTAAAGACTCGAGTATGGAATGGTCAAAGAGAGAAATAAAAAATGAATGAGCAAAGGATCAAGAAGGAAGGAAATGCAAGGAAATGAAAGGAAAAGGAAGATGTAAAGGAAGGAAAAAAGGAATAAGGAGAGAAGGAGGGGAAACAAAAAAAGAGAGAATGAAGTGCAGATTTTGGTTAAAAACCCGTTATATATCTAATTTCATTTTATGATTTGCTGTGGACTGCAGCAATGGATTCTCTGCTCTGTTGCATGGAATATCTCTTCCTCTTTCTTCTCTGATCTTGGTGCCTGCAGGGCTTTTACTCTCACACTGTTCACAGTCTTTCTCCACAGTGACTTCACAATGATTTTTTACTCTTTCTTAAGTATGTTATCATGGAGAAACTTCCAGTGTCACACCTGTTTCACTTTTGACCAGTGGTGAGTCTCTTTTGGAGTCAGCTGGTACTACCTATGTCTCATATAGGGACAGTTCCTGGTGTCTTATGACACCAGACACTCCTGCAGCCCAAACTCTACTACTAAACCCTTGATATATGAACACAATAGAACGCTTGTGTTGCATATTTATGTATATGTATTTCTGAAAAAAATAAATGTAGATGAAACAAATAATTCCTGTCCATGTCCCAAATAATTTATTTTCCTCAGGGACTTAAATTCTGTGATAACTAAGTGATAATTCTCACAAATCCAATTGACTAAACTTTCAGAGAGATAAATCAACATGGAATGGAACCAAACTCGGTTGGGTATAAAACTGATAGCATCAGTTTTGGTGCCATTTTTTTTTAATTATTATTTTTATTTCTACTTACTTGATACCTTTATTTCTCTGAACTTGCAGATGTTTAAATTAAAACATATTAACTGCTCAGGGACTATAAGGAGACCTTCTAAATTAGTTTTTCCTGATACGAGAGCCTTTACCTCTTGCACACAGCTACCAAATCTAGAAATTCTTCCTGTTTAGTTACACATAACATGCTTTGATAGAATAAATCATTTTATCTCCCAATACTGTAAGAGTTGAACCTCAGCTGTCATCAGGAAGGGTCCTGATGGGCTTAAGCTGGAAACCTTGGGCCACAGAGGCTGGGGAAAAAAACATCATCTAAAAGACCAGACAAGATCCATTGACATTCATTTTGCGTGGATTGTCCTGATCTCTCCCAGCAGGAAGTAGAGAGACTTTACATGATGCTATCTCATTGTTTTCTCCCTCCCTGTGTAAATCCTTATTTTGGGAAAAGCTGACCACCCTTCCCCGGTATAATCTTGCTTACTAGAAATATCAAATTTTTTTCCCCCAAGTGTAAATACTGGATTTTAGAAATGTAAATCCATTTTTCCCCTTATGTCACTCCTATTACTGGAAATGCTAATAGGTTGTGGAAACCCTTGTTTGTAATAACCCTTCCTCTTCATTAGCATGTTAAGCCCCCAAGACCCTTAAATAGCACTCGTGTATTCAATAAATGACTCCAGTTTTTGCCCCCATAGCTGGGATCGTGATAGCTTTATTAGACCCTTACACAATACAATCTGAGATAGGAGGGATATATATATCTTATAATCAGTTTTCTTTCATTGTTTGAAAAGACTAACAGAGAGGACTTACAGCAGGGAGAGTCTAGAAGGCTTCTGTGAAATGAGTTATAAATGAAATCAGATCTGCATGCTACTGAGATTAAAATTGACATCAAAATTTTCTTTAAAAGCAGAACAAATGTTTTATCTATGACTTGCACAATAGGTTACCCAAGACAGCATTCTAGTGAATTTAAAGTTCAGGAGCTGGAATTCTGGTAACTGACAAAGAACACAGAAAAGATAATGTTGAGATATGATGTAATGGCAAAAGAGTGAAAATAAGTATCAAGGGTTTGAACAGAGTGTGTGTCCTTTTAATAAGTGGGAGAACTAAAGAAGTGGGATTAGATTCCTTATCCAAGAAGACTCCAACCTTCATATAAAAAGATAGTGAAAGGAAAAGGAACACTGAAGTTTGTGTTCTGTTTAGAGTATGAGATTATAGGAAATGAGATTATGAGTAAAGGAAAATCTTGCAAGAGGTAGAGATCATGGAAATGAGACAATGATGCTATAGGGGGGAAAGAAGAGTATGCAACCACTCACCAATTTAAATACTGTTCTCTGTTTTGATAACACTGGGCAAACATTTTTTATTCCTTTTTTTTTTTTTTTTGCAACAATGTGAATCAGAAGTAAGTATCCTAAAAAAAATAGGCATTATTAAACCTTTATTTGACTTTTTTTCCCCTCCTCCCTTCTTTTCTCCCACACCATTCTCCGATCCTTGCTCTGCATTGAAGGAAATCTCAAAGAAAGTTAAAGCTGTGGGAGCAGACTGTTTGGTTTTTTGGTCTTGTTTTTTGAGTGTATTTTTTTCTTTTTTTTCCCAATCTGTTAATTCTTTTAAATAAAACATATTAAGTTATTTGATCCTTTTCTTTATAAATAAATGCTTATTATAGGGATTCAAGTGCCTGTATTACTTGACTTAGTTACTATCCTGCAGGAAAGAAAAACCAAAAAAGAAAAACCTTCCCCTCTTTGCAAATGCTCCATTTACTCACATGTCTCTGATAAAAGATTTTCTTTTCAGTTCTTTTTTCTTTCATCCCATGCAAAGATCTCTAATTCAGTATACTAGAAATTGACCTCTAGCTTTACTATGGTCAGGATCCAGTACCTGATTTTTTTATTTTATTTAGTATTTAAATAGGATCTAATACGGGCAGTTTAACTTAATCTATCCCTATATTAAAGAAGGAGTTCTTTGTTAATGACAACATGTTTGGGTTTAGAATTTTAAAACTGATGTTTTCCTTAATTATATTTAAAAGATTTGATACCTTCTCTTTAAGAAAGACTGATGGACTCTGTCCTTTTCGGAAGGTGAAATATTAAACTTCTGTTGATCAAAAAGACCAACCTGTATGAGCAAAAAATTTAGGTATTTTTTTCTATTTTCATTAAAAGCATTTTTAGATTTTAGCTTTCTTGTTTAACATCTGTTTGAATTCTTGTGTTCTGCAAAATATGTAGCAGTACAACCACTAGGAAACAGAAAGTAAGCTAAGAAAAGGAGGAGTCAAATTACTTGGAAACTGTACTTTTAATTAACAATTACAAGATTAATGTGTGCAAATTGTAATAGGTCCCAGGCTTCTTATCTTGCAAAAGTACCATGATTTGCAGATGTGAAGGAAACACATCCATTAAAGATTCAGGTAGACAAAATTGTGGTGCCTGATAAAACTGTCCAGAATGCAGATGAATTCTGTTCACTTCATTCTGCTCATAAAATGCTTTGCTATGTTGACATTTGGAAGCCCGGAGGACAGCCACACTTCAGTGAACTGATGTTAGATATTGGTTCAGCTGTATCAGTTCTACTGGAATCTATTTACTAGCTAACAAAACCTAAATTACATTTGGAAGCTTATTTGAAGAAAGCAATCCTTGTGTTTCATTGCCCTAGTTTAATGCACTGCTGATTCACTACACTTGTCTACACATGTAATTCTTCAGAGAAACCTATTTTTAGCAGCCACCAACAAAAATATATATTAAAAAAATCACAATTTCTTTTTCTGTAGTCTATTAGAAATGTTCTTCATGTAATAGAAATGAAAATAATAGTACTACTTTCATTAAGTGAACCAGTTAAAATTTAACTTGAAAATTTAAAAGGTATCCTGCCTACCTGACAGCTACTGCTTTTGAAGAGCACAAGTGCCCCAGAAGTCCCATGTCGCTTTTGCCAATCTTTTGTGAATGACAGATGTCCTATTGTTTCTCAAATGCAACTAAATTCAGATTTTAATGAAATGGGCCAAGCCTTTCTTTAAACAGTAAATATGATTAAGGAAGTCTAATCAGCTGACATTTCAGTATGGCAAGCTAAATAGCTCTGCTATCTGCACTGATTTTCATTACATATCAGAACTCATTTGTATATGTTTATACTTAACATTATTGAGTTATATGATAAAAGCTGGTCTGCACACCAACACATGAACCCAAAGAGAAAATGGCAGATGGGAAAGCCCCCAAAATACCCTACCTTGGCTATTTCTAGGCCCAGCACAGAAGGACCATCAGCCTCACAAGCCCAGAGGAGGACAGAGATGCAATTGCAGGGAGGACCTCAAATTAAAATTTCAGAGGAAGGGACCTCATGTCCCCCCCAGGGTTGTCTCGAAGATTCAGTCCAGGTGTGAAACCCATCAAGGTAAGTCAAACTAAAGCACCTGTAGAACTTTAGGGGAAGGTTGCTGTCTGGGGATATGGCATTGAAAGGAGGACCATTTCATGACTGAAATGCTCTGTGAGATTCTTAGGGAAGGAAGCATAAGCGGAAAAAGGCAATAAGTTAGGTGATTTGGGGAGGAACAAAGGTGGGAAAATGGAGAAATAAAGTGATAAAAGGGGCTTGTCACAAACAAAAAAATCCAGTACACTTGTTTTCCCTGTTTTTGTTCAGCAGCATCTCTACAGTTCTGTATTTCTAAATCTTATCCTGGGGAAGGGGAAACTCCATTCTCTGTGTATGTGTGTGTGTAAGGGGGTCTGAGTGCAGCAACTGGTTTGGGATCTTGGGCCACGAGGTGTTCAAGGTGCTCTATCTAGAGTGAGTGTTTGGGTGTCAGCTGCCAGTGTCTAGATGCCATGGTCCATGTGTCAGTGACTGAAGAAACCAAAGTTAAACTAAGTGCCAGACACTGAGATGGGACCAGGACCATAGGGCCCTATGAGTCCTCACTGCCAGCAATTAGTGCATGTGCAGCTGTACCAGTGGGTGCATGATTGCTAGCTAAGACCAAGGTGGACTGGCTAGCAGGTATGTGAAACGGTCTAGGATATAGGGTTGTGTGTTTTGAAGTGCAAGAGCATGGGGAGGAGCTGGCTATCAGAGGGGCCAGTGGAGTCCTGACCAGCTCTGCATATGTGTGGGTCTGTGAACATCAGTACTGGAGTGGGCAGGCTTAGCCTAAGGGAAGAATATGATCTGTATCTGTAAACAAACTTAGGGGAGTAAAAAGTAGGGGAAAAAGACCTTCTTTAATAAACAAGCAAACAAACCCCATTCTAACTAAAGAACAAACAGTTGAAAGCTGGTCATGAAGTAAAATCACATTTGTAATTTATTTTCTAATCCTCAGGAAAGTGAAATTCACCAGTAACCTTTCAATAGCTTTAGGGAAGGCAGGCATTCTATTTTTTGCAATCTCAGTTTATGGGTCTCTATCTCAAATTTCTGTTTAAATAATCAATACACATGGGGAAAGGAACAATAAGACACAAGGATAAGCTTAAAAGGCAGGTTAAATCATTATCAAAGGAGAAAAGCATGGCTTTCACATCTTTTCAAGCATCAGATATGCAAAGTCAAGAAAAGGTATGTGAGCACCAACATGTGACTTATTCACTTGATTTATGGTATTCTATCTATGGATGGAGAGCATCCTCTCAGGACTTACATGGATAATACAAAGCAATTGCTTGCAGTAGCTAGGAGGTAAACTTAAAAAAAAAAATGTATGTAACTTTCAGGTTTCACTGCATAAAAGAAATAACAAAATATCCCTTCAACATTTATGTTGTAATTCTGTAAGTTTCAGAATGAAATTCAAGTAGTTCTAATTAAGAACTGACTAACCAAATTAGTGTCTTGTAATAACAGGAAACAGATGCTACTAAATCTTGATGAGTGTTATTGTCAATGCCTGAAGCTACCATAGATAGACAGTGTATATTAATATCATGTTCACCCAAATTGGATGCTAGTGCTGTCTGCCACAGGGACCACCTAAGGCAAAAAGCTTACTTACGTTCCCGCATTTCTATAAATATTTATATAGTCATATATTGGCTCTGTTATGTTTTATGTAGTAGCTCATGCAAGGAGGGACACATTTCACTTTATTAATGTCCTGGTTTCATCTGGGACAGAGTTTATTTTCTTCTTAGTAGCCTAGTACAGTGCTATGTTTTTTGACTTTATTATGAGAAGGATGTTGGTAACACACAGATTTTTTGGTTTTTGCTAAGTAGTGTTTACCCTAAGTCAAGAATTTTTCATTCTCTCTTCTAGTGAGGAGCTTCACAAAAAGCTGAGAGGAAGCATGGCCTGGACAGATGACACAAACTTGCCAAAGGGGTATTCCATACCCTAGAACATCATGCCTAGTATGGAAACTGTGGTAGTTACCCAGGAGGGGCCCATTGCTGTTTGGGAATGGTCTGGGTATTGGTCAGTGGGTGGTGAGCAATTATATTGTGCATCACTCGTTTCTGTTGGGTTCTGTTACTCTATTCCTCTCTCTTTATCATGACTACTAATATTTATAGAATATTTAGCATTAGTAGTATTTTATCAATAATGTTATAATTACTATAAGTATTACTTTATTTTGGTTCAAGTATGAAACTATTCTTATCTCAACGCATGAGATTTACCTTTTCTTTTCAGTTCTCCTCCCCACCAGGAGTGAGCAGTTTTGTAGTACTTAGCTGTCAGCTGAGGTTAAACCCTGACAATAAAGTCAACCACTATGATATTGTAGAAGTAAAGTATTTCTTAGATAGAAACAGATTCACAGAATCACAAAATGGATTGGGTTGAAAGGGATGTTTAAACATCACCTAGTGCAACATGCTTACAATGGGCAGGGACACCTTCCACTAGACCAAGTTACTCACAGCCCCATCCAACCTGGTGTTGAATACTTCCAGATATGGGGCATCCACAAACTCCCTGAGCAACCTATTCCAGTGTCTCATCACTCCCACAGCAAGAGAATTTCTTCCTTATGTCCAATCTGAACCTACCTTCTTTCAGTTTACCTTCATTTATAAAAGTCCATTTGCACATATTGTGAACTCAGTCTTTTGTATCCTCATTAAATGCCCACAAATTCATAGGGAATTTCAAAATATATGTTCAGAACTTAAATGTAATTTCAAAGCAATTCTTATTCAGGAAAACATCTGAACTATGAATTCAAGTGAGGGCAGAATACTATCTTTTTCTTTTCTGAAAAGAAAAGCCAAAACTATACGATAAAGCTTTCTGTATATGCATCTGTGATAAACTGCTCTGTAATTTTGGATAAGTTATGTAAAAAAAGAATGCTAATATTTGTCAGAAAGCTATATTAGGAAAGTTAATTTGGTAATGTCCATGCACTGCTACTGAAAGGCAAAACAGAATGTAAATTCAGAGCATTATTTTTATTATTATATCACAGTTTTATCAGATGTTTTTTCAGCAAAATTTGTCAAACTTCTGTTCAGACACATGCCCAAGGAATCTTTGAAGCAAACTGCTACAGATTTGAAGTACATAATTAAGGTTAAACATTACAAAATGGTGGGGTAAAATGCAGACTTCTCAGACAGATTTCAGAATTAACTTATAAACACCTTATATAATTTTCTGTATGCTGTTGTGACACATTAAGTGAAGGCCAAAATCAGACAGAGCTTTGGGGATTTCTTGATCAAAGAAATTGCTTCCAGTTTGAAATGCATAATGAGACAGCCCTGCATTGTGTTTGTGTACCCTTTTATATTTAGAAAAGCAAAACTGATCTTTGCAACAAGCTGTAACTCACCACAGGCTTGAAAAAGGAAGTTTAACGAAGAGGAAAGATCCATTGCAGAATTCTTGAGACTGGACAGAGAAACACACATGTGCACCAGTGCTTCTGTAATGGCAGGCAAAAGAATCACCTGGTATTTCTCAGGATTAACCTTGGGAAGACTATCCAAAATCAGATTGACTAAATCACCCAGAAGTTCATGTTTATCAGCCAAAGGGAAAAAGTACTGTAAAATAAGTGATGCATATTAAGTAATTATAGCAGGTGAAATGCAAGCATATTGAAGTTGTGCACATTTAGAAGCTTCTTATGAAATACTTCTCATGTCACTTATCAAAGTGTCAAAAAAGCCCAACCCATAAAGACAGAACCAAATAAAATATTATGTTCAACTTCATGTTTTGAATTTTTTACTCAGTTTATTAAAGATTAATTGGGATAGTTAATTTTTCCTTACACGAACTATTTAACTCCATAATCTTATTTGAAATGCTAATCATTTTATTCATTTTAGTAAATATAATGAACTCATGATTACCACATACCTCACTGTCTAAAAACTTGTTCATCATGCATTCAATAACAAAAACGATGTTCATATGAAACATTTTAACTGCTTATTACTCATCATGTTTTACACAAAATCCAGCAAGCTGTAAATGCATATTTAGTTAGTACTTTTTTTAAGTCTGAAACTACACCCTGAAAACATAGTATCTTTTTTCAAGAAAACTAAATTTCAAGTTTGTTTTCTTTAATGAGAATGATGGCTGTGTTATGGGTTTTGGGACACATCAATAATTCAAGCTGTACAGTCGATAACTTTACTTCTGAGTCACCACAAAAGACAACTGTATGTAAAACAAATGTATGTAAAGCAATAGAAAGTATTAATATTTTTAGAACACTAGTGGAAAATTTAAAGCATTAGATGTTTTAATTGTCTATAAATTATAAATTTAATTGTCTATAAATCCATAAGCCTAAATAAATAATCAGTCAAAGTAATAATCAGTCAAAGTAATAATCCTCAAAGTAATTCATGTCATTATTCTGGTAACACATCTGAACAGTGTAGGCAGAGTGTATGTTAACAATATGACTGTGTCAGGGAGCTCACAACTAAAATCAACTTAATAAATAATGTTGGAGAAAATAATTACATGGCTCATAGTACACACATCTTACCCCATGAAATGAATAACATTGTGGTGAGCTAACCTTGGCTAGCATTCAGACACCCCCTCAGCCCCCAGTTACTGTCTTCCTACCCGCCTTTAACAAGACAGAGAGAAAATAAGATGGAAAAGCTCAAGGGTCACGATAAAGACAGGGAGATGTTCACCAATTGATTGCTCATCCTCATGAGCAAAGCAGACTCAACTTAGGGAAGATGAATTTAATTAATTGTTAGTTAAAAATAGGGTAGGATGTAGTTGTGGTAGTTTGGTAAACTTTTTCTCTGCTGCTCCTTCCTTCTCATATTCTTCTCCTGCTCCAGTGTGGAACTTGACATGGAATGCAGTCCTTCAGGAGCTCCAAGAGCAGTCTACTCCAGTGTGGGTCCCTTGCAGAGTGGGGGGTGCAGTTCTGGCCAGAAAACTGTCTCCTGCATTGTTGTCCTCTCCATAGGCTGCAGGTCCCTCCAGGAGCCTGCTGTGGTGTGGGTCCTCCATGAGCTGCAGGGTGCTCCACCACGGTACTGCAAGGGCACAGTCTGCTTTGCCATTGTCTTCTCCATAGAGGGCAGGGAATCTCTGCTTCACTGCATGGACCACTTTCTCCCCCTCCTTCATCACTGATTTTGCCGTCTGCACAGTTGCTTTTCTCACATCTTCTCTCTCCTCCCTCACAGCTGCTGCAGAGTGTTTTTTAGCATTTCTTTAATATGTTATCACAGAGAAAGTTCCGACATTGTTGATTGTCTCTGCTCTGGCCACCAGCAGGTCCCTCTTGAAGCCAGCTGGAACTGTCTCTGACATGGAGACAGCTCCTGTTGTCTTCTCACAGAAGCCACTCCTGCAACCCACCCTAACCGCCAAAACCTTGCCACGTAAACGTAACAGTTCATTATATTCATTAGGAGGTGCTAAACTCTCAGATCATAGTTCTCTGCCTACCAAAATGTAGTAATGAATTTCTTGGCTTTGGGATGACAAAGCTCAGTAAACCAGCTGTTGTCCAGGTGTTATTTTAGGGCCTAAAAGAAGGTAAACAAGGCTGAGGGAGAAGAATGTATCCACAAGGAAAGCCAACTCAACAGCTGTGCTGAAAATCAGCTCTGACTGGGTCCAGCAGGGGGAAACCACAACCCACCGACTCAAGACAAGAAATCCACCATATTAAAAGAAGAGAAAGAGCATGGGACTAATTAAAATTGGAAGAGAGAATCATTTAACCAACAGAATAAGAGAACAGCTTAGCCAACTTCTCTATGTGCTAAAATGCGCAAATAGTGAGAAGTTTCAAATAATAAAAAAACTCCAATAACACTGACAAAAACCCTTAAACTAAAAAAAATGCCACCACCAAAAAAAAGAAATCTATTCTTTGATAATTATTATTTAAAATTATTTAATTTTCAAGAAACAATAGCACAATATGAAAAAATATTTTATCCCACTATAACTGTAGCTTTTCATCTGTGGTTTATCATGCCATTGTGGGATTTTTGGTTATTTGTATTTACTATCATGGTACAATAATAAATGTGTGCACTTGAAGGAATGAAAGCTATCTATTAACAGTACATTGACTCAAGTGAGGCTTTTGTGATTAGCTTTGACTAGTCGGATAATGTCAATTTAAGAAAGGTTAGCATAATAGATTCTTAATATTATATAATGTATTAATAAACTATGGACCAGGAAAAATATATTAATTATTGATGAATGATTAATGAAAATCAAACTAGTTCAAGTATAGAAAATATTACACAAATATATAAGAATCTTCTAAACAGTTTGAAAATGCTGTCCTTGTGAAACATTCACGATGGAAATTCAGCTTTTTCAGGTGCATCTCAATAAAGAAACCAAAGTAAACAGAGATAATTGGAATTTAAAATCAGTTTCCTCAGAGACAGTGGTTTGCTGCTCTTGATCTATTAACCAAATGGAAGGTGGAACTCCATTTCTTTTCTAAACGCCTGATATAAATTCTTTTGCAAGGGTATACGTTTCAGTATTGACACACATACTACATGATAATGAAAGAAGAGACTATAAAACTGAAACCCTGCTATTACAAATATTGGACTTCCCGTTTAAATGTTTGCAAAATTATATTGGTATTTGAAATATTATGGGAGCAGAAGGAAAACCTAGCTCATTCACTGATTCTGATTTGAATTTAATCTTGAAAATGTACCTATCATACCTTCCAATTAGCAATACCTGTTTCTTCATTTCTTAATATAAGTTCTAGAATTCATGTAACAAAACAAATTATTTCAGGGAATTTTAATTCTCTTGCTGTGAATACGCAAATGCTCATTAAAAATTATCTCTTTGGTTAATTCCTGTTACACTCATATACTGAGTGTCCTATAGATGGTTAGAATGTGTACATCCTGTAGTGGTTTAACCCTGGCTGATGCCAGGTACCCAGCAAATCTGCTCTAGCATTCCCCCTACTCAATTAGACAGAGGAGAGAAAACATAACAAAAGCCTGATGAGTCAAAATAAGGACACGGAGAGGTCATTCATCAATTACTATCATGGGAAAAACAGACTTGACTTGGGGAAACTAAATCTTAATTTACCAATACCATTTTAGAGAACAATTAGAATAGCACACTCTACCACTTATATTGTGACTTCTGTATTGACAAACAGAGGATACGTTCACTTATATTATAGTGCATCTAGTTAAAATAAACTAAATTAAAATTAAGCAAGTGTTGATAGGTTCTTCCTTGCCACTGCAGCTCAGTGCTGTTGTGAGAGTTCCTGTTCTTGTTCCTTGATAGCATTAGGCTAGGAACCTAGGAACCTTCTTTTCTATTGTTTTCTTCTATCCACTTTTTACCTCATTAGTAATTCTTTATAAACTGTTAGGTTTTCTAACTTCTCTGTAAATGTAAGAACTTGCATGTTGTACGCAGCATCGCATTTCACACAAGTGGTGGACTTCTATTTCACATTCTTTCCAATTTAATCTGATGTCAGAACTGTCTCAGTCTGTTATCAGTAAATTAGGCCAATAAAAATAACATATTCTCTGATATAAGGTCATCCTTTCATTGGTCCATTCTTTATCAATTTATCTGGATAGATATTTGTTTTTTGGTTTATTTCGGGAGTGGTGAAAACAGTCAACGTTATCTGATGTTTCCCACTGACTTTCTCATACTGTGTGTAATTTGTCAAGTGATGTTAAAACTGTAAAGAATATCTGCCTTCATTTATGCCATCTGATTTTCAGTGAGCCTTTTCTTGCTCAGTTTTCTTCATTAACTGTTAATATCCCTTAACAACCATGAAGGTAAGCATATATCTTTATGTTGTTACTAGGAGGGCCTCTACTTGTGTGTGCGTATGCTCACAGGCATATAATACAAGTTTAAAACAACAAGGAAAAATAAACAGAGCATGCTATTAGCTATCAAGATAATACTAAGAGGAGAGGGATACTTAATTATGCAATGAAAAAAAAAAAAAGCTTTATCCCACAGAGGACCTTGCTGCTTTCTCATACACCATGTGTTCCACACTCATCCCTAAGTGTCATGTACCTGTCTCTTAGAGCTTGGGAAAATCATTCCCCACTGAGGCCTACCATGATAATAAAGAATCTTATTCCTGTGTGCACTTTCTGTTCTGTTTTGTTTGTTTGTGTGTTTGGGGGGGGGGGGGGGGGGGTGTGATTTTGGGTTTGGTATAAATACAGGTATCATCTGTACAGTTCTGGTACAAATAGACACCTTTAAAACTCGTGAGTATGACTAAAACAATAGATAAAAAATAAAACAATGAAAAAGGTTGAGAACCAAACTCCTAATTGTTCATCCTACTTATTTATTAGTTTTCTCCTCGACCCTGTTTTGGAACATATGAAGTGGCTTACTTCCAAAAAGTCTTCTTAAAACTGGTCTGGCCTCAGCAATACAGTATAAAACTGCTTGGTTAAGAAACAAGGATCAATTTCTGACCTTTTATTTAGCTGACTTCTCTAACAGGACCCTTACACTTAAGCCACCACCAAAACTGTTGACATTGCTTTAGTGCAAACTAAATTCCCACATTCCTGGTTTCTCCTTCCAAGGTAATCTGGAAAGTGATAGCTCTGCAGAAGATGTGCACTGGTGCCAAACACACTTGAATACAGGAAAAAAATTGTCCAGACTGCCATTGTTTAGGATGCTTTCTGCACAACTAAAAAGAACTGTCATGCAACACAGGGAAAATAATTTCATTTCCATTGAACAAATTAATATCCTACAAGTACATTTTGCTAAGCAGGTACAAATTAATCTAATAGCTTCTGCGCTACTCAGACACTTACAAATGTGAAATATTACAAAAAAATTCTCTCCAAATCAGGCAGCCTAAATGGAAATATTCTCAAAGGGATTAATTAATTAACGACTTCTGATCCATGTCCAATCTACTACTACACATATTACATTAAAATGTTCTAAAGAAATAATAGTGTTTTTTGTCACTCTCTTAGCTTGTTTTTTAATGCTTATAGAATCTTTAGTTACAGTCGCCCAGACATAGCAAGTAATTAGTTACCTATGTTTTCTTAGCTTCTCCTTGAAATGTAATTGGATTTGGGCCAAGAAGTCTTGATAACTTTAGCCCAAACTATGTTTTAATTTTACCTTAATGTGCTTAAATATTTTTTTTTTGTCTATGAATATATCTATCAATAGAAAGAAAGGGACAGAAATCTAATTCTGCTGAAAATTAAATATCTTCATATAAATATCACAATTAAAATAAAAACAGATAATTTTAGCTTTTTCAGCTTTTTTGCATTAAAGCTAAATGATCATTATGCCATCAGAAATGATTACCCTTCAAAGAGAATATAAATTACTTCTAGACATTGGGTAAGGTAATTTTGAACTTTCAAATACCTCTTATTTCTGTATTATTTTGAAAGAAATAAGGTTATGAAATTTTTGGAAGAAATCAGCATAATATTTTTAATCACTAAAAACATCAGATTTAATTCTTTTACTTTTTACATGTAATTACTTAATCTAGAATACGAACATGTTTTTCATAAAGGGAAGCATTTCATGTAAGAAGAAAAGATAAAATGTATTTTAAAATCTACAGCTGAACACCTTTCTATATTCAGTTCAGTATGCTGATAGACTGATAGAAAAATGTATTTTCAGATTATGTGGTCTATTGCGTTATCGTAAAGATCATAATCTGTCAAGCAGAAGGCTATGTCTCTGTGCATTTATAGTTGTTTAGACACATGCTCCAAACAATATAAGAAGTTGTGGATTTTTAAAATTCCTGAAATAATTGACAAGAGATAAAATTTTCCTTCTTTTTTCCCCTGTAAATCAACCAAATTCCACCTAGTGCTGTACACTCAAAAAAAGACTATCTATAGATAGACTAGTGATCAACTGAGAAAAGTGAGAAAGAGAAGCTTTAGTTCAGTTACAATTTCCTGATGTGCCTATGGCAGAATTTACAGGAAGTTACAGAAAACACAATATACTACAGAATTACATCCTTTTTTTGCTAGAAGATGCCAAAATACTTGCCAGATGACAAGTACTTCAAATCAGTGTATTTTACATGGAAACATTTGATGTAGTAAGTTCACTTTGGGTTTAATTTCAATGCAATAACAATATTTAAGGGTTGATTAATATTATCTGTACCATTACAATTCTGCCCAGCTTATAAAAGTAAATTTTGGTTTTCTTTTTCTACCCAAGCAGACACCTAGTGAAATCTCTCCCATAGAACAGGTAGTGCTATTGCCATGGGGTGGAATTCTAAAGCTCCATAAATTTGTCAAATATTCAAAGAACTTAAGCACATAAATAATTTGAGTCAAAAAACCAGAAAATAAATAAATAAAACATGTCAATATTTTCAAACTTGCATACTTACATTTAGATCCCTGTATCTTGATTATTTACTTGACTAAGGTTCTAGAAACAAACAAACAAAAAAAGAAACCTATAAAAGTATTCAGCTGAATCCAAAGGAGTTTAGGTCTTCCAAAACATTAATCAGCCATAACTTTCACTGAATTCTAAAGCTGTGTCTTAATTACTCTAAAAGTCAAACTATTTTACTACTGAAATATGGTTTATTTGTTTCTTTGTTGTTAGTTTGTTGGTTGGGTTTGGATTTTTTTTTTTTACTTTCAATCATTAATAAGACATTCATAATAAATTAATATTTTACTTTCTCTGCGTATTTCCCTTTCCCTTTGTTGTTTTCATCTATTCATATTCTGCATACTTGTTTATTTGCTTACATACTTTACAGAAATGCTTATAATAACACAGTCAGCCACCCCACCAATATAATTTAATTTATTTTCCCGAAAGGTTCAGTATGTTAATGAAAGTAAAATTTTTAGGAATTGAAATACTAATAACACAGTAAAGATGTTCTTTTATTAGATGAGAGAATGTAAAATCCAACAGGATTATTAACATTATCTTCACAAAGATGTTATAGAAAGTTGGATGCTACACTCCACATCTTAAATGTTTGAGATTTTGAGACTTTTTGAACAAACTCATCAATTGTCAGGGAAAATCCCTTAGCAGCAGTAGGTTGTCTTAACAACCCTAAATGGTGCAATTTAGTAATATTTAACATTTCTTTGTATAAATGTTTGTAAAATGACTTCCATTAAAATTACATGTTTGTTTTCTCATGAAATTATTTTTTTTAACTTTTGTAATTTTCCAGTCTTTTTCAAGTAACTACATTTCTTTTGTTTCTTTATATGGCCAAACATGTTCTTGTTCAGTCTATAGAGAGTGAAATGCAGAGGTAGATGCATTAAAATAAAGGGATGGGTTGCGTACCCTAAGATATCACTTTCCTTCAATGACATTTTGATTTTCTTGAATCAATAGACCATGAAAGTTCATTTTGACAGATAACAGCTCAGGATAAAATCTTCTCTAGCTCTGTAATAATATATTTCAGTGTTTAGACTACCAAAAAGAGATAGCTCAGGCTCTTATTCTATTTTGAAGACAAAAAAGTAATTTTGTGCTGAACCACAGGAGGCATAGGGGGGCCCAGGCATCAAACACTATTGGACTTGAGTGATTTGAATTCTTAGATGGGAAGATGCATGTGCAATACAGAAACAGGTCCTAAAAAATTTAAAATGGAAAAAAATTGCTTGAGCTTGAGTACATAATCAGAAACCCACTGAAGTTTGTGAGATACAATGTCAGCAGGGGGGGGAAATAATTTATTTTTCCATCTTCAGGATGGTTTATCGGAAGGAACATTTGTTGCTCCAAAAATATACCAAAATATAGTGAGAGGAAAAGTTGAGTTGCTTAATGTAAGGTCATCAGAGAGGATCTACTATCAGTGATATATGAAGAAATTGACACAAAACAAAGCCAGTGAATGCTGGGATTTTTCCTTGGGTTTTTTTTTCATTTATATTTGTTCAAAAAAAAGAAAAAAGGGCAAACAAAACTTTTCTTTCTACAACTACTTTCCTGCAGCAAAAGTTGTAACAAAAGGTTATAATAGAAAGAACAACTCACAACCTAAAAACTCAGGAAAATAACTTCCTCACTTCTCAGGAAGAAATATTAATCTTTTCAATTCTAAAAGAAACAAAATGTGTGTTGCAGTTAAATAGTACTGATGAGTCAGGGTTTAATTATTCACGATGAAATTTGTATTAAGCTCTGTCCTCACTGAGGAAGTCAAGGGAAGTTTTGAACAGCTAAGACAACAGGATGTAGCCTATGTTATTCAGTGTTTCCTTTTATAAGCCAAAATGGGCCTGACACAAATCTAGAATTTTAAAGAACTTCACGATGCAGAATTGGGTCCTTACACTTAGGGAATATCCCAACATTTGGGCTCATAAAATAAATTTGTACTACTGTAACTAAAGTTTGTGTTCCAGGCATTGAGGTGAAAAAAATTGTCAAGGCTTCTCATCAGTTTCTGTAATTATTCCTTGAGGGTATTTTAATAACTCAAATTTTGCTCATTCCAGAAACTAGAAAGCAAAAGTAGTAAATGGTGACTACAGAAAGAGCTGGCAGGATTAATTATCTTAAACAGATTTCTAGTTTTTAAAGAGTTGATAGCTGTCTGAAAACTAATGGAAAATATAACAAATTCTTGCCTAGTCCTGTGTGTAAAACAGTATTACCATTCTGAGATTATGGATTGTTTTATTTGCAAGAACAGTATTGTAAACCTTCAGCTTCTATAGTTTTTAATACCATGAAGCCCTAAAGTAATTATTTACCTTTATAATGTGTTGGGCAATTTTAAGTTTTATAAATTGTTTCCAAGTCTCTTCAGAGCATGAACACAAGGCGAAATATTTTCTGAATTGTACTGTCCATTTTTGCTTCTCATCAGAGAGCAGAAAACAAAAAAAGTAATATGTAAAAAGAATAACTGGTAAAATTAGAAAAGGATCAGAAAATACGGGTAACATTCAAGTTCTTGGACTGGCTCATCCATCATGGTCTTATGCTTGTTGAGAATGTATTAGGTGAGTTATGATTGCTGGTTTTTTGCTCCAAATAATCCAGGACAGAATGCCATTCTAAAGATTCAGCAAGGTCCTTTTCCTTGACCAGACATCATAACTATCAAAATAGTGTCCTGGTACTACGCAATTCAGTTAAAGAGAAGACAACTGAGAGAGAGAAAGAACAAGGTAAAGATACCGAGGACAGTATGAGAGAACAGAGAACACAGCCTTAGATCTTTGAGACATCT
The DNA here is from genome assembly GCF_003945725.1 of Corapipo altera. NCBI lineage: Eukaryota > Metazoa > Chordata > Aves > Passeriformes > Pipridae > Corapipo > Corapipo altera. The sequence goes on along the minus strand of NW_020884872.1, from coordinate 44,077,292 downwards.
CCTCTCAACTGAAGTTTCAATTAAAAATATCATCACTACCAAAGGTATGTATGCCAGGATGATTCGACAATGAGGCAAAGTATCAGTTTTCCTGTCTTCAGTTGCATTTGGTTTGTACTAAAATATAAACTTTCAGTAACATCTAGATATTTGCATTCATAATTGATAAATGCCTCCTGGATCAAAATTCTTTAGAATCACCAATCAAAACATTATTTTTAAAATTCATTTAAATAAATAAATATGTAATTAAATAAATCTATTCAAATTAAACAAGTGATTGCATTAATTTTTACATTGCAACACTTTTCTTAATTTGTCACCTCCAATATTTACAAAAGCATAACTCATCCCTTACTACACAACATTTCCTCAAAGCAGGTATCTTTCTGGGCACACTACAGAAGAGGACCATCAAAAGATTTGTGATCCAGTGAAGCTGTTAAACTATACCAACGTTCAGACTGCCGTTCCTTGGCATTGTCTCACCTTATCATAGAATCAGTGCTTTAGTATTCTAAAAATATATCAAGCAATAAGAGTATCAGGACAAAAAAATAACACTGAAAAAGTATACTTTTGGCTTATGTCATTTATGATTCATTAAGATAAATAGTATAAAGTGCCATAGACAAGTAACAGAGAAGAGAGCATCCTTTCCTAATTTTGTAATGTCATGCCAGATCTTTTACAGTTCTGAAAAGTTTCTAGACTACTGTGATTTCCATCCTGATGATAAAACTATTATTTTGCTGTGTTAGTAACAAAAGAACTAAAATAATGTGGTGTCATATGTTTACTTGCTCTAAAAATCCAAGCAGAAATTTTCCTTTCCCCTGTCCCACTGTAAGAAAAGGAGGTTGAATGAAGAGGGGGAACGGGTAATTAACTATACAAAAGAATAGCCCATCTAAAAAAACTGTGGGGAAGGGGGAGGAGTTTTTCTCCTCCTCTCCTAATAAACAGGGAACACTTCACTTTGTACCTTAACGAGGGCAAGGTGAGTTGAAAAAGTTTGGAGGCCGTTTTGCTCTCTTTTGGTCATCTGTCTGTTGTCTGGCATTGGTTTGTCTACAGTCTGCTCTGTCGCCAGCCGAATCTGCTCAGATTTCATCGTAGAGTTTGTGTTCACCGACAAACAAAGGAGGAGTCCTGTCTACAGCCAACCTCAGACAGGGTGAGTTTAGTGGGAAAGAAACCACCCTTCTGTCTCCTTTCTTACCCTTCCGCTCCTTGGTGAGGGGGAGATCTCCATTTTGGCTTCTCCTGTGATCTGGGGCCCCCATGCGGCGACCGCCAGAGCCCAACAGCGCCCCCTGCCGACCAACACCGAGCACTGCAGGTTCTGCTCCTCCAGTGATCCAACAGTGGGCCTGTCAACCGAGATTAGAATCACACTAGAGGACAGAGAAGTATCAAACTGTTTCCTTCTTAAAGGGGACTTTTGGGTGCTGGATTATTGCTTAGTTGGTTTTGTGTTCTGTTACTGGTTTTGCCAATATACATATATCCTTTAATAAAGGGTTGTTATTTCTTCCTTTTTCCATACTTCCTCGATTGGAGCCTCTTAATTTCAAATTTACAATTACTGAGAGAGAGGAGTTTGGTTTACCTCATAACTCATCCTCCTTAGCAAAACACTTCAGTCTCTTTAAACTGAGACAGGTGGATATTCAGATTTATACATTGAAGGGGAGGTGATTTTGATACTGCAAATGAGATTCTTCTCATCTAATTTTAACTGTTTAAACCATAAGAATTTAATCAGAACTTGTCATATAAATTACTGTGGAAGAACATGAAGAGTTTTTTAGGACAGGACATCTTAATTCTGCCAGGACAAACAGAAACATTAGCTTAAAATCCAACCTTAAAATTAGGACTAATTCAGGATGGACATTTCAGTACATCCAAATTTCAACAAGGCCTCAAAGGCAAAGCACAACATGAAACATAATTTCATTTTACGTGTGCTAAAGAAACATGCTTTATATATGTAACCAAGAACTAACTGATAATTTTATTAAGTTGCTGCAGTTCAATGAAAATAGCTTAAATTAAGTCCAAATTATGCAACTATTAGAGTTTGCTCCAAAATAATACCCTCAGAATTGATATGCACACATTTTCTATAATCTGTTTCTTTCTTCTACGTTTCACTCAGTTCTTACAGACTTTTATATATGCTAATGTCAGTGATGCTAGACTTTTTTGATAAGAGTGAGGTGGGGACTGGAAGAGGTCACCACCATCTTGAGGTCTTTGTTAAAAAAATCTGAGCAGCAGTTGTTCTTTTTTACTCTTGAGTCCATGTAGAATTATTTTCTAAATTTTTTAACACAAATAACTTACTATTCTTGAAACAGGCTCCAAAAGCTGTACTTATTGATGAACAGAGACTGATCCTTTGGAGCTTTTGTTTATAGGACTCAAATCTCCAATATCAATATTTTCAAGGCCTCTGTCATCCTGTGCTTGTTCTTTTGAGTCCCCTTGTTAAAATCTCATTTGTCTTCAGTGGCCTTTAGGTTGTTGTTTCCTAAAAACAAAACTAGTGTTTTATTTGTGCCACACAGACATGGTTAAGTTGCTGTCCACAGAATCACTGAATGAGCAAGGTTGGGAGGGACCGTAGTGGAATATCTGATCCAGTCTCCCTGATCACGCAGGGTCATCCTATAGAATATTGCACAAGATTGAGTCTAGATGGGTCTTGAATATCTCCAGTGAGGGACACTCCACAACCTCTCTGCACGATCTGTTCCAGTGCTCAGTCACCCCCACAGTAAACGAGTTCTTCCTCATATGAAGGTGGAACTTGCTCTGCATCAGTTTCTGCCCTGTTGCATCTTGTCCTGTTGCTTGGCACCTCCGAGAAGAACCTGGCTTCATCCTAATGACACCCTCCCTTCAGGTACTTATTGATGGGGTCACAGTCATCTCTCCTCAAGACTTGGACAGGCCCAGCTCCTTCAGCCTTTCTTCGTAAGAGAAATGTTCCAGTCCCTTAACCATCTTTGTTGCCCTCTGTTGGACATGCTCCAGGAGCTCCATTTTTCTCTTGTGTTAAGGAGCCAAGAACTGGGCACAGTACTCCAAATGCAGACTTGTTGAGACAGAGTAGAGGCAGAATCATCTCCAAAACCTGTTGGCAATGCTGTTCCTAATGTACCCAGGGATACCATTGGTCTTCTTGGCCACAGGGGCACACTGCTGGCTCGTGGACAGCTTGTTTTCCACCAGGATGCCCAATTCCTTCTCCACAGAGTGCTTTCCAGCAGGTTGGCCACCAGTCTGTACTGGTGCCCGGGATTGTTCTTCTCCAGGTGCAGGACCCTGCATTTGCCTTTCAGACTGTTCTCTGCCTATCTCTCCAACTTGTCCAAGTCCTTCTGAAGGGCTGCACAACACTCTGGGGTATCAGCCACTCCTCCCAGATTTGTGTCATCAGTAAACTTGTTGAGGAGGCATCTACTCTTTCGTTCAAGTCATTGATGCATAAGTTGAAGAATACTGGTCCCAGTATTTAACCTGGGGACACCACTAGTGACAGGCCTCAAATTGAACCCTGTGCCACTTATTACAACCCTCTGGGATCTTCCATTCAGCCAGTTCTCAGTCCACCTCCACTTATCTAGCACACACTTTCTTCTAATAGATGCATGCATCCATAGAGGCTGATGAAATTCTTTAGTAAATGCTTGTTTGAGGTAGTATCACTGGTTCATTGTCAAAATTGTTTTACAACAATTCCAGTAGTGACTACATTAGCAAATAATGTGGTTCAATATGAGGAGAACTACTGAGAAGAACACTGAAAGCCCAACAAATACATGTATACATTCAGAACCATATTCTTGAGACTACTTGTAATGTATTCATGGACTAAGTGTACAACAATAGGTGAAGCTCATAGATGCACTACACAGCTGCATATCTCAGAATAGTTAAATTTTGAAGGAATCTGAAGTACATAGTAAAAGAACATTATGTAACCCACAGCGCAAGAAAGATGCATAGTCAGTACCAGCTGGGAAATTTGCTTCAGAAGAACACTCTTAATGAAACTAAAAAAGTAATATTGAACATTCTGAAGGCTTGGACAGATAAACTTTGCAATGATATCATTGCTTGTGTGATTTACATCTGACTCCTTTTATTTTTCTGACACCTTCCCTCCACTGTCCCCTGGTTTTCAGAAGCTTTTTCCTATTTTGAAAGACTACACTTACAACTAACCATGTTTGTCTCTACTGTCAAAAAAAACATCATCTTTAAGAAACTATCATGTAAATTTTGAAAACAGTCTCTTAGATATTTTTTCATATTCATAATTTATTTTCAGTTCATTTAATTTTAATCAACACAGTGAATTTTATATGCCCATTGCTGCCTTCATTTCTGGTCATTAGAGATTCCATACTTAAAATTAAAGAAATAAAATATATATATATATTATAGGACAATCAAAAATTCCTGAGAGTTGTAATGAGAAACTCATTTAGAGACTACAATTGTTTATCTTATATAATGTATATCAAATTATTGTGATTTTAGAATCCATTCATGTATTATAATTATGTTCTGTCAAGAGGATATTTTACTGTCAAACAATTTAGAATAATCTTACACAATAAAGAAAGTCTAAATGGAGTCATATTATTCTGAAGTAATAATATCACATTTGTTATTGCTTGTGATTTTATCTCTTGCATCATTTAATCTAGCAATTTCATTTTAATCTAAATAAATTTATTTTATTAACATTATTGTTCTACACCATATATGTAAGCTAAATATTTGGTCTTTGCGGTTTATCCCTATGACTACACTAAAATCATAGAATCATAGAACCACAGAATGATAAAATCATTCTGGTTAAAAAAGACACTTCAAGTGACACTTTAGGTCAATGAGTCTAACCATTAATCTAACACTGCCAAGCCCACCACTAAATCATATCCCCAGGTGCCACATATACACAACATTTAAATAACTCCACGACTACTTCCATGTTCCAATGCTTGACAACCCTTTCTGTGAAGAATTTTTTTTCTAATATCCAAGCTAAACCTGCCTTGGAACAACTTGAGGCCATTTCCTCTCATCCTGCTTGTTTGCTACTCGTGAAGGGCGTCCAATCCACACTTTACTACAACCTACTTTCAGGTAATTTTAAAGAGCAATAAGGTCACTCCTGAGCCTCCCTTCCTGCAGGCTAAACAACCTCAGCTTCCCCAGCCTCTCCTCACAAGACTTGTGCTTCAGACCCCTCACTAGCTCTGTTGCCCTCCTCTGGACATGCTCCAACAACTCAGTGTGAGGGACTCAAAACTGAACATAGGATTCAAGGTGTGGCCTCACCAGTGCTGAGTACAGAGGGATGATCCCCTCACCAGTCCTGCTGGCCACATTACTTTTGAAAAAGGCCAGGATGTCGTTGGCCTTTTTGGCCACATGGGTACATTATCAGCTCATGTCCAGCAGCTGTCAAACAGTATCCCCGGCTCCTTTTCCACTGGGCAGCTTTCCAGACACTCTTCACCAAATCTGTAATGCTGCATGAGATTATTTGACCCAGGTGCAGGACCTGGCATTAGTTAATCTGCTTATTGGACCTTTTTCTGCATATTGGACCTTGTGTTCCCCTCAGAAGAGAATCTCCTGTGAGAATAATAATATGTCTTTTTTTCTTTATAGAAGTGGTTTTGGCTCTTGGGGCATAGGTTAACTTAGCCTTGGTAACATATCTAAATTTGGTTCCACTGCAGAACTTCATATCTACACTGTCCTGCATGACATCCTTGTCTCTAAATTAGAGAGATGTGGATGTGACAAATGGAGCATTCAGTGGATAAGGCATCAGTTGGAAGGTTGCACTCAAGAAGCTGAAGTCAATGGCTTTATTTCCAGGTGGAGACCAGTGATGGGTAGTATTCTCTGGGGGATCAGTAGTATTGGAACTAGCACTGTTTACCATCTTTGTTGTTACATGGACAGTGGAATCAAGTGCACCCTCTACAAGTTTCCAATGACACTAAGCTGTTTGGTACAGTCCACACACTGCAAGAAAAAGATGTTATCCAGAGGGATTTTAGCAGGTGTGACAAGTGGGCCTGTGCAAACTTCATGAAGTTCAAGATCTTACATGTGGATCAGGTCATTCCCAAGCACAAATATAGGCTGAGTAGAGAAAGGATTGAGAGCAGCCCTGAGGAAAAATTTTGGTGTTGGTTTAGAGAATCTCAGCATGACCCATCAATGTGCACTTGCCAGCATAAGAACGTGGACCTGTTGGAGGGAATCCTGAGGAGGGCCACAAAATGATGCTTCATCTGGGGCTGAAGTGACTCTACTGTGAAAACAGGATGAGAGGATTGGTGTTGTGCAGCCTAGAGAGGAGAAGCCTCCAGGAAGACCTTGTAGCAGCCTTCCAATACCTAAAAAGAGAGCTGGAGAGGGACTTTTTACAAAGGCATGTGATGATAGGACAAGGGGGAATGACTTCAAATTGAAAGACAGTAGGATTAGATATTAGGAAGAAATTTATTGTGAAGGTGGTGAGACACTGATAGAGGTTGCCCAAGGTTGTGGATGCCCCATCCCTGGAAGTGTTCAAGGCCAGATTGGATGGGGCTTTGAGAAACCTAGTCGAGTTGGAGATATCCCTACCCAGAGCAGGGTGGGTGACCTTTAAGGTCACCTTTAAGGGACCTTTAAGGTCCCTTTTAACCTGTAAAGCCTGAGGTCAAAGCCACAAGCTTCCCAGGTGTTTTACTTCTATTTAAGACTCCAAGAGTTCGCCTAATGAACTTTTTGCATAGCCTTTAATTCTTTAGTATCTTGAATTTGTGTAAAGAGAAAAAAACATGCACTTTTCTCCAAGAAACTTCTTTTACTTTAGTGAGAAAATAGGCATTTTGGCAAAAGGTTCACAGGTGTAACATATAACCAAGAAGAAGCACTTCACTAAACCCAGTGAGATACGAATCCTATCTCTCACATAACCCAAACAAATCTATGGTTCTGTGGTTATTGAAGGATACCTTGGAACGTGAGTTAGTCACAGAGACGACATGCCTGCTGTGTCAGACAACAACTTGTTACCATTCCTCTTTATCCTTTGGGTCACTACATTCTGGTAAGTGGAGTGAGGATAAGGGATTCTCCGTATCCTTAATTCTGTCTGCCTGTCAGGGCTGTCACAGGGAAGGTAGGGTGTAATTTCTCTAGTCTCTCTCTTTCAAACTCCCTGGTACTCCTCAAACTGGTCACCCTTTCTCAGAGCTCTGTCACTAAGCAGAAGAAGCCCTCTACATCATCACCCCTCCCACAAGTGTGCTCATTACTTCTGTCTGGTACTGGTGCATGAGCAGGGCACACCCTACAGCCTGACACCTGGGTGGTAGTGTGTTCCCATCAGATCTTTGTCTGGGAATCTGCACCAGTGACAGTGGGTGCAGAGTTTTGAGAGGACATGTTCTTCTGCCAGGTAGAGATACCATTGTTTTCTGGTCAAGCTGGTAGAGCTATGGTGCCCTTTCTGAACACCCTTCTATGTAAATTGCAGGACAAACTGACACACCACACCCTTGTAGACATGCCCTGAAAGTCTTGTTTGTGGCACTCCTGGTTTCTAGCACTTCCCTGGTGTTTCTCCTATAGGTGGTGATGGGGCTTAGCCACCATTGCTCCTGGCTCTGCCCAGATCTCATTTGTCATTGTCACGCAAGCTGAGAGCTCCCAGTGGCTCTTTCAGCTTCCTCTGATGTTCTCCCACTTCAGAGACTGCAAGTACTGTATCTCCTTATCCTCAGATGAGGATATTTTGTACCAAGAACTGACTTTCTCTAAGTTTATTGATATTACAGATATATTAGAGCTATATTAGAAAATGTGAGCAGCTTTTATAGGGTTATCTGTACAGAATTGGATTCCTAAAAGAAGGAGGTGAAATCCAAATGGGACTTTCAATGAGGAAAGGAACTTTGGGTTGTCTCTTTCCACCCACTGCACTGTAGGCATGTTGTGATTCCATATATTGTGTTGCTGTATGGCTCCTCAAAAATGTGTACATATATATCCAATTTATCCTCTCAAATAATTTACATTAATTATAGAGTAATTGCAAAATCTGTGGTGTGATTTTTCTCAAATATGTTTTAAATTACTTAACATGCCTAATATTTTATATTGTCATAAGTCAATAGATTTTATTACCTTAATTAATTATTTGGGCATCAGACTTTCCCAAAAACCCACATCCTAATGTGATTTTCCAAGTAAAAAAAAGAAGAGTAGTACCAACAGGTAATTTTGCATTTCTTACAGTTATGTGTCTGACCTAAACCAATTAAATCTTTCTTTACAGACAATGACAGACAAGAGTCTGTAAGAGACAAATACTTATAAAAGGAAGACTGGAGAGAGTTTAGACAACTAGCTAAGATAAGAAACCTAATTACTATAACACCTGCGTCCCATTCTGTCTGATCACTTTCATGCACTCTATCTTCTGATTTCAGTCTTCTATCCCCTATTATGGGGATTTTAAATCACTTGCAACTGGTTACTTATCCCTCATCTGCAGTAAAAGGTTAACTCTAACATATCAAGTATATTCTCAGGCTATCTGGAGACAGGTGTATAACACTGCATATTCAGTCAAAGAAATAATCCAAATTCAGAGCTAGATCAGTTTGCAAATTATCTGAGTTAAATAAATTATTGCTAGCTGGAGCTTTTTATGTGACATGGGAATAAGAGGCAATACATTTACATAAACCACAAATATTAAGGAATGAGTATGTTGCAGACAGCTAGGTAGTCAGAACAGCAGTTGGGAATATTTTACATTTTTAAAAATTGCTCAAGTAAATGTAGTTGCCATTTGCTCAAATAACAGTAAATTACCATTTCAGCAACTCACACAGATGTTTTACTACTGCATGCATAACATGTATATTCTTGACTCTGGTTATAAAGTAGGAGGCTTTGAAGAACTCTTGCACAACTGCGTCACAGAAGAAAATATTTCTCTTCTTGCTCTTGTGAACCCATGCAGAAAAAACACCACTCTCATATCTTCTAGCCTATCCAGCTTCAAAAAAAATCAATCCTGTGAAGTTAGCATTCATTCAAGTTGAACCACTAATCTGTCAGCTGAGGAAGAAAAATGGTTCAGCTTTCAGAAATGCAGAAGGATGCAAGGTTGATATTATCTGTATCCTCACAAAACATTCAGAAACACATTCAAAAGTCCCATAGATTTAGTGAAATGGAAATAATGACATAACACCAGAATGTCGTCAGAAGAAATACAGAATAACCCAAACAAACCAATACCCTCCCCCCTTCCAAAAAAAAAAAAAAAAAAAACAACAACAAAACAGAATAAAAAAAAATCCAAATCAAAACAAAGAAAAACAAAAATTCAGCTGGAATGAACCTATGAGATACTGCAAAGTAGTACATATTTCATTATACATGCACATATACTATTACACATCATGCTCTGTGTTACTTGTGCATGTGTATGTGTGTATATATATGTACTTTATGCATCTTCTACCTACTTGACAATGGATGACAACTAGTTTTTCACTGATGTTTTGTCTTCATTCACAGGGACTTCTAAAGACTGGAATAATTGTAGTGTAACTTCCATGAATGTTTACAACAAGAGCTAATAGAAAATGGGCATGTATGATAATTGTTATCGTAAATAAAATGTGAAGAAATCCTTCCACCTTTACAAAGTCTCACTCAGAGAACTGTGTCCAGTTTAGAGCACCAAAATTGAACCAGGTGATTGGAATTAATTCAATTTCCAATCTGAACTGCTGCTGATGCAGCTGTAAACCTTTCCCTCACATCCTGTCTCAAGATACGTGATAGAAGACATCGTCATCTCCCTCTCTGGTTCCTGTCATAAAGTAATTTTAGAGAACAGTGGGGTGGCCCCTTAGACTCCTCAAAGCTAAACAAACCTAGTCTTTTCAGCTGCTCCCAAATCTTGCCCTCTAGTCCTTTCACTGTCTTTGGACCCATTTTATATTTTTGTATCCATTTTACAATCTGGAGCCCCAATTGCACACAGTACTAAGGTAGGGCCACACCAATGCTGACTACAGTGAGATAATGACTTCTTTTGACCAGTTAGCTTAATGCACCCCAAGAAATGGTTCGCCTGCTGGAGGGCAGGGCACATTTGACTCATTTTGCTTACCATCAAATAAAATCCCCAAATTCCTTTCTGCAGGGCCTTACTCCATTCGCTGGTTCCCCAGTCTATACATACATCCAGGATTACACCATCTGAGTTTAGAATCCAGCATTTGTTCTTGTTAAACTTCAGAGGCTGGCATTTGCCAAGTACTCTCATCTATCAAGATCTTTCTGTAAGGCCTCTCTACCCCTGAGGAAATGATAAGCTCTTCCTAAATTAGTATCATTATCAATTTCTGTGTCTGAACCAGACTCCTGTGTCCAGGTCATTGACAAAAACTTTGAAGAGAACAGACACTAAAATTGGGCCCAGGGGAAACACCATAATTTGTAAGAAATACTGTGGAATCTCCATAATTTATTTAGCTTTTAATAACATCTTAGACAAACAGCTGTCAGGAAGGGTTTATGTATGTATTTTAACTTGGAGCAGAAGTATGGACTACAGTACTTCTGATAATGTGTTTGAGACCCATTTGCCCTAACTGTTGTAATTTTATAATTTTATAATTTTAATAGAAATATTACAATAAAGGATGAATTTTGTAAGATAATTCTTCCCTTACAGCTTAACCCCAGGGTGGAATATGGTGATTCAATATAACTGGAAAAATTTAAAATATTAAAACTGGAAGAAGAGAACAGAAATACAAACATGCTCTGACAACAAATCTTGACAATAAATCTCTTCTTTATTCACAATTTGTGTTCCTTACCTGATACATGATGCTGTTATTTCTCTACCTTGATGAATTAGGACTTTGGAAATCAAAGATATATGGTATTCTGTAACATTTGGGTTTGGGTTTGTTTTTCTTTTGTTGTTGTTTTTTGTTTGTTTTTTGGGGGGAGGGGTGTTTCTTTCCATTTAGTTCTTTTGCTTGCCTGCAGGAAACCAGGAACTGAGTTTGCTAGTAATGGAAAACTCCCACTCTTTTTCAGCTACTAATTGCCAATTTGAGATGTAGTAATCAAAATAAGTTTGTTTTTAAAACTTTCTGTAATTGAAGAAAATTAAGTTTCAATTTCTGGAGAAAAAAAAGAACAACATGTAAATGCGAAGTGGAACTAGCAGTTAAATTCTGAGGAATAATTTAATTCTGGCTACAGGCTTTCAGTCATTATTTATGATTTTATATATGATGGCCCTAGTATGTCTTCATTTACAGATATTTTTTCTTATGTAACTATAGTACTGTGGTACGACATCTCAGTTTTTAAAAGCATGAATCGTGATTCACTAAAGCATAACATAACTGGACTGAAACAGTAATTTTTCACACAAAGGACTAAGTGCTTAAAGTATTGAAGTTATCATTTAATGTAAGTTTAGCAGTTGAAAATGAACAAAAACTTCAGCCAAATCAGCACAATGTGACTATCTATCTGTTCATTGGAACATGTTATGTGTGCTATAGAAAAAAAATCTTCCTGTAAAATATTAAGGAATAAACCCCCCCTATATTTACTGCACTTATATTTTTTCTTGGAAGAGGAACTATTTCCTGCATTAAAATAATGCTCTTTGTAATTTATTATTTCTAAATATATGCAAACTCTCTACAGCATAAGAAATGGAAGACGAGTGGAGAACAAAGACTACAAGATTACAGGAAAAAGAGTGACTTCAAAAATAAAAAAACAGGGTAAAAGGAGGACCTCTTCAACTGTACACACAAGTTGGGTTTGTGTGGCAAGGTTTTCATAGCAAGGAGGCCAAAGGGGTGACCAAGACTGACTTGCTGCAGACCAAAGCTGAGCCCATCAGCAATGCAGTGCCTTTGTGATAACCAAGGAAAAACTGTTGCAGAATAACAGTCAGGAGAGAGGAAAGATAATCTGTGAGAGAAACTCTGCAAACACCAAGGTCAAAGAAAAAGGTGGGGAGGAGATATTTCAGTTGCCAGAACAGAGATTCCCCCACCTGTGGTGAACACCGTGGTGAGGCAGGCTGTCCCCCTGCAGCCCATGGATGGAGCAGATATTCACATGCAGCCCACAGAAGACCTCACAACAGAGTAGGTAGATGTGCCTGAAGGAGGCTCTCTAACAAAGAGGATGTGCTGGAGCAGGCCCCTGGCAGGACCCATGGAGAGAGAAGCCCATGCTGGAGTACCCATGGCTCTGTGAAGTCCATTCCTGAAGGACTGCAGCCCATGGAAAGGACCAATTTTGGAGAATTTCATTGAGAACTGTCACCTGTCAGAAACTACATGCTGGAGCAGGGGAAGAGTGTGAGGAAGAAGGAGCAGCAGAGACAATGTGTGATGAACTGACTGTAACCCCCATTCCCTTTTCTTCTGCACTTCTTGAAGGGAGGAGGTAGAGAAATCAGGACAAAAGGGGAGACCACAAAGGAGGGAGGGGTAGGGGGAAAGTTTTCTAATATTTGGATTCTTTTTTTCTCATTACCGTATTCTGATTTGATTTCTAATAAATTAAATTAATTTCCTCAAGCTGAATATGTTTTGTCCATGACAATAATTGGTAAGTGATCTCTCCTTGTCCTTATCTTGACCCACAAGCCTTTTGCTATATTTTTTCTCCCCTATTCAGCTGAGGAGGTGAGTGATAGTGCAGCTTTAGTGTGAACCTGGTGTCCAGCCAGGATCAAGTGACCACGACATGCAGAAATGCTCGCTACCTACAAAAACCGCAGCAGAATCTCTGACGTTATATATGGGCACAAGAATAGAGTAATTGAGGTGGAATAGCTTACATGAATCAAATTCTATGACAGAAGGATCAAGGCTCTTCAAGAAAGATATCAAGCAAAATGATGATTAGGTTACCCCCTCTGTGAAGGAGCAGCTCAGATCTAGGTAGCTCCTCTGTGAGATGTATGGTCTGCAGGTTGAGAGCTTGTGGGTAAGATTCAGAGGAGGGGCAGTGTGAGTGATGTTGTGTTACAAGTTTGTTCTAGACCACTCAAATAGCATGAGAAAGCTGAAAAATTGTTTTTAAATATCTCAAGGAGGTCTCTGTATCACACACCGAGGATCTTATGGGGAACATTAAACTCCCTGACAGATGCTGAATGGAAGAAGTCAAGGTTTCTAAACAGTGAGACCTCCTTCAGATGAAAAATGGAAAAAGTAAGGGATACACAGCTGGATCTGTTCTTTACTAAAAGGAAGAACTGGTTGGGGATACAACAATCAATGGTAACCTTTTCTGCCCTTGCCATGAACAGTGGAGTTTGATCTCCTCGTGGGAGAAAGGAGGGAGAATAGCAGAGTAGAGACCCTGGACTTCAGATGAACAAAATTCAGTTTATTCAGGAAAACTCATAGGTGGGTTCCCAGAGGCTTTCTCTGAAGTGCAAAGGAGTTCAAGGGAAGTGTCAGGTCTTTAAGAACAGAATCTTCCAAGGTCAAGAAATCTTCAACATCTTTGTCTATAAGATGGACTATGAGACAGAGTGCACCCTCAGCATCTTTGCAGTGATAATACGCTGGAAGGATTGATCAGTACAGCAAATTGGTGCACTGCAATTCAAAAGAACTTTGACAGCCTACAGAAATGGACCAACAGGAACCTCATGAAATTCACAAGGGGAAATGCAGAGTCCTCCCCCTGGGCAGGAATAACCCTATTCATCAATATATGCTGAAGGCCAACTGGATTGAAAGCAGCTTTGCAGAAAAGGAACTGCATGTCCTGTAGACAGCAAGCTGACCATGAGCCTTGTGGCAAAGAAGGCTGACAGCATCCTGGACTGACTCAGGAATACCATTGTTTGCAAGTCAAGGGTATGGTCTTTTTATATTTCTCTATCTTGCATCTAGTTTTGTCCTCCCTGCTCCACCTGAAACAAGAAAGATATTGATAAGCTGGGGCAAGTCTTGGGTAGGGCTACCAGACAGCCCAGACTGAAGCACTTGGCCTTTGAATAGCGGTCAAGGAACTGGGAATGGTTCACCTTGCGGAAGAGACAGTTACAGGAACCCCTAAAAAAAGCCCTTGGTACTTACAGGGTGAAAAGCCTGAAGAGTAGTTGTACTGGTTTTGGATGGGGTGGAGGTAATTTTCTTCACAGTAGCTAGTATAGGGATGTGTGTTGGATGTGTAGTGAACACAGTAATGCTAAAAGAGATGATTTTTTATTATTGCTTAGCAGTGCTTACACAGAGCCAAGACCTTTTCTGCTTTTCATACTGCCAAGCTGGCAAAAAGACTGGGGTTGCATGGGAAATTTGGAGGACACACAAACAGAAAAAGTGACTCAAACTGAGCAAAGGGATATTCCATACCATATGACGTCACTCACAGAATATAAAGCTGGGGAGAAGAAGGAAGAAGCAGAGACGTTTGGAGTGATGGAATTTCTCTTCCCAAGTCTCTGATATGTGCAATAAGGCATTGCTTTTCTGGAAATGGCTGAACACCTTCCCATGGGAAGCAGTGTATTATATCTTTGTTTTGCTTTGCTTTTGTGTGTGGCTGTGAAGGAATAAGATTCAGGATGGGAGAAGTTCCAGGTGTGGAGAAAAACATACAGCAATTGACAGGATTTTATGATACGGACTTTACAGTTCTTATGTGTTTATAAATATACACATTGTATGTTTCCCCAGGATTTGTATTTCCCGGGCATGCCCAGGCATGCCTACTTCCCTGCTTCCCTGTTTCCCTCTCTGATAAGCTGAAGAAGCTGCAGAGCTACCATTAGCCTTTTCCTTCCCCGGTTCCTCCCACGTTCCTCCCCCTTTGCCTGTGTCCCTACCCCGATTTGTTCCCCCGTTTGTCTGTCTCATGCTCCACCCCATATTCTAGCCCTTTCCCCACCTGAAACTCATAAAACCCCTACTCCCCTCAATAAAGTATTCCACTTGCACTTCTACCTTGTCTCCGGACCCATCCGTGCTGTGTCATGGCCCCACCCCCCCCCTCGGACTGTGGCATGTGGCTTTTGCTTTCTCTGTTGGACTGGCTTTATCTCAAACCGTGAATTTTCTTTTACCCTTCTGATTTCCTCCCCAGTCTCACTGCAGGGGGAGTGACCGTGTGTATGGATGGTTTTTGATTGCTGGCTGGGATTAAACCATGACAACAGTGCAAGTGGAAGGGTGAGAAACAACGGGCATAAACTGAGACACTAGAGGTTCTTACTGGATATACAGAAAAACTTTTGTCAAGACGACTTTTGACAAGAAGCTGTTCAAGGCTGCATTCTTCCGGGTTTTCAAGGACTTCATCAAACTCTGAGCAACCTGGTCTGATGAAGAGCTGATCCTAATTTGAGCAGAAATTCAGATTACAAGCATTCTAAATTCCTTTTAGAATTATTTGTGCTCCCATGATTCTGCGAAAACAGAATTTAACTGTAAGCATTTACAGACTTGTATCAGTCTGGAACTAGAAAGCCTTGAACACGTTGTGCCACTAACTCACAAGAGAATAATGCGAGTAGGTGTGAGAAAAATGTAGGATGAAATGCTGTAGCACCCCTTTTACTGTTTGGTTGGGGTTTTTTTAACATCTTGGAGAGTGGACCCTTTATGGAGTTGGTGCTCGTTAACAAGAAGCAAGTATCATTTGCTTTAAGTTACATTTATGTAATTTGAGGAAACAAAAAGAGTAACATAGAAATACTAGTGTGCATTACCTGAAAACAGAAGTGCTCTTTAAAATGATATACATTCCTAAGTAAATATAAAGATGGATGTCATACAAATGTTAAAGTGAAGAACATAGAATTAGGAATCACTGTTCTTAGTATTCTATATCTTCTGTGAACTCCTAACTTTAAAAGATCAATTAATATTTCCCTTTATTCTTAACTACATCAACTCTGAGACCTTACATATATTACTTTCCCTTTGTGAATGGTGTACAGTTTGATCCAGGAACACAGCTGGGTCCAGACTATTGTTTATGCCCCAGTCTTCGTAGGTTGTCTCCTGGCCTTCGTGGTTCTTAAGGGTGTCATTCCTGGTGGAGATTCAAAATGCTGATACTCCTTCTCCAGCTAAAAGTTCAATGTCATACAAAAATGTCATCATAAGCAATCCAGAGAACAAGATTATTTATACAGGTTCTTTATTCAAAATTAAATAGGTTATTTGCTCTAAGACAACTCACTATGAGAGAGACTGTATTCCCTTGATAAGCAATTTACTGTGAATCGTTCAGTGACCTACATAATAAGCTTGTCTTCATACATAGCAGCTGAATTTCCTTTTCAGAATATATGTGTCTGTTTTCATGAGTAACCACAGATATCAGTATATGGTTAAAATTCAAGAAGACACTACAATGTAGTTTTCTGTGGAATTGGTTAAAAAATGTTCCTCAAAATACTTTCTATTGCAAAGTGCATTTTCTTCTAAGCCAAATACATATTTCTTCTTTTGTCTGAATTTTGTTAAATTGCCTGACATCTGCAAGTAAGTCTTTTAAAGTTATTTCCAGAACTCTATTGTTTAATGTTTGTCCTAGTTAGAACAGCTGAGACCAGTTCATCACTGGATGGGTGTAACCCAAAACTGTGTATTCTATAGCCTTCCATGCCATTTCCCAGAAACTGTTATCAGTGAACCATTTACACTATCTGCACAAAGAGCCTGACTCCTCAGGCTATAAACTGGGTGTTAAGAAGCCTGTGAGATAGGAGTTGCTCTTGTCCTCCCGCCCATTAAGGAAGCCCCCACCCTGAGGGAGGTACTGGGCATTCCTACCTGAACTGGAGGATATATAATCCTGGAGTCTTGGGACCTTTTTACCCTGCTCGTGAGATCCAGAGGAAGACTGCAGACCACCACTCTCCACCAGATTGCAGACCACCACTCTCGACCGGACTGCAACCACCACTTTTCAACCAGACTGCAACCATCACTCTCGATCAGACTGCAATCACCACTCTTGACCAGATTGCAAGTGCACTCTCACCAACAGGTTTTCCTCTCTCCTTTTGCTTTGGACTCAGGGGGCCCAAAGAACACCACTCTGTTCATGCCTCAGGGTGCTGGGTTATATATTTGGGTTTTGTGGGTTAAAACCAATTGTTTGTCTGTATAATCGTACTAATTGTATTATTTTATTAAATTGTTATTCTGATTTATAATCTCTCTTTTGAGTTGAGTTCATTTCCCCTGCTGGTTTACCTTTAAACCAGCACAATGTTTTTCACTGGTCTTACTGAGGTTCATGAAATAACATGAAAATATCAAATTTAATTTTAAAATAAGCCAAGAACAGGTCTCAAATTTCTTCAAACTTATTTAAATATGAAATAGTTTTGAAAATATTATTCTGAATCTAAATTAGTAAAATTAGGTTTATTTTCTTGGAAGAAAAAAAATATATATTTTCAAGTTTGAAATAAAAGCTTAATTAACAATTGAAATTCCCTTTGAAACTATCATTCCAAAATCTGTTCAGATCGAGTCTAATGGCTGTTAAGTGGGAGTCAAGAAGTGCCATGTGATTCATTTACACTTGAGTAGTACTCCTAGGCTCCTTTGTAGTCAATCGCAAGAGTGCTATTCATTTGATCTATTTTATACATCTAATATAAAATGAGATTTACTGCTTATTGGAAGTGTCTCTTTCTCTCTATTGACTACAATGGGCATGTAGAGTGAATAACTTAAGGACAGAGGCTTTCATTTGGTTAAACAAATTTTTGCTGCTTAGTCACTATATAATCTTGACAGAATTACTTCACGTTTCTTTCAGCTAAGATACAATTTCATCCCTGCTTCATTATCATGTTCTTATTAAAACTTTTATTACATTTGGATGGAAAGGCAGTTAAACTACATCATTCACTTAATGGAGAAGTTTCCAGTCTTTTCAGAAAGTTGAGGAGAGATGGAAAACACATTGCACATCTAAAAGGTTACCAGGATCCTCAGTCATTAAAAAAGGAGACATTGACAATGGGTTGTGTGAGAGTATTCTAAACATGATCTCACTGTGTTAAGAGGTGTATTAAGTCTATGAAATGATGCTTTTGGCATTTGGCAGTAACTATGGATATGACTGCCTTTGTGTGTGCATAGTGTTTCTCATTCATCTAGAATGGCATAAAATATTTACTTAACATCATGATTTGCTAAAATTATATATATAAAGTGATACATAAACCAGAAATAATTATTACTAAGAAATGAAGTTACTCTATATTATAGGAGAGATAAACGGTAAGGTAAAGTAAATGTAACTGCTTATGAATGTATAAGTGCTTACACTGGAAAGAATCTTTGGAAGTTACCTAGTCCAAAATCCCACTCAAAGCAAGACAACTTTGAAATTTGCTCAGGTTGCTCAGACTTTTGTCCTGCCAGACCACCTCAGGAATGCATTATTCACAGTTTCTAAAGGTAATATGTTAAACAACTTTATCACTCTTACTGAGAAAATCTTACCTGATCTGGTCTTATTTCAATTTGTGAAATTTTGTATTTCTTTGTCGAGCAGTACTCCTTTAAGATTACCATTAATTCTTTACTTTTAAAATCATGCAACTTGCGTACTGTTTAATGTTACATAATATCAGAATATCAGAATAATATATTTTAATTTTAGAAATCAAATGGTGCAGTGCAAGTCAACTATTGTAGGTTTTCTGTGTAATAAATGGAGAGAAATAGACATCTCTATAGGATACCACTTCTTATCTCTCACCTCATCATTTTAAGAAGAAATTAATTGTCATCTAGAAATACCATATATTCCTTAGAAAACGATGAAAAATACTTAAAGGAACTTTCCCTTTCTAAATTGAATAGGTATTGCTTTTTTCAGGGAAAGTATTTCATAATATATTTTACTAATCAGACAGCAGATTGAGGCCTCAATTTAGCAGCAGGGAATTACAAAGGAGTCCTATTGATTATTTGTCATAAATCAGAGGTTGGCTCTGTACAATGAGTGGTAACAAAAAATCTTTTTTTTTTCTTTGATGCACATTGCTCTAATTCTATTTTTTCAAATAAGGGGGTGGGCTATTTTATTGGCTTTTACATAATTCGTCTGGTTTCTTTAAATAACAAAAATAGAGAATTTTATGTACTTTTTATTATGCAGTTTAGCATAGAACCATGGAATCACAGAATGATTTGGGTTGGTAGGGACCTTAAAGAACATCTAGTTTCAACCCCACTGCCACGAACAGGGTTGTCATTCACTAGATCGGATTGCTCAGGGCCCCAATCAACCTGGTCTCGAACACTTTATTGATTAGGCAAGACACTATTTGTTATTTTCTTGATGTCAGTTAAAAATAGTGCCAAACTTTTAATTGTTCTATTTAATTACAGAAACCCCCCATACTTATGAATCAACAAACACTATTCAGAAAAAAGTTCCATTACCCAACAAGAGAAACATATTCCTCCTTAAGAGAGGAATAAGGGGGAAAAAAACTGTGAGAGACAGCCCTACAGACACCAAGGTTGGTTAAGGAGTGTCATGGTTTGAGATAGCCCCAAAATCTGATTCCCTAGCTCCATCCCCCCTCCCACATCTCAACCCAATGTGAGATGGGTTTTTCTAGACAAAACACACCAGACTCAAAGTGGGGGAAAGGGAATATATTACAATGATTGTACAAATAAATACTATAACACATTATACACATGATCACAACTATCTCTACCATGACATATAGTATTTACAATGGATCAGATCTCTTCTCCCTTCCAAATAAAAGTCCAGAAGGGAAAGAAGGACAGATCCCTTCCAGTCTCTCAGGGCAGCAGCTTCTTCTAAGGCAGCAGGTTCTCCTCATGCCACGCATGCAGCAGTAACTGGATTGTTGTAGCTGGATCTCTGTTCAGTACACACAAGGGGGTCTCCAAGCCCCTCGGCTCTCCTTCGGTCCAAGCGAAGGCCTCACCTGTGGGCTGCCAGCAGGGACCAGACTCCCGTCACCACAGGTATATCACGAAATGCAGGGGCATCTTCGTGAAAGTCCCTTCCTCAGGGGATTGAAATTCCCCTTTGCAGAGCTCCGTGCTCTGTCTCAAGGCTGCTAGCTTAGCAGCAGCAGCGAGGGGGGACCAAGGTCAACCCCCCCCGCATTCCTTCTCCGTCCCGGTCCAGCTTCAGGACGCCTTTGAGCTTCTCAACTCCTCTCTGCAGTGCTGTAGCACTCCAAGGCTCCTCTCCTTGGTAGGAGTCCATGTCCCTCCTTTCCTGGAGGTCTCAAAGGAGTTTTAGGGGTTTGGTACAGTTCCTACCCCCAGAAAACCGTAGTTCTGCTGCGGGCTCTCTCTTCTCCTCAACTCTCCTTCCAGGAGTCTTCTCTGCGGTGCTGCATGTCTCTGTTGCTCCGTCTTATCTCTTCTGGCTCTCTGCCACCGCTTCTCCGTTCAGTGCCAGCTCGGCTGCTTTTTCTCCGGCCGCTGCCCAGTTTGGAGAAAACATCTCCCAGCTCAACTACAGACACTTAGCCCAGTCTAACACTGTTCCAAGTCTCTGTAGCCCCCAGCTGGGGCTGGGGGGCCCCAGAGGCCCTGAGGGGCTCCGGGCCCCCTTTCCTCGTGGCTGTCACAACATGGCTACTTCTTCTAACAACTCAAACTACCACTCTTCTCTTCTGGTGCTTGTGATATGTTTACATTTCTGCAGGAGTGCCCATTGGACAGACCTTCAAAACTTCCAGGGGTTTCCACCCCTGGGGGTTACCACTTTTCAGCCTCTGGGGGAAAACAAGGTTCAAACCACTACAAGGAGGCAGAAGAGATTCCCCTGCAGCCTGTGAATGAGACCCCACTGGAGCCTCTGGAGATCTATTTCCCACGCCAGATAGATATGGTCTGAAGGAAGCTGCAGTCCCTGAAAATACCAAGCTGGAGGAGGGTCCTGACAGGAACAGCAGCTGAAGGAGAGGAGTTATGCTAAAGCAGAGGAAAGACATGAGGAAGAAGTGGTAGAGAGGAAGTGTTCTGAACTGGCTGTAATCCCCCCTTCCCAATTTCCTGGTGCCACTTGAGAGGTTAGGGGAGGAGGTAAAGAAGGGGGAAATGAAGAAATTATGTTCAGACTGAGAAGTTAGAGAAGGAAGAAATTGTTCTAATTTAATTTCCACTTTAATTGGCAATAAAATAAATTACACTTCTCCTAGTTGACTCTTTTGTCTAGAATGGTAACTGCCTACTGATGTTCCTGTCTTTTATCTTGACCTATGAGCTTTTCTACCTTATTTTTTTACCTGCATCCCATCAACATTCAACTGTAATTCTCATTCTAGCCTCTGAGCTAGCCTAATTTCTAAAAAAATCACAGAAAATCAGTTCCTAGGGAAAGAACATCTGTTGCAAGGTAAATACAAACAATGGTTAGAAATGAAAATTATTTAAGGAACTAACAAGGATGTTATTACCATCACTAAACAAACCCATACACATTCATATTAAGCAAAATAATATGTTAAGTGTGTTTAGGTGTAATTTTGAAACGTACATTAAGGACAACAATTCAAGAAACTACTTTCTAACATTTCTGAGATTTCAGAATTGAACTGTTCCTAATATCAAAGGCAGAATTGAACTGTTCCTAATATCAAAGGCTTGTTGTATAACAGTTTATGTACAAAATAGAAGAAAAAATCTGGTTCTTAAGCATTTCTGAATCTGAGAAAATTTGCTTCCATTCCTTCTTCACCCCAGAGAACCGAATAAAGAATCATCTCCTTAGAATACAGCCCGGGAGGAAGAAGAATCCTGTTGTTCCCTAAAGTGTTCATGGTTATGCTGTAATTAATACAAACTAATCTTAACTATGTAAAAATGATACAGCCACTTCACATATATTGCAGCAGCTATTGAAGAAAGATAAATATCTTCAGAGGACAGTCTAAAACAATCAGGCATTGGAACGGCCTACCCAGAGAGGCGGTGGATTCACCATCCCTGGAGGTTTTTAAAAAGAGATTGGACGTGGCACTTAGTACCATGATATAGTAATTGAAGTTGGATCAGGGGTTGGACTTGATGATCTTGGAGGTCTTTTCCAACCCAATCTATTCTATGATTCTATGATTTATCTTGGCTTAGCGTAAATTTTCTGAATGAGATGCTTATTTGCCTTGCCTTTTGCTATAGAATGACTAACATACACTCGCTATCTACTTTTAAGATGGATAGAAGTAGGATAGCTGCAATTTAACCCCGCAGTTCTACAGGCATGACACATTTCTTAACTCATTCAGTGGTTAAGTGCAATATGGTTGGTAATGACAAAAGGCTCTACAGATTGTTGTGACAGCTATATCCGATCCCTTCAGCTGAAAGAATGACTGTTTTTCCTCGCTCATTCAATCTTTTTCCTTGTTCTTCTCATGTGACTAGAGTATGAGTTCATTATGGTTTTATGGTAATCATTTCTGGAAGAACCGCTAATGTTCAGAATATTTTCTTAACTCAAAATATCTTTCCTTTATTTATCATCCAACTTCAGCTGTCAGTATGTTACAATGAGCATTTCCTATTATTATTCCAAGCTTCTTTGTCTGCAAAATACAGCTTTTAAAAACCAAGTAACTAATACTGCATAGGTGATTATGGGTGCCATTGTGATCACATATGAACAGAGTAGGAACAGCTGGTCAAATAATGTAGATCATAGTATACAAATATCCTCACTAATAAACAGCAGTGAGTTAATTGTGCTGTGTGAGCCATTATTGTCCATTGTTCCTGATTACACAGATTGCAACTAACCATCCAAAAAAGTCTCTGAATTCTGGATATCTTTTTGAAGTTAGTATGAGTAATTATTTGCCTGAACTTCAGTCATAGGATGGCAGTCATAATTCACCATTATCTCTTGCTCTTTGTTATCTTTTTTAGTATAGTGCAGTGTGAACCAATCTGGGAGCAAAAACAATATATATAAGATGAACAGTCTTACACTAAAAATAACAAATAGTGACCAATCAATGTGAGCAGCTGTGAATAGGTCATAAGCAAATACATATGAAAACGAATACATTCACTGACAGTAATAGTTTACAAGCAATTCACAGATAGAAAAAAAGGACAAAATTGTAATTAATAGTATTTATAATTAATAATTCAGGTGGTTATATTTTTGACAATTGTCATGACACTTTGTAACCATTTTTTCTATTGAGATCTGCATATTTTGCTCTTTTTTCTTTCATATATGAGTCCTAGAAGTCTTAGTTGCAAATCCTTCAGTTCCTAAAGTGATATGAAAAAATCTCATTCCATTTGAAATCTTCATTCTCTCTAGAGATATTAGTTTATTATAGTTGTGATTATCTACATTCCTAAAGGATTACCTTTTATATCATTTAAAAATATGAAGTACAGCAACTTGTTAGTTTTTCATTTTCAGTGGAAGGCTTACAGACAAGTGAAGCATTATCTATGCAAAGTGTTGCGGGTTTGGGGTTTTTTACTGGCATTTGCTGTCTTTTGTAAAATGGTAAAAATTAGTGGAATAAGGTTAACCTGTACTAAAAGTCCTCATTTACCCTCACCTTCCTGAGAAAAGCTCCTGGTCTTATTTCGAAATATCACTCTGCACTTTGCTAGAAAAATCATAATATTAACTTCTTATTTCTTTTACAGATGTTTGACTTAAGGAATTGAAGTGTTTGATTGCCATAAATTTTAGAACACACCTGATATCTTTTATCTCCTGAACACTTAAGGTAGATATCATGACTAGGCTTCGCGAACAAAGATTTGGGAAAGGTAGATAGACATACCTTATGAATTAAAAGGTGCATAATACAAAACTGTTGGACTAAAACTGAAACCACTTGCTTAGTCTTTTAACTAATCATGATACAGGACATACTTTAGAGTGGAAACCAAAGAATTACATCTATAGAAAACAGAGATTTTAATACTCAAAAGAAAAGAATTGGTGTTTTCATTAAAAACATATTCTTTTAAATACAAATGCGTACCATTGTAAAATCTGAACCAGGCAGCTTGATATGTATTTGCTTTGTCAAAAAACATGTGGAGTCAATTTGTAGAGACAAAGGTGGGAATCATCTCAAGAAATCTAATGCATTCTACAGGTAGGCATCTAGCTCTGACTTAGTCACCACACTCCTCTTTCAAAAGAACTAGTGAAAATCCAAAAGAGAAGAAGGAGTTGGAAAATAAACCCTCAGCATGACTCCCCCTCTCAACAGGTGTTGCTTACAAATTTATCTTGCCAACCCCAGAATGCCTAAAATTACCCATAGCGGAAGCTGCAGCCTCGGAGTGTATGCAGGCTCATGAGATGGTGGGTGTCCCTGCAAAAGGCAACGTTGTCCTTTGATATGAAGCTTGTGATCCCCGCAAAATGAGCTACCTGCTTTTTATACAATTAATTGGTGACATCTACCTGGGCAAGTGTGGCCAACACTGCCCAGCTAGAGGCCTTCAGTCCCACCTTGTTATGCAAGTGGTATCTCTTCTGTGCATGCGTGGGTACCTTGGAATTTCCCTCGCGCTTGCACGTTATACCTCAGAGGTCTTTTCTAATTGAGTCTAGGGGTTTTACTTCATCTTCCTCCTTTTCAATTTTCTCCTTCAAAGGCCTTTGAAAGGTGATGAACCAATCATAAGACAACAATTAAATATAGTTTATACAAGAAGCTCTCTTCAAGGATGAAGTTCCCGTTTATCAGTGCTTGTTTCCTCATAACTTGGTAGGAAAAAGAGAAACTCTCACAGGTGGCTGGGCCAAACACAGACCAAAAGTATCAACGTCTAATTAAGCCCTGATACAGTCAGGTAATAGAAAACAGAAATGAATAAAAAGTAATGAAAAAATGAGAAGAAAAATGACTGATAAACATATTTTAAAAGTGCATGGTATATATTTGCTTAATTTTACTTTCTTCTTTTCTTGTCTATTATCCCTACCTTATATAGTATGGAAACACTCTTTTTAAAATAAAAGACAATGTCATTTCAAAACATAAGTTTGAGATGTTCCATTCCTTGCCCTTTCTCAGGGCACGAAATAGGTTGTTCTTGCTTAAAGCGCAGCTACTCAATATTTTTATTTGATTCTCATTGCTCAAGGTATGGCCTCAAGCCAAATTATTGCACAGTATTTAAGTGCCTACTCTGAAGGCAGAGTTATTGATTTTGTTATGGACTTTCTTATAGAGATCCCCACTAAATATATATCAGCACTTCAGAAACAATTTATCTTCAGAACTATCCAGTCAGGAGTTTGGAAGGGAAGATGAGGTTGTAGCCAAAGATCATAATCTCACCTTGATACAGAATAGAAGCATGCTGTGTCTATCATTATTTTGCAGTAACTGATATAAGGTAATCTAAGACATATTTTTTAAAAAAATTTCCTTTCACATGATGCTACTTATGTTCAAGTACAGTATCTTTTGAGCTTAGATGCTTTATTTTTGGAAAGCAATCCCATTTTTCAATTCAATTAAAAGGTTAGGTTTAACAAAGAATTTGGATGATAAAGAGTGTGTTGTTATGGTAGCTGTAAAATATAATTCCAGATTAAAAGATGTGTAAGGGAGAGCTGGAGACATGAGAGGGTTGAGTAAAAAACAATAAAGAAGCAAGCAAAAAAATCTCTACCTCTCTAAAATGGAGAAAAAGCATTCACTAAAACAACATTTCTTTGAAGTGTAGTTCAGTGATGGAAAATGAGGTGCCAATCTGTTCTTGGTGTTCTATGGCACCTTTCCTAATATGTGACTATAGTAATCATTTGACTAAGACAAGATCTGAATTGTATTTTCCTTGAAGTCTGTCTGTCTTATGCCCTCTAAGTTGCATTATTCTCATTAGATATTATTTGTGCTGGAGCAATGCAATGAGAATAATTTTTAAAAATAAAAATAAAATAATTTGACATGTTTTATTTAAAGATAATTTGATTTCCAAGAAAGCATAATTTTTCGAAAATTGCACTGAATTTTGGACAAAAAAATCCCCACATTAAAATATACTATGAGAATTTTCTTTGAAACAGGAAGTGTTGTGCAGCACCATAAAGTGACTGAAAAAGGGTTCATGTCACAAATAAGTCATCACGTTAGCTGAGAAAAATTTTTTTTTCTATGAGGAGATGTAAATTAAGACCAGGTTTGCGTTGGATAGATGAGTTAAATCAGGATCAGGTTTACTTTTGAGTGAGGTGGTAGGTTATGGAGTGTACCATAGGCCTACCATGGGTAAGATCTAAGATAGCAAGTTACCCTTTTAACATGATGTACCTATGAACCCACTCAACTTGTGCAGTGATGTTGCAATTGAATCCTCACCAGATTAATTTTTCTCTGATCACTTATCATCTGTCAATGTACTGGGCACTTAGTATGAGATAATCACCTCACTGGACTATATTCATGACTTTGCAGTTCACATTTGTGACTGTAGGTTTTGATTATGAAACCACACTGCCAAAAATTGACAGCTAACACCATCATCCAGGTTCAATTTTAAAATGCTGGCTAGATTTTCCATCCAAAACTGTGAGAAAAATAATAAAATTTTCATCACTCGTAATCGTGACCTGAATATCAAGAATTTTGGTCTAATTTTCACAAGGTTTCGTGGGAACTCCAAAAAGCGTTTTAAGGAAAGAAAACATGAATAAGGTGATGGAACAAGTCAGCGTATGATATCTAAAACACAACTACAGTTAGCTTTTTTTCCCCAAAATGGGACAGCTTCTAGGTTTAGTGGGGACTTTGTCTTATTGCAATAAACCAATAATAATGATAATGATAATTATTATTACTTTTATTGTTATTATATAACCCCTTCAGCATACCAAAGCTCAGTGTAAGCAAACAAATGACTTTGTGGAATGAACTGGTTCCAAACGGCTGCCATAAGTTGTTTCTTTCTTTTACTGGTCGCGGTTTTAAGCTTTGCTACATTCCTTCCAATGTTTTATTCTACCTGGTTTGCTGTTCCTGGTGATTGCTCCATGCTCAAATCTCCAGTTGCACCACTAAAGCTGCTCACACTGCTCTCTCTTATGGTTAGCTATAAGAGCACTGCTAAGGTCTAGTATGTCACCTACAAGAAAGGTTATTTCTAATACTGACAATTGACCCCATTCCACAGTGAATGGGGCTTCTCAAACAGCTCTTCCTGTCTCCTGCTTGGTAAAAAAGTATTAAATGAATGAATACTTACCCCATGGAGTTACTTATAGTTTGATGATCCAAAAACCATGTTAAAATAGAAATTTTTCAGTTTATAACGGGACTATCTTAGAAGAATTTTCTCTCATACAGAATAGAACAACAGTACTATTGTTTTTTATTTAGTTTTCCTTCTTTTCACTTTATGTTTACAGGATACTCTACTTTCTTTGATTTGTTTCACCTTTGGATTTCCTTGGAGAGGTGTAATGTCAGGGTTTTACTTTCACTTTATTGATTACATACCAAGAGTATCTATGCTTAATGAATCTTATTCAGCAGGGTCCTTGGTTTAAAATATTGCAGAGAGAAAAATTGTTCACAATACTTTGGCTTGTGTAAGATGACTGTACTCCAGAGCAGTTCACATATAAGTCATAAGGGGGGTTGCGTGTTTGTATGTGCATGTGAAATATGAGATCATGTATGTTTTATAAGATTTTACTTTTCTTAGTATAGGAAAAAAATCCCTTTAATCAGTTATGTTTCTGTGAAGAAACCATACAGCTAGGATAAGATTCAAAGCTGTTCAATGTAAGAATAATATTCTTTGTTAAATAGAATTTCGTTACCTTATTCTTTTTAATTACAGGTATATTTTTAAAGCTTTCCTGTTTTCAGCAAAATAAGACCAGACTCACAGTGCCAGAGCATTTTGATGTGAAACTTCATATTTCTTGATTTCTAAGTTGAATGGTGAATACTACCAAAATTGATTATTTTTATGTCTTTTTTACTTTGTATTTAATTTTATTTTTATTGACAAAAAAAAGAATCATTGCATAACTGTGGAACAAGCAGATCTCACATAAGTATACAAAGAGGGATTTGTGTTAAAAAAATAACAAAGGACTTGTAAGAAGCTACTTTACTCATTAGAACCTTAGACATAGTTTTGAAACGCCATTTCAAATATTCATTTTACAATGAAAAGGTAAAACATATGAATTTTCCATGTTTTCTTCAAACCTAAAAAAAATATTCTCCTTTGCAATTAGATTATAGCTGGCTATTACCAAGACAAAGCAATTTTCGAAGGTGAAGTCCTACCACTAAGGTAAAGCTTTGTCAGGAAACTTGGAGACACTCTTAATCACAGAGATCAGTAATCTCCATAATAGTGATTCTATAGTGTAGGAACAACTTGCTGTCTCATACTTATTACAAAATCTTTGTTGGTATAATCTTTTTCTCTCAAGGAAATACAAAGTCATTATATTATCAGCATAATTTTTCTGCAACACTTCAGATATAAACATACTATAAGACATTTCTAATTGAACAAGGTTTGCTTAATTTTTGTATTTGTTAGAAACATATGCTTAAGAAAACTCTTAGTATTTCCAAACAAAGAATGTGATCTCAAATTACTATAATTCATGCTGAGCAGCACGAGTTAAAACGTTCACTTTCCTTGCGTGAATTGTTAGGAGATGAGTATTTGCAGACTGCATGATGGGATATTATAATGATATTCTTGCTGTAATAGCTCAGTAAAAATGGATCCTTGATTCTGATATTTTTCTATTTTGCCTTTAGCTCTGCCTAACTTTTCAACAGGATATTTTCATGCTACCACTCTTTTATGTGGTGATTATCATGGTCTTCTCTATTAATACTATTAAAAAGATTTTCTTATGTTTCCTCCAATTAAGAGCAACAGTATCTCTTTCTCCATGTATCTCTTAGTGTCTACAGATTTTCTTAAAATGCAGAAAGAAATAAATTCTTAATCCAGAGGAACTCTCATGTTATACCTTGACAAGGCTCTGATTTATCTTTCAGTCAGTCAGTCAGGTGATGAACACACTATAGAAGCTTATTTTCAGACTTTTTTTTCCCCAAAGTGGTTGCAATACTGTCTCACCCGCTAAAAAATTCTGTTCAAGTTTCCCATGGAGTAAATTGCTTTCTGACAATCATCTATTTTTCCAGTATTTTAGATTCAATATTTCCCTCTCAGTGGTGCTCCCTCCTCTCTCCATGCTGTGGTTACACAGAGTATCCTGCCATCAGGGGCTGCCCTGTGAGGGGGCCAAGGTGTGGGGTACCATTGAGCCCCTGAAACTTCTGGTATGGGGCAAGACAGGTCTGGAACTGCATCAGAGGAATCCTAACAGGAGTATCCAGAGTCAGGGCCAGAAACAGGGATGGAGATGGGGTCAGAGACTGCAGACAAATTTACTGCTCACACCTGAGGTCCATCCAGGAGTCAGGATCAGTCTGTCCAGTAGGTTTCTGTTAGATATTAGGAAGAAATTCTTTACTGGGAGAGTGGTGAGACAACAGAACAGGTTGGATGGGGCTTTGAGAAACCTGGTCTAGTGAAAGGTGTTCCCACTCATGGCAGGCAGGTTGGAACTAGAAGATCCCAAGGTCCCTTCCAACCCAAACCATTCTATGATTCTATGATTACACCTCGTCCTATTGCAATGGGCCCTACTAAAAAGTCTGTCCCAATTTTCCTTATAAGACCCCTTTAGATATTTAAAGGTCACAATGAGGTCTCCCCAGAACCTGCTCTTCTCCAGGCTAAGCAACCCCAACTCTATCAGACTTTCTTCATAGGAGATACTCTGGTAATTTTTGTGGGCCTCCTCTAGAACTGCTCCAGCAGGTCCATATCTTTCTTATGCTGAGCTGTAGCCCAGAGCTGGACATAGTACTTCAGGTTGGGCCTCACCAGGGAAGAACAGTGGGGCAAAATCACCACCCTTGACTTGCTGACCATGTGTCTTTTGATGCAACCCAGGTTACAATTGGCTTTCTGAGCTGAAAGCACACACTGCTGGCTCATGTCCAGTTTTTTATCTACCGGTACTCCCAAAGCCTTCTTAGCAGGGATGCACTCTATTCCTTCATTATCCATCCTGTATTGACATTGGGAATTACCCTGATCTGCCCATTGCAGAACCTTGCTTTTGACCTTGTTGAACCTCATGAGGTTCATATGGGCCCAATTTTTGAGTTTGTCAAGTCCATACATGGATGGCAATATCAATAATGATAATGTTATATCTATGTTATAATTATAATTATAAATGTTTGAGCCCTCATACCCTCTGTCTAATTTGGTGAATATTAGCCAAATAATTCAAATTCTTATTAGAAAAACACAAAAACTCATACATATGAGTTTAATGCAGATATTTACATAACAGTAGTGACTCTAAGATAATGTGTAGCTGTTTTAGTCAAAGAGTGCAAATACATGGAACAAAAATTGTGGAGTGTATTCCATATACAGCTGTCTTCAGTATGTCTAATAATTCACAATGTAATCCATTGCAGTAACATTTCACCCAGTGTGCAGATTCCAGTAATCTATCATCTGAATAAACTTCTCAAATATATTTTTTTCATTTTTCCATCTTGTCTTTTAAAATATTATTCAGCTTTAGAATGCATGTTTACTCTGAAGAAATTTTACAATGTAAAAATAACATTTACAAAGACAAAAACCTGTCTACTTTGAATAATGATTCTTCTCTGTATGCATCTGTGTCTGCCTAAGGAAGTAAGCAGCAACATCTTATAGTCTAATCCAAATGCATATTTGTATATCCACTTAGAATAAAATTGAAAAAAAGAAATTTTTTATGTCAGAAAAATAGACATCTTGCTTAAGCATGTTTATACTTTTGACAATTATTTATTAAGTATTTGTAATATATTGGAGAAACAGTACCATCCTTTGTACTTTCAAAATACACATCACTACTGGATGAGTTTGCAGATTTTCTGTCTGCCTCCAGCTACTTCACTTTGATAACAAAATTAATGGTACTTACATCAGCAGATGTGGCAGATTAGCACAGTATATAGTAACAGTAAATCTGAACTCTCTTAAAGAGCATTAGTTTTTTTCTATTATTTCTTATATTACTTATTTCTTATATTTCATGTATCTTAACCAGTTTTATACACTTTATTCAATTTTATACATTTTATACAGTTTATACAAGTTTTGTACAGTTTTACACCAGTTTTATATACTTTATGCAATTTTTAGCAACATATTTAGGTTGGTAAATGAAATATTTCTCATGTAATATGCAGGAACAATTACTATTGTGGCAATTGTATACATTTCATGAGTAAGCATTACCTTGAATATGTCTCACTCTGTACATCAGCTGTGGTGGTATTAGTGAAATATTACATGTTGGTAGCCATCTAGAATTACATGTCATCTAACCATTAAGAACTTGGCTATATCAGCAAGGTTTCTGGTACATTCAACCAACAGAAGTAGGCAGACATACTTATCTCACTTGTAGAAATACCCATCTCACAATGAAAAAGAAACATGTTATGAAGACTGTTTTTCTAATGACCAGAAAGAGAGTTTTTATTAATGCAAATTATTTTAGTATACACAATTGAAAACTATGTCTAAAAACTCATACCAGTTCTTTCCATGACCAAAAAACTTAAAGGCAGTTATCAATCGCACTTCATATCTTGCAGTGTAGTGGGATCAAGTCCAAAATAGCCATTTTGTTGTCTGATTACTTAGAAGAAAAAAAAGAAGTGATACTAAAATCTTCTTTTTTTTTTTTTCCTTAGGCTACAAAACCATTTACTCAAATGTAAAATGAAGAGTTAAATGAGTGAAACCTGAAGGTTTGAAAAGTCAAGAGTAAGAATTTTTCCTCAAATCAAAATCCTAGCAGCTCCACTAGTAGGAGAGCTACCAGTGAAATGGAGGATTACACTTCATAAAATGGAGTGCTACTTATATTTCTGTATAAAAAGGATTCTGACTTTTAGACTGTCTTTCAAGTGGTGATACAGAGTAGCCCCAAACATACTAAATTATAGGAACATAACTGTAATGAAAAAGGCGGAAACACATGAAGTCAGGTGTGTTTCTGAATTAAAAGTTTATACTCTCTTTAACAAGTGGAAGTTAAAACTATCATTCTTTAACACACTCACTACAATATCCCTAAACAAAAAAAAGACTTACAAATAAGAGCTTCAAGAAAAATAACCTTATCATCAAGAGTGACCTCATATTGCATACTTAAATTTTTCTCAGCTATCGGATTAATTTGTAATTAGAATATGTGTTATGGAGGGCGTCTTTCTTTTCCCCATTGAAAGATACAAGACTCATACTAATTACATGCAGAGAGGGAATACGTGTTTGTTTTTCTTGGGTATAATTTTAGAATAAACTATTGACTGCAAAATATCTTATTCCAATAGCAAGTCATCAAAACATCAGCATATCAAGACAAAATTCTCCTTTCTGATTGCTTGGTTTGTAAAATATTCTGTGCACAACAAGGAGACTAACTAAAACAGATGTACTCTGTCAGCCAAAGGGGAAATATCTGCATAACAAGTTAGCCCAGGAGAGGCTCACTTTAGCAAAGAAATGCAATCACTAATGTACATTATCATTCTTCATCACTCTCTTCTGTGCTTAGTGTTTTTGTTTTCATCTTCTAAGATCCTGCGTACTACTAGCATTGGTATGTAGCATTTATAGAACACATGACACTTCAAATACTTAATGCAACACCCAAATGAGAGATGAGGGGGTTGATATATGCTTTTAGAAGCAGAACCTTACACCGGGGATTTTCTTGCCACAATGTGGAGGCATGTCTGGAGCAACCTAAGCAGATGTCATAAGCATAAGTAGCATAAACATAAGTCAGCTTTCATTTCTCCAGATGAGCTACACGTGAAGACAGAGTAGCTATTCAATAAAGTGACTCAGAGGCTGTTATAACCCGCCCCTGAAGGTGAGGGTAACTGAGGTTATTGTTAATAGATCCATTGGGATGGATTAGAGTGAACTGATACTGAATGATCAGTGTTTATATGTATATGGTTTATTTTAGAGCAATTTGGTTGCAGTGTAAAGGAGATCTGTAGCCATGGAAATATACCTATGGAAATATAACAATATAAAAGCATAAAAATAACACTTAAGAAAATGTATAAGGAAAAGAAAAAAAGGAGGAGGAAAGGATAAGAGCAGAAAGAGATCACCAACCATGAGAGTGATGAGACTTGTTTGTTGCAATTTCAACATCCATTGGTCAAAGTGATGGTTGCAGCTGTAATCCATTGGGAGTGCAGGAAGCCATTGAAATATAGAGTTCAATGGGTTAATATACTTTTAAATTTACAGGGGAAGGCCCGAGTACCTCCCTGGATTGGTGGGGTTGAGTTTTATTCTGTCTGTTGCAACACTGAATATGTTGCAACACTGTGTATCATGCCCAGTCCTCTGGTGGAAGGACCCATAAATGAATCTGGGAGCTCTTTGAGGGTCTTTGATGGTTTATGACACCTCCTAAGATGTAACAGTTGCCTCTCATTTCAGCATAGTTGAGTCAGTCATGCCCCATCAGAAGGGATGAATACCTACAGGTCTACAGTTGAATGTCCCAATACCTCCCCCACGGGGAAAGGGGGAGTTTTATAACTGAACCAATTGTGTTAGGGACTACCTTGGCATGATAAAAAGCACTATCCCACCTCCACAGGGTCTGCTTCTTATTGGCTTTTTCCCTTACCTGGCTCACAACCCAGCTTGCATCCTCCAGTGGTGGGTGCACATTTTTCTGTCTTACGTGGATCAGAGGTTTGACAACCACACACAAAAAACTCTCTCCTCTCCTTTGGCTGGGGGGGCATGAAAACCTGGCCTCAGCAAAGCACCCTGCTGCTTTTGCAAGGACTCAATTGTTTGAGTCATTAACCATTAACATTTTAGTCTCTTACAGAGGCTCATGTGCTGCTGGAAACAGCAAACCAAATTCAAAAGAACCCAAGAGGACAACTCCATTCCGTCAGCATAGTCAGCTGGTCCAACCCAAGTTCCCAACATTTCAGGCACAGCCATATTTCAGGAGGGCTAAAATTATGTTTTTTGATATACCTTGAAGAGACCATGATTTCTTAAACTGACCACAAGAATGCTCATCACACATCTCCTTTCCTCTAGGATCTTCAGAAGTGCCCTGAAGATTATGATTTTCTAGCATGTTTAGACCATACGTATGTATGTGTGTAAGGAAAATGAAGAAGGAAAACTTGAAGGAAAGAAAAAAAGTAACTGCACAGTACTTGTAGAAGTACATCGGCTAAGCTGATGAAGTGCTATTGGTTCCTTTGCTCTCATTCTCCCTTTCCTTCTACTTCTCTCTCTCCCTCTCAATGGTCTCTTTCCTGCCTCCCTCACATCACTCCCCCCACTTCTCCTTTTTACCTTCTCCCTCTCCTTTGAATTACAAAAGTAAGAATAAATCCAGGCAAGTACAAGAGTGAGGCCAAGACTCTCTAGACCAAATAATTTTTTTAACATTTAATTCTCATGTTTCATGAGTCTGAAGATGTTTCTGAAGTTACAACAAAAGGTAATAATTTAAATTTGTTTAGATTATTCATATATTTTACCATAGATGAGAAAGGTGGGAAAAGGTGAGAGAGTGGAGGGGTAGAGAAAATGAAAAGCAAGTAGCATTATTGAAGTTATGCATGCTTACATTTCCATAAATGCTTGGTGTGGGACAATTTACCTGAGAAAGGAAAAGTTCCTTCTTATGAGGAGCAGATTAGGGAGATGGGGTTGTTTAGTCTAGAGAAGGGGAGGCCGGGGGGACCTTATTGCTCTCTATACCTTAAAGAGGTTGTTGCGAAGTGGGTGTCAGTTTCCTCTCCCAAGTTAGAAACGATAGGACAGAATCAGAGAGTATTCTAAGTTGGAAGGGACCCATAAGGATCATCAAATTCAACTCTTAAGTGAACAGCCCATACAGGGATCAAACCTACAACATTGGTGTTATTAGCACCATGATCTAACCGAGTTAATCTCAGGACAAGAGAAAACAACATCAAGTTGTGCCAGGGGAGGTTGAAATTGGATATGAGGAAAAATTTCTTCACTGAAAAAGCCATCAAGCACAGGACAAGCTGCCCAGGGAAGTTGTTAAGCCACCATCCCCAGAGGTATTTTAAAAATTTGTAGATGTGGTGTTTAAGGACATGGTTTAGTATTGGACTTGGCAGTGTTAGGTTAATGGGTGGACTTGATATTAAGGGTCATTTCCAACTTCATGATTCTATGAATTTCAAAACAATATGAAAGTTTCATTAAAGTTGTAAAAATTATTGTAGTCTGTTAGGGAGGGTTGTCATCCTGTCTAAAAAGTCCAAGAGAATCTTTGGCAGTAGGCTGGCCAGTTTGGTGAGACAGACTTAGCAGATAGGGTCAAACCAGGTATTTTTAAAAGTATGCAAGGACCTTAATGGATTTCTGAGTTTTCTACACTTTCTACTTAAAGCAATAAATAGCAAAATTTACTTTAGTTAGCCATCTTAATTGGAGAATATTCCTTCACAGAAGGATCTGGTGATATTAAGGTTCCAATTAACTGCATTTTTATCTATTTATCTTACTGAATTCAGAAGGTTTTCTATGTGTTGGTTCATTCCTTTTTAAGAAACAGCTAACATTCATATTCTAATATAAAATAGTAGTTGTTAAATATATGCAAATCACCATCATGTTTTAGATTAAAAAGGCTAGTAGTCAGCTACTGTCCTATGCAGCTGTTTTTTCTTCCAAAACTTTTGGAAGGCATATTAGAGGAGTCATGTCGCAGATACTGCACACTTACTTGCCATTGACTCCTAATAGTTAATCTCGACATAAGGGTATTGGTGGGCGACTTAACATACTAATTTATATCATCTCCCTATTTAAATTTCTGCAATTTTTTTCCATGACTTTTTTGCTGTTCCTACTTATTTATTTACTCCCTCTAAAATGCTTCATATATCTTCATCTCTGGATACCCTATCATATTGGTATTTCTTGATAATTTCCATGCGCCCTTTCTCATATCTATCCCACCACTCCAGGTACCAGTGTTTTAACCACTTTAATAAATGTTTCAGCAATGCATCATGGCTTTGAATCCTTTGCTCATTTCAGTCCCAGTTCTTAAACTAACCCCCAAAGCTTCATTTAGGCCAAGACAATTAATGATTAAGGATATCTGGGAAACATAAGTCAGAAGTTTAGGTGTCTTCAGATCTCTCTGAAATGAAAAGGAAAAATATATGTCTATCCTACCTGAAATGAGAATCAGCTTCTGTTGTTCTGATGCCTCTGCAGTGAGGAAAATGTGGCATCATTTTTATCTCAAAAACCAGAGATTAATGTTTTGATTTGCATGGGAAGATCAAGGTGCTTTGAACTTTTTATCCAGCTACTTGATTTAGTAAATTAACACAATTGAAACTAGGGTATTAAAGATTAATTCTTACTTTACTTTGTACAAATAACCTTTGAATCTGAAAGAAATGAAGACAGAATACATCCAGTAATAAAAATGTAATTAAGATGATTATTTGCTGTAATACTAGAGAATTCTTTCAATGGCAGAAGTGATCATGTACATCTAGCTAATCTTTTCTGTTGTATGTAATAAAAACCACTCAGTACTAGTGTATTTGTCTTTGTACTATACTGCCTGATTTTTCCTCATAGTAGCCCTGATCCAAAGACAATTAAGTTTAATAGAGGTGTTCCTTTGACTTGAAAAGACTGGCTCAAAGTGAGAGCAAAAAGCCAGTTGAAAATTCTGTGAATAAAAACACATTATCTTCTCAACATGACTAACATGAACATGTCACAAAGAGAGATCATGAATAACTTATGGTTCATTGGAAGAAAGAAGAGCAGACTTTGAACTCTAGTAATTGTATTTTGTAAAAGTTTACACTTAGCAGCTATTAAACTTGCAATTGCTGATTTACCTTTTAGGTGTTATTAGATGTGTGAAGATACATCATTCTTCAAATAACAGGAAAAAAAAATAGATGAGAATACCTAAGGCATGCACATTTATAAAATGCACTATAATGAAGTATGTAGTATACTGTAGAAAGAATGTGTGTATTGTAGAAAGTATGTATACATGTATCATAGAAAAGCAGTTATGTGGAATAAGTTGTTGCAAATGAGTAGAGGGAAAAAGTTGCAAAAGTCACATATATTTTTCAGACTAACTTCAAGAGAATAGAGGTATAGAAAAACATTTTGCCCATTGTACACTCCGTTTCAGTTTTCTAATAATTGAGATAAGATAAAAGTATCCTTCTGCCTTTGAAGAGAAATAAATCAGGAAATTAAAGCATGGAAATCATATGCAGATATCACATGTATCTGCTTTGAATGATAAGAGCATTCAGAGTGTTCAGAGTTGATATTTAGACTTATTTAATATTTGTATCTTCATACTATTAAAATAAAGTCCTTTTCTCAATTTTTTAAATACATTTAGCAAAATAACATCATAATATTCACATAGACAGACTGTTGTAGAATGTGAGACTGATAAAATGAGATAGGTACTTCTGAAAAATGAAAACATATTTTCCTATGACAGTACATATTTGACTGTTTCCTTTAAAAAGTATTTTAATGTTGTTCTGGAAAAAAAAAAAAAAAAAGAAGTAGAATTACCCACACAAGTTCTTTTTTATTCTGTAAGGGATTCTTACTGATATTTGAAAAAAACCCAAAAAAACACCTCCAAGCTAAGGAAACATTTTTATCATGAGACACAAAGGTTGGGAAAAGAGAAGGGAGAGGCAAAAAGGAAAATAACTGAAATGGTAGGAGAAAGGAAAATAAAAATGCTAAATTGTCAGACTTCCCTGAGGCACATGAGAGAAGTATACCTTTACTTAAGAGATGTTCTTACTAAAAATTTTTAACATTAAAGCATCTTCATCATAGTTGTGTCTGTTTAGTTACCTCCTGAGTCTGGATCCCCATAAGGACTGTACGGAAATAACTGTCACTTTGGAAAAGAGTCCATTTGGATACTGGCATACAAATAAGCACATTATTCTTTTTGTGTGTGCAAACCCTTGACACCTGCTTTTTTTTTCTGCCATGTGTGACAGACATTATATGCACAACATGAATCTCTACATCATATACAGCTTTATGCTGTGTGTAAAAAACCCACTGGTATCACTGCTAAGAACTCTGTATATGAAATGAATAAAGAATATGCAGCTGAGCACTTGAAAGCTGAATAGCAATAGTTACTCTAGACACGCGGTTATAGCAAACACTCTCTTGAGGTAGTTATCAAAAGCCATGGAAAAGATTTTCACTCAATGTTAGTGCCAATATATATATAAATATTTCCCACCTTATTTCATGCTTACTTTATAATGTCCCCTTCTTTTGGTGGAAAATTTAAATGATTTACTTTTTAATTTAAATAAATAAAAATGAAACCAAAAAACAAACCAACAATGTGCTTTATTCACAGTTGGTTTGTGATATCAATTTTTGTGATGGTCTTTTGAAGTTTTAGGTAAATACAGCTTTGGTCTAACAATTCTTGCGGGTGTCTGACTTTCAAACAAAACCCAAAAGTGAAGAATGTGTTGCCTAGGTGTCTCAATCGCATAAAAGTTCTTATGTTAAGCAGGACACAGCCTAGAACAAGCTACTAGAAACACTGGAAGAAAACCCAAAATCTCTCTTACTTGGTCAGAGAAGAAACCAGTCTCATTCAGTCTCATCCTCCTGTCTCTAACTGCTGTTAAAATTGATGTCTAGGAAGGAGAATAAACTTCAATAACAATACCTGAGTTTTGTTTTATTTAATGTATTTTGAAGTCCTCAGTGTATTTCTCTTCTATTATCTGCCCAGTTTCATCCTGACCAAATCTCAGCAAACACAATAGGACGGCAACCTCCAGAGACAATGTTTACATGTTATTTTATAGAACCACATCATTTTTATGGCTTCAACCTTGTATCAGGGCTTAATTAGACATTGATACTTTTGGTCTGTGTTTGGCCCAGCCACCTGTGAGAGGTTCTCTTTTTCCTACCAAGTTATGAGCAAACAAGCACTGATAAATGGGAACTTCATCCTTGAAGAGATCTTCTTGTATAAACTATATTTAATTGCTGTCTTATGATTGGTTCATCGCCTTTCAAGGGCCTTTGAAGGAGAAACTGAAGAGGAGGAAGATGAAGGAAACCCCTAGACTCAATTAGAAAAGACTCCTGAGGCATGCTCAAGGGGAATTCTAAGGTACCCACGCATGCACAGAAGAGATACCACTTGCATAACAGAGGGAGGGACCGAAGGCCTCTAGCTGGGAGATGCTGCCCACACCTGCCCAGGTAGATGTCACCAATTAATTGTATAAAATGCAGATAGCTCATTTTGGGCTAGCTCACTTCACACGAAGGACCACATTGCCTTTTGTGGTGATGCCCGCTATGTGTGAGGCTGCTGACCTTCCAAGAATGCAGCTGCTACAGAGGATTTTTGGCATTCAGAGTTGGTAAGATAACCTCATAAGTAACACCTGAGTGAGTAGGGTGCTGTAATCCCTCATTGTTTCTCTTTCTCTTGGGTTCACGTTTACTTGGTCACTTCTTTGTAATAAATATTGGTGTTTGGTTTCAATCTCAGCATCCTTTCGAAC
Organism: Corapipo altera; assembly: GCF_003945725.1. NCBI lineage: Eukaryota > Metazoa > Chordata > Aves > Passeriformes > Pipridae > Corapipo > Corapipo altera. Next base: position 44,037,445 of record NW_020884872.1, on the reverse strand, counting down.
TCTCCCTATTTCAAACCTACTTCTGACTTCTTTCAGCTGGTGTTTTGTAATTCTTCTCATATTTGAAATTAAAAGGGAAAAAATAAAATATGTCAGTAATGATTTTTATAGACTGCAATTATTTTTCCCTTATTTTGTCTCCTTACCAGAGTAGCTTACTTAGTCACTCCTTATGTGGAATGACTTATTTCCTTTTCCTAAGTCTTTTAAAGTTCTATTAAATCTCTTCTGAGCTAAAACTACCAAACCAGCACTTGCTATTTGATATCTAGTTATATTTAGATGATAAAGAAATTATGACTGTATTGGTGGACTCATGGTGTTTTTCAGTTCTAAGGACATCAGAATTAACTTCTGAATACATTACCCTTAACCTTAATTAAATTAAAGATTAAAGGGATCCATGAGATGCTCCAAGAAAGCATGCCACCAAGACTCATCTGTTGGAGTATTTTGATCCACTTAGGGCAAAATTAGTAAAGTCATATACCTGTTGCTTCCAAGTGAGTGTACTGCATATAGCCCTGTAGCCTAGGAAATACAGGGTTACTGTTCCTTGTAAATGGCTGTATGCTGAAATAACCACAGAGGCCTCAAGATTTACAAGATTTATCTGAGCTTGACCTGTCTGGAGCTTCATTAGGCTTCTAAAACTGTGACAGCAGTTATCTAACATCCAGATGACTACTAGCCACTAAAAGTGACTAAAACCTACTTATTTAGGCTTCTGTTTAGCTTTGTACAATAAAGTAGTGAAACAATATATTATATTAATGTGTACATACACACGCACATATATATTTATATTTGTAACTAACAGTAGTAATAATCAGTTATTCAGAGTGGCATGATTCATCTAAGACCTTAGAGTCAAATACAAGTACAGGGACGACAGCTTTGAGGGCTTCAAGGATATAAGCATTTCATCAGTGTTTAGTTAAATGTCCTGAAGGCAATTTAGTCTTGAGAGTTATGAAAAACAGTTCTAGGGCTAACAAAACAAAGAATAATTATCTGAGTTACTGTAAAACAAACACTTGGATGTAGTATGGAATTGTGGCATGTGCATGAAAATAACCCTAGGTGAATCCTAGAATAAAGAGTAAAAAATCAACTGTCCTTGCCACAGTGTTCCTCTCAGGTATTCATGAGGAAAAATTTCAGAAGAAAAGGTAGTATAAAAACCTAAAAGGCTGAATGCGAGGAGTCCAGATAGCAGGGTCGGTCCCATCTGAGACTGGTCACACATCACCAGGTCAGGCTGGGCCATTGCCATCCACAATACCAGTGAAGCTGGGACAGATGGCAGCTCAGTATTACTGACTACCTATCAGGTGGAGCCATGGGAACCACCCCATCCTCTCCTATTTGTTACCTGCCAAACAGCAAAAGTAGTTCACTGCGGTGGTGAGTACATCAGTCCTCATCCTGACAGCTTGTAAAATTTTGTTGTCTTTTGTATGTGGTAGCCAGTGAATGACTACCTTGTGAGTCACTTGCTAAAGGCATGCAGCTCTGGTACAGGCACACTCCACAGCAAATCAGGGGGTCGCCATGTGCACAGGGAGGTTCCTGAGGTGAGGAAATGGCAGGCGAGCCATTGGCTATGTAATTTGGAAGAGACATTTCGCTGCTACAGTATTCTCAATGTTTTTTATGATTTTTTATGATTTTCCCCTCTGACCATCTAGTGTATAACACATTAGCAATCATGAGGGTAGTGTCTCAAGCTTATGACTGCTGTCCTAACAGTGAAACTGTAGGGCTAAGCTTTTGTTGCTTGTTTTTCTCTAATTCCAGCACTAAGAGCTACCTTGAAGGAAATGATAAATCTTTCCCCTCTTAATGGTTTATGCAATATATATAAAATGGTCTGCATGAATCTGAATCCATTCAGAGGAGTATGAAAGTTGAAGCCAGTTATCTCATTTTCTGAATGAATGCTTTAGCCTAAAACTTGTATGCAGAAGTCAACAGGTGGTATCTTTGTCTTAAAAAGTAAGTCACCTTCTTTTAAACATCACTTTTAATAAGAAGACTACATATTTTAAATCTCATTTGACAGATATACTTGGTGTACAGCAAAAATCAAGAGCTCTTTACTCAAGAGAAATGAGGGCATTCTTAGCATGTTTAGGCTTTCTGTCAGCTAGCAATAAATCAGCAATATAGTATGATTCCTTGCCTATATAGGAATTTGATATTACAGCAATTACTGCAAAAAGATTTAGACTTACAACCATAAACATTTCACTGCTCCTGATGAGCTAAAGTTCAGCTCATGGGTAAGACTACAAAAACAACTCTCCATAAATTCTGCCCATTTTTTTAATGTGATTCTCTGCAAAATGCATTTGCATGTGCTGAATTTCTTCCCTTTTTGATGCATTGTTTTATGGGAAATAATTTTGAAACAAGTATTCCAGAACTACTTTCAATTCTTCCTTTATTAACGTTCTAATAACACTGTTTGATAGAACTGATGTCTATAACTTGAATAAAGGATGAAATACTGAAGACTTCTGCAATGAAGCAAGGTGAGAATCAACAGTATGGATATTTGACATTTTTCATACTCATAATCTCCATTGTCATTTCCTTTCTTTCCCACCTCCAGAATGTATTAAAAAAATGTTTTGAGACATACAGTGAAATTTTCAATTCAAGATTTAATATTTGTGTTATTGTTATTCAGCAATGGAAAAAACAAAGTTCTTCACTGTCTTGGGATATTGTGCATGACTTGGAGAGTCTAAAATAGCACATATATATGTCCTTTACTGATCAAAAAGCAGGCTTGTGCAGGTCCCTTGAGAGCACAAACACAATTACATTTGTCTTACGTGAGGTAGATAGATAGGAACCATATTATTAGATTCATTGTTTTGAGACCATTTTCCCTGCTCCTTCTGTCATAAACTAAAAACCTTGCATAAGTACAGTGAATAATTTTCAACATATTTTGAGTGCACTAATGTAAATTAATTCAATAGTTTTTGTAAAAAAACAAATGAAGATTTGAGAGTCATGGAAGAAAGAAAGATCTGGTCTCTTAGAAATCAAAGAGATTTAAAAAATGGCCAGAATAGAAAGAATGGTACTGTATGATACAGAAAAGTAACATTTTAACTCTGTAGAAGATTTATATTTGACCACTATTTCAACTCAAATGAGTATGGGATCCCGGTATTATGTGCTGACCTAGTATTGGATTGAATGTTTGAAAGTATTATGGGGTGATGCTTTGCATGTCTATTTATTTGTCTAGTAAATTAAGACAAATTCTCACTATTTTAGTGGTTACATCTGGAAGGTGTTATTATAGAGAACATTTTTGACAATGTTACACCAGTAATATAAGTAGCTGTCATAGCTGGAAGCTTTAAAGGGCTTGTCTAATTTTCCTTGTTTACTTTAACTTACCACTTAGTCTAAACTAGATGTATTTTTAGATGTTTCTCTTATATTTAATATTAGTAAACAGCTCTATGATTTAGAACTTGCATATGTACTGTTTCTAGGAATAAACTACCATTACCATCCTGTATCTTTACAGTGTTCTCCAAAATATGTTTATTGGCAGTAGGAGAAAATCTAAAAATTAAATTGAAAAAAAAAATAGAAGACAGAAATTTGAAGAAATGTAATCAGTTTCCAGCTGATTTTAAAACTAAAATATATAGAATTCAATATATATAATCCCTTCAAATCTCATCTGGGGATTTTTTGTTTGGTGGTGGTTTTCTTTAAATTGCATTTAAAGGTAGATAATTTGGGGCTCTCCTCAGCATGACTCAAATGAAACATATTCCTAGAAAACAAGATAGGCTTTCATTGTTTAGATGGTTTATGGCTCAATAAAGCATGAGGATACTTGTTTAAGCGAAAGTCAGTAGATTGGGGCGATTGTTCCTATTCCTGAACAAGATAAATCTGCTCATGAAAACCAATGAACTTAGCTACTCTACAGATTCTCCTTCTAGACTAATACCTTTCCTTTACAAACTGAAAAAGCTCAGTAGTTTGTTTCTTTACTTGCTGGTGGTGGGTTATATATATTAACATCTAATTAACTTGTAAATTATTTTCACCTAACTAGGGAACGTCATTTGGATTAAGCACCAAAGGTCTATTAAAAGTCAGTTGAGAGAACTGTGCAGTCTACAGGCAGCTGTCCCTTTTAGGAGCATACTAAGGTACATTCAACTGTTTTTGTTAAGCTCTGTGGAAGAATCCTGTAAGAAATATTTCAGAAAAGTAGATGAAATAAATCTGGATGAAATGCTGAGAAGCAGTGCTAGGACTATTATGTGAAAAAGCAAGGTATTGGACCATCTGATCTTTGTGATGTTTTTAAATAATCAGAGACAAAAAATGTCTGGCTGTTTTGTTATTATACTTCGGCTGTGATGTAAAAAGAATAACAATAAGGCTAATTTTTTCAGGATTTAGAATTTTTACTAAAAGCAATTTAGTTAGATAGCTTTCATGAAGCCATAAAAAGCATTTAAATATTCAGTCCCAAATCCATATAATTGTATGAATTTAGTTGATACATTAACTCATGTAAAAATAATTTTAAAAAAATCAAAAACACTTTGGTAATTACATATCTAAGACATTATTGGCATATCGTGTGCTTCAGTAATGAGTAATTACAGCACGTCATCCTACATTAAGTAATCAAAATCAGGATGACAACAGTTTCATTTAAATATGATTGGATACCTGTGGTATAGACGAAGCACAGGTTTTTAATCCATTTGAGGCTTAACATCAAAACAATATAGTGATCTTTGACCTTTATCCTGTGAAGGTTGACAGTGCAGACAAAATGGTAAGTTTTGCTTTAAAAGGGAAGATGATGTCTGCAATGCTTTGTAGAATTTCAGGCAACGTAGCCTTACAATTTCATTAGTTACCAAACCCAACTCTTTTTCACTGACTGTTCACCTGTTCTCCATGGAAGAGATAATTTACTGAGGCAGAAGTCAAGAGGAAAAAAAGGATAAATGAAGTAAAAAAGGAATTAATTGGTATGTAGATAATGAACCAAGAGCCAATAATGCATTTCTTAGATAAGGGCAATAGGACAAACTGTGTCTGAAAGAAGAAACCCATAATGAAAATATTGAATAGAAGTCTTACTCATTTATAAAGATATACTTTAACCTTACAAAAAAAGAAGCCTATTTATTTCAGCTCAGTTAAGTCTTAATTCAAATTCACTTTGAATGTCTTTCTGCTTTATCAGCATGCAATTTGGCATGTATATCTTAATAATTCTCCTGAAGCTATTTTGAGATTAATGTAGATTAAAATAAAAGGTTTTCTTTGACATGGTCTTTTTCTTGATTTTTGCATATTGCTCACTGTTCATGTCATCAAAAATAGTTTCCTTTTAAGTTATCTAGATGTCAAACAAAGAAGTATAGGTGTTTTTAAGTGTGATTCAGATAACCAGTTTTAGACATCTACATTAAGGTGGAATGGATCGCTCCTTCTAAGTCTTTTTCTTACAATGACTAATTCCTTTGTAATTAAAAGAAGGGAAATATAACTAAAATTCAAAGTATATACTATGTGAAGGGTAAATTTAATTAATTCTCATTTATTGATTTTGTTGCCTATTTATTTTTAAAATAATTGCCTTTTATCTTAGAGGTATATTTAAATTTCAAGAAAGTAGGATTTAAAAAGGAAAAAAAAAAGAAAGAGAGAGAGAGCGGTATATGCAGACTGTAGTGAGATAGAAAAAACTGTTTAAAGCAAAAAGAGTCTATCTACCAGATTAAAGAGGTTATTCAAAGGAGCTTTGACTTTCAAAAGTCAGAAAAATTTATCCGCAATGGACTTTATTACTGAATTTATATGTCTACCTCTTCATGCTCTTAATTCCTAAAGTCCTTGTTCAGTTGTTGCCCCAGCAAAGATCTTTAACCGTCTACTTTTCTTGTCACATAAGTTTATTCCCAGTTCACAGTGCTTACCAACTTTACTGTTGGCTTGTGACAGAGTCAGTCATTCTAGACTTCTTTATAAATTATCATAAAAGAACAGGTACTTCCAGAATGTCAATCCCTCATTCTAAAGTTAACAAGTAAAATAGATCAGTGGAATCTGAAATACAACTATTAACTAAGAAGTCTACAGTAAGATTAAATATTTTTTCTAAACATTCATTTGTATCTCTTTAATTTGCTTTATAAGGAATGTAGCATGAATAGTTCCAACATAAATAATAAAATAATTGACACTTAAAGTTAGATTAGACAAACTTCTCCTGGATGTTTAAATGTCTGCTTTTAGAGAAGGTTGTAGGCATCTAAGTCCTGTCAATACTGTAGCCTGCTTTGCAGTTAAGCTGCTATCATTTTCCAGTCTATCCCTAGAGCTAACACAGAGTTGTCCTTTCCTTTCTGACTAGGTTTGTATAACTTGCTATCAGAGAAGTAAAAAATCAACAACAAAGAGGATCATGCTATATCAATGAATTTATAAGCACTGTACAAGCAGTGAAGAAATACAAAAATACAGTTTTCATTGTCCTCTAGTAGTCTGCTTTGATGAGACGTCAAAGAAATATTTGTAAAGATTCTGTAGGTCAAATGATTAAATAATGAAAATGATGACAAATCCTTTTGCTGACAGTGCATGTAAATACGATTAGTTGATTCTAATTTATATAGCACATATCACTGCATGAATAACACTGCATGAACACGTGAGAATCTTATTGCTGAGGTGCTATGGAGCACAGCTGAACCTGGTAGAACTTTATTTATCTTCTTTCTCTAGCTGCTAGCATGTTAGAGCTGGCCAATTTTATTAATCTTAAAACACTGCCTCTATGTGTTCACCACTATTTTTGAACATGTTCTTTCAAACATATAGTTTTCAGGGGGCAGTACTGGTTAAAAAGGCTAAAGTCTTAGGCAGTCTAAATACACCCTTTTTGAAGATAGTTCTCAGACAGTCAGTTTTTCACTTTATTGGAGGAGCCTTATACCAGTGAACTTTGTTTAGAAAATTTCACAGGTACTGATTTTTTTGTTGCTGAATAGTAAATTCCTATGTCTTCTCTTATGATTTAAGTCATTCTTATTCATAATCGAACTTTAAAACTGAATGTCCCTTTTCCATTTGTGAAGAGGAATATGCCAAATTACAACAGTGAACATATACAAAAGAAAAGAAGAAAAAAATATAGTAAAATATCCATCTCATAGACCTTTTAAATACATGTTTATTCCAGTTTTTCATTTCTCATTTCTACATTCTTTCAAAGTGTTTACAGTTATTATTTCTTTCCCAGATTTAGAACAAGTCCAATTTACATTATTACCATCCCTATGGAAACACACCTGTGTTTCTTAAAGGTACTTCTTCGGTTGCTGAGGTTTTCATCTGAATAAGACCTGAGATGACTTAAAGTGCTGAATATAGCTTTGTACATTTGCCTACTTCTGTAATCTTATTTATTTACTGTGACATTTTTTTACTCACACCAATGGCACTATTTCACAAAGTCATTCTCTGAGAATAGAGTAGAATAGAATAGAATAGAATAGTTTCAGCTGGAAGGGACCTACTTCCTGACCCCTTCAAGTCAGACCAAAAGTTAAAACATGTTATTTAGAGGACTGTCCAAATACCTCTTATACAGTGACAGGCATGGGGCATTGATCACCTCTCTAGGAAGCCTGTGCCAGGGTTTGACAACACTCTCAGGAAAGAAATGCTTCCTAATATCCAGTCTAAACCTTCCCTGATGCAGCTTTCAATCATTTCCATGTGTTCTATCCTGGATCGCATAGAGAAGAGCTCAGTACCTTTCTCTGCTTCCACTCCTCAGGAAGCTGAAGAGAGAAAAGAGGTTTTCCCTCAGCCTCCTTTTCTCCAAAGCAGACAAGCCCAGAGTCCTCAGCCATTCCTCATAGGACATGCTTTTGAGCTCTTTCAACAGCTTAGTTGATTTCCTCTGGATGCACTCAAGGACTTTTACATCCTTCTTAAATTGTAGGACACGGAAATAGAGATCACTTGTAGTTCTAAATCAGATATACCACATCGCTATGGGACACTTTCCTTCATATATTTGCTACTGGAAAATTGAAAGGTCTATAAAGACGTGATTTTTTAAAATTGAATTTCCTGTATTAGAAACCTTCTCCATGTTCACAGCATACACCAGGCAGATTGCCTTCAGACCCCATGATGGGACTTCGCTATTGCGCACGCAACGTCAGGGGATTCTTGAAGGAAGGAAGGAAGGAATTTGTAATTTACATGGTTTCACTAATAAGATTTTGACATATTGATATATGATTGTTTCCACTTTTATTTCATGTTCTTTTTGAAAGAGAAATTCTAGGCATAGTAAACAGTTCATTAGATATTACATCTATCCATTACCTATATTTTATGATATACTTACGTAATGATTATTAAAAGAAATTGCAAACACACAATGAGTTGAACTGCTTGCAGAGTCGTCCATTAAGAACACAAGTTTCTAGTGGGTCCAGTTGAGAACAAACTCACTCAGGTCTAAATATTGTTTATTTTATAAAACCTGTTACTCTCAAAGTTAGCATATAGAATGCTCAGAGTAGGGTTCTAAAGTCTATCTAAAGCTGTATAAACATTATTTTTTAACCTAAATATTACGTTCATTATAAAAACCTGAACAGAAATGCTGGTTTAGGGAGGAACAGTATTCAGACATCTAATTGATATATTCTTTGAAAAAACTCTATTTTTAGGGGAAAAACAATAAGAAGTGAGCAGAATACTTTACCATGGCTGTAAAAATCGATACTACTGCTATTATAGGTTATCATTCTTCCATGACTAGTTATATGTAATTTTAATCAAAGCTCATTTATTAAATATTGGTCTTTGCCAGCTGTAAAAGACAGATGAACTCATAACAGAGAAAATAGCTGAAAGTGGATTTGCAGAAATTTCTGGACCTTGGATTAAGAGAGAGTGAAATACAGTCAGTTGGCTGCCTCAGCTGTCTGGCACACCATAACCAACTCATGAGTTGGCCAAATTAGTGGTATTTAATGAGTGCAGAATACAGTTAGTGTTAGTGCTTCTATTTGCTATCTGTGTACGATTTATTTCACTTGTCATTTATCATTTGCTACCTCATTTGAGTTTGATCCTCTTTCAAGTTATCATGTAAATAAACTACACAATTCTATTTTTAACATCACATTAAAACAACTTCACAACATATTCACGTCCATGAATTTTGTGTCAACACTAAAGGCAGATTCAGAAATAAGATGTGAACAAAGAAATTAGCCATAATTTCAAAACATATAAATTGAGTTTAAAATTAGTTAATTCTAGGCTTTATTCTATATTAAATTTACTACAGCTTTTAAATTAATCTGTAATATTATTTAATATTAATTAAATGTATTAATAATATGTATTAATTAATATGTATTAACTTGAATTTAAGAAGCTTTAAAGAACTAAATTTGCTACATAGTAAATAAATGAGAATTATGAATTCAGTACCACATGTCTGCTAAGTACTGGACTCCTAAAGTTCTAGATGAACTGAAACTTAATGATATATATAATTCTGTTATAATATTCTACTTTTTTGATGTGGTTTGGTTTTGTTGTATTTTAAGTAGGTTTTTCTTTTTGTTTGTTTGTTTTGTTTGTTGCATTTTTTCAGAAAAAACTGCATTTCTAAAGAAAAACAGCACACAATAGTGAACTACATTGTATTTGTCTTTAATACCAGTTCAGATAATAGACTATGAAAACTGCAACATGATATAAAACAAACAGTGAAATACCCAAAATACCCAGGAGAGCTATTCTTATTTATAGTACATTTGAATAAAATGTTTTCCCTTTACCTCATACACAAAATGATAAATTCTAGCTGCTTTTATTTTCTTCTTATAGTTGAGATACTCAATGCATATAGTAGACCTAGTAGATCATCCAGGATCTTTGGTCAATCCTTGATTCATAGTAAAGGTTACAACTGAAAGACTCTGGAAATTAGAGTAGTTGACTTGTATTTCCTACCTGATGTGTGGTAATTACAAACAATTATCTGGAGAACATATACATAGTTTGTGCAGCCAACAGTAAGAATCAAATTTATTTTGGTGTAGAGCATCCAGATTGCTATTATTATAGGTGAGGTGTAAGTTTTACTTGTTAGTTCATCATTCCTAAAAACCAGAAAAGTGTAATTCAAGGCTGGAAGTGACATCAGGATATCTCTAGCCCAACTTTCTGCTCAAAGCAAGGTGATTTTTGAGGTCAGACTGAGATATCCAGGCTGTCCACGTCCAGCTGGATCTGAAAAGCCTCTAAGAACAGAGGTTACACAGATCTCTGGACGATGTCCTACACTTCCTGACTAACCCCCTGGGGAAGAGGTTTCTTTTAAGTTCCAGTCTGAAACTCTCTCATTTCTGTTTACACCTTACTGTAAACAGAATTCCACTTTTTGGATTTTTTTTTGTTTTGTTTTATTCCTTGAGGTAAAATAAATACATGTTTGTGCTTAAATATATTTTTAAAAAAATACATAAAAAGAGAGGGAGGAACAATGCTGTAGAGGATTGAATTTGGTATTGGACAGATTTCTAGAAGGAGTCAACAAAAATGCATCAGAAGCTGATTGATTCTTTATAGATACTTTGCAGTAGAACTAATCATGTGAGGGTTAGCATAGGATGCTTTAGCCTGCCATTGGATCCATCCCCCAGCACCAGCTCCACTGCTGAAAGCTGGCCCTTGAGGGTTCACATGATTCCAAGATTGCTATAAGACAAGGCTGCAGCTGCTTATCTCATCACCAAGGAAAACTTCACTGCCTCACAGGGAGTCATTCTATCCCTGGCATTCCTCCTTCAGCCAGTTTAATCCCTTCTGCAGTTAGGTTTCCTTACCCTCTATGTCAAATCATTCTTTGATCACAGATTACCACAGATAGAACTTAAAATTTGAATTTCCCTGTGCCAGCTTGGCTCCATTTCCTCCATGACCTCTGCACAGATACAAGGGAGGCTGCTGTTCCCTCTCAGGTATCTCTTCTTAAGGCTGAACAAGCTGCAGTCAGTCCTTAAACCTTTCTCACAGGGCAAATTCTGCCATTCTGACCATTGTCCTGGCCTCCTCCAGACTCACCCAAGTTGTTCAGCACTTCAGTGGCAATGAGGAGAGGCCTAAACTGGACAGAGTAAGACAACTGAAATATGTTCTACAAAAATGCTTATTTCATGTTTGATGCTTCTGTTTTAGACCTGACACAAAGGAAAGTATACTTGTTTGTTTCTGTAAATACAGTTGTTAATTTAATAGTGTTTCCCTCCAAATTGTTCCTGATATAACCAATTATTTCTTGTAGATCTTATAGATCTCTGAAAGGAATAGTGATTACATCCCTTTTAAACTGGTTAAAGCTACAACAAGCACTGCTGTTTCATAATGTTTTCAGGCACTGTTCAGATACAGGTATAATTATTTCTACATATAAATGGTCAATGGAAAAAAAATTATGTTACGGGGACCATTCTAGGTCATCTAGTCCAATGCTTAGTTCAAAGTAGGCACAAAATCAAAGTCAGATCCAGCTTCAAAGCTCAGTCAGATTAATCAACCACACATAACCAAGTCTTCAGTATATCCAGTGACGGATATACTCACAGTCTATTTGGGCAACTTATTTTAGTGTTTGATTACTGTCATTGTGATTTTTTTATCCTAGTATCTAAATGGAAGTTTTGTTGGTCCTGAAACCGGAAAAAAAACCAACACAAAAACAAAAAGAAAACCAAAAAACCTAAAACACAGAAAAAGAACCCCAAAACCCTCAAACAACGAAAAAAAACCAGAATAAAAACCAGAAAAACCCAAGGCATGATTGAGAAGAAAAAAACCCACCTGCAATACTTAGGATTCTGCAGTGCTATGTTGATTGTGACTCACCTCATAATAAAACTTTATCATCTCTGTAATTTTCATAGTGTACTCAGCACTTTTATGGCTCAAATTTGCAATAGTTTTAGAATTAAATCCTATTTAGAGACTTATAACAGTATGGGGCCAATTATCTCTGTAATCAACATTCCCAAATACACCAGGAATAAAATATTTTTATTTTTTAAATCAAAAGTACTAGTGGTTACTTTTAGTAGAGTTGCCTGGGATACCCTTTTCAGATAATGAATTTGTTTATCAGTGTTTGAGATGAGTATTATACAGGTGAAGACATGAGATCCTTTTTAAATGGAAGAAACAAGGTAAACAGAGATTTGGTTGTGTTCTGACAGGAACATTCTCTAGATTTAAGAGTAACAGCTATTCTTAGATATTCTGTATATTGTAGAAAATACATAACATTTTACTGACCCCAATTAAATACTTGATATGTGAGAGGTTATGGACTAGTTATATTTTTCCCTACCATGAGTGTTTAGGTGGCCATTAAATCCATACCAGTGCCTGATGTCTCACCATGTACACTAGTTAATGGAAGGGAATCTAGGATTAGAAAGGATGTCTTAGGTCATTAAATTGCCTGATGTTGCAGGGAGCCACATTTCATAATTTTTTTTCTAACAAGAATGAGCTGTTTTGCAGGGTGATGAGGGTGGTGGCTTTTCAAGTGGTTTTAAAACGGTCAGTGACTTTCCTCCACTAGTCTGATTTCAAACCTGCTCCTGTACCTCCCTGCCCAGATGGTTAGAGTCTTTTGCTAATTTTGTACCCTAAGTGTACTTAATTTCGTTTTATATGCATTGGGGTTTGAACCCATATTGGCTTTATTAGCTAGTTGTTATCTTTCTATATTTTCCATGGTATATTTATAGAGGTTGTCTGTCTTTTCGTATTCTTTTTGCCAGGATAAACCATTCAAGCTCTTTCTTTCTCCATAAAATTAAGTCTGTTCAGACTCCTAATTGTCCAAGGATCCCTCCTCTGTTCTTTCCCCAGTTTGAATTGATCTTTGAATTTTGATGCACAGAATGGTTAACAACTTTATAAAGTAACTTTAATATCTTCTTGACTCTATTAGGCATGTTGTTCTAGTGAATTTCTCTTCATGTTGCTGTGTCATCTTAATGCTATGATTGTTTAGTGCATATATTCTCATAGAAAATTCATCTCTTATTCTTATTAGTCTCTAGATAAAATTTTCTTTGGGTTTCTCCTTCTCAATCATATTTTGTTTTGATTTGTGAGGGGATTTTCTTTGGTTGATTGGTTGCTTTGGTTGGGGTGGGTTTTTTTGTTGTTTATTTGTTGTTATTGTTTTGGTTTGGTTTTTCTTTTGTTTTGTTTCATTTCAGGAAATTATTATTTTTAAAGCCTTTAGTTTTTTATATATTACTGGTCAAGACTGCAGTCTTTCAAAGGAAAATCTGTCTCAAATTATTTTTGATGATCAAACGTTCCTTAAAATGTAACCTTGTACACAAGCTTTCTCTCAAACCTTCTGAAGGAAAACTTATATTTTAACAAGTTTTCTGTAAGTTCAATTATCTCTTTCTAGAAGAAAAAAATTTGTCCCAAGTTCCAATATTGTGACAATCAGAGTAATAAAGATAAATCCCAATGCTTACTAAAAAAATGTACAAAAGTAACACAGATATTTCCATCAAAAGTACTTTCATAATTAAATCTCAAGTAGGTAGTTGTGAATTAGAAGAAAATACCCCAATAATTGTGGGAGGAATATTATCTTCAAAAACAATGAATCAGAAAAGTTACATAGAGCTTATTCCAAGAAAGCATTTTCACAGTATGTTCTACAGTCTCAACAAAGACTACTTGATGTTTTATCTAATAAGAGTAGTGAAGTCCAGTTATTTAAAAACTTAGGATGAAAAAAATGCAAACAATTAATTAGTATTTTGCTCAGAGTTAAGGAGACACACTGAAGTCTAACAGGTGACATAGGCATAATCATAGGGGTATCATGACAGAAAATTTAAGCACTAAATATACAGCATCATAGGAAAATGGGGAGCTGGTGTAAATGACAAATAAGAAATGATAGATGGTAATCATCTGTGAAAGGTGATGATTACAAGCAATTTATGTTTGATATATAGAGAGAAACTGAATAGGGGGTTCCTCAAACCTCTTGGCTGAGATTCTCGCAGAGATGGATGCCTTGGGGCCTTTTCACAGATTTCATAACCAATTTATTTTAGTATATTGCAAAACTTGGTATGTTGCATTCATTTCTCTTTTGTTTAACAAATTTATAATGGTGTTGTTGCATGTACTGCTTGCATTTCTTGTGTGAAATGCAAGCTAGTCAGAGTCTGTTATGCATTTTAAGAGTTTATTCACTTTACCTTTATTGTGGGTTTTTTTTATTTATTTTTGTCTCTATGTAATCATGCCAAAGTAGATTGCAAGAGCACATAGTCTTTGAATGCTACATATTTTTTGAATATGCAGCAGTTAAATAGTTCTGTGAAGAAAACTTGTTGCATGTGCCTTTACTTACAAATCAAGCCTGCTAAGCAAATGAACCAGAATTTTAAGATGAGAGCAACCCAAGTAACCAGGTAACTAATCAGGTCATCATCCATACATATGTTTTTAAGGTGAGCACCTCAAAAAAGAAAACCATCCAGGAAATAATGTGTCAGAATAGAAGTCAGACTCCCACAGAAAATAAAACATTTGAGACACCGACTGCTCATGATATTAGTAAAAACCTGAATGCCAAGGCAAAACAGCCTGCTTTTCAATTATTTCTCTTCTCTGTAATGAGCAGAATACTAATAACAGGCAGCCAAGACCTACTAATGGTATTACCTTGGTGGCATATTGTGGATCAGCTAAACTACTATTTAGACTTACAGACTAGTCCTTAGCCTCCCGGTAAATGGATTAAAAGGAAGTACTTTGCTGTAACTTGAATATTCAAGCAGGTCTTGTAGGATGACAAGTACCACAAATCATGCCTTATATGAGCTTAGTCCTGTGTCAAATTTAGTTAAGAATAGCCAGCACATACAAGTGCTTCAGAATGGGGGACACAAAATGAATTATTGATGAAGACTTTTGTTTACATCAGAATCTAAACATGACCTTTTGATTTTGATATTCTAGTGTATACAAGAAATGCATCTTTTCGGTGCAACAGAATGATGATTTAGTGATATAGTGGGATAACAGGTTTCTTCTCGATATGAATTTACACTGTTGATGCTTGATGTCTTGAGCTTGATGGACTTATAGAATCATAAAATCATTAAGGTTGGAAAATACCTCCAAAATCAACAAGTCCTACCTTTGACTGATCACCACCATGTCAACTAGACCACAGCACTAAGTGCCACATCCAGTTGTTTCTTGAGCACCTCCAGAGACAGTGATTTTATCACCTTCCTAGGCAGTCATTTTCAATACCTGACCACCCTTTCAGTGGAGAAATTCTTCCCAATGCCCAACCTGAACATCTCCTGGCATAACTTGAGGCTATGTCTTCTTGTCCAAAGCTTTCCCTCACAGTGGAACAAAAATTGAAGTTGTGCAATAAATCACCCTCTGGAGTGACTCACTTTCAGTGATGGCATAAGGTTAACACACAATTAGTTCTTTGCTTACATGTGTGATGCCCATCTAAAATTGTCAACATCTAAGACCTTCATTGCTGGCTGACATATGGTGTGGGCAGGTATTCCTGGAACCAGATTGTATTGCAGAAACTTTAACTCTGGTCTTTCCTTCTTTGCACTAAACACCACCTTTGAGTCATGTATTCAAAGATGTTTACTCTCACACTAACACACTAGCACATCTTTATATAGTAGCTCCTCAGGATGGGGATTTAAAGCTTTCTATCTATTCAGCAGCTTCTCTCATACAGTTGCAAGTCTGTGATGATGCTGTCATACATTCTTTGCTCATTATCTCATAGGTGTCTGCAACAAACAAACTGCTACAGAGAAAAGGCTGAGAGAATCAATGTTAAGGGTAATTTCTATAAAAAAAGTCCATTCCCAAAAATATTGTTGAAAGAAATCTGACAATGTTAGTATAACTACATATCTTTTCACACAAACGAAACTAGAATATTTATTAATGTTTCTAACTGAATGAGAAGTAAACTTATTTTCTTCTGTATAAAGAAACCCCACAAATTTCTTTTAAAGCAGATTAAAGTGTTATAATAGTTTACTAATGTGTAAGTTTACTACTGTTAAGTCATTCCAATATCAGTGCTTCTATTTTTCAGATATAGTCATGGAGTCATAGAATCACAGAGTGATTAAGGTTGGAAGGGACCCCTAAAGATCATCTGATCCAACCTGCCTGCTCATCAGGGACACCTAGAGCCAGTTATCCAGCACTATGTCCAGACAGCTTTTGAATATTGCCAAGGATGGAGGCTCCACAACTGCTCCATGCAACCTGTTCCAGTGATCAGTCACTCTCATGCTAAAGAAGTGTTTCATGACAGTCAGCAGAAGCCTCCTATATTGCCTCTGATCACTGCCTCTGATCCTGTCACTGGGCAACACTAAAATAGAACCTGGTTCTGTCCCCTTTGCAACCTATGTACTGATAAAACTCTCCTGATCCTTCTTTCCCTAGGCTATACCGTCTCCTCTCTCTCAACTTTCCTTAAAAGAGAGGGTGATCAAGTCGCTTCATTATCCTTGTGCCTCTTAATTGAACTCTTTCCAGTATGCCCACAACTCCCTTGTACTAAGAAGCCCAGAACTGGACATGGGACTACCTGTGCTGAGTGGAAGGGGAAGGATCGCCTTCACCACCTCCTCCTTATACCCTGTACAACATTAGCTTTTTTTGGCATGAGGATTTATTGATGGCTCATGTTTAATTCGTTATCCATCAAGACCCCCAGTCCTTCTCTACCACTTTACACCTCAGTGGCCTGTGGCATATATTGGTACATGAACTTGGTCCTTTCCCAGGTGCAGGACTTTTTACTTCTCCTTGTTAATATTCATGCTGTCTCTACAGCATTTTGAAAGTTCCTCTGAATAGCAGTGTATTGGGTTTGTGTGACAAGGTTTTAGTAGCAGAGGAGCTGCAGGTGTTCCTTCTGTGAGATGTCAGAATCTTCCCCCATGTCCTATTGGGACTGTTCCAGCTGGCTCCAAGATGGACTTGCAACTGGCCCCCATTAACCATCCCACTGTTCCACTTGGGGTTAGGAGATAGAGAAATTGGGAGTGAAGTTGAACCTGGGAAGAAGGGAGGGATAGGAGAAAGGTGGGGTTAGTTTTATTCTTATTTCCCATTATCTTACTCCATCATTAATAAACTGAATTCATCATTTCCAAGTTGAGTTTGTTTTGCCCATGACAGTAATTGCTGAGTGATTTCCCTGCCCTTATCTCAACTCATGAGTCTTTTATTTTCTTCCCCTATGCAGGTAAGGAGGGGCAATCTGTGGATTCCCAATTCTTCTTCTTGCCCCTTTTGAAGATGGGGTGACATTTGCTGTCTTCCAATCCTCAAACACTTATTCCAATAATCAGGTCTGATATCAGCTCCCTAAGCACTTGTGTAGGCATGCCATCAGGCTCATGGACCTACTTATGTCCTGTTTGGCTAAGTATTCCACTATCTCTTTGACCAAGGAAATGTCTCCATTGCTCCAGGACTTCTCCTCGGTCTCTGAGCCCCATGATTCCTAAAGGCCAAAGTTGGTAGTAAAGACTGAGGCACAGAAGGCTACTAGTATTTCCACCTTTACCATGTCCTATGTAACCAAGACTTGTGTCTCATTGAGATATGGACTCACATTTTCCCCGGTCTTTTTGTCACCTATGTACTTGTAGATGACCTCCTTGTCTTCGACATCCTTGGCCAGATTTAATTTCGCTTGGGCTTTGTCTTTCCTGACTTCATCCCTACATACTTGGACAATATTTCTATATTCCTACCATTCTTGTTACCCCTCACTGTACTCTTCCTTGTTCTTCTTTTAAGGTCTCCTGCCACTTTTTTCCTGACATCCTGTTTATTGGGATGAAGCTCTCGAGCTTGGAAGAGTTGAACCTTGAATATGTACCAGCTTTCATGGGCCACTTACCTCTCTAGATCCTTATCCCATGGGATTTTCCAAGCAGATATTTGGATGTACCAAAGTCTACTCTGAGTTTCAGGGTTCTGAGCATCCTTTTCACTCTCCTCTCTGCCCTCAGTATCATGAACACCACCTCATGATCACTGTATCCAAGTCTGCTTCTGATCTTCACATTCCCAATGAGTATCTCCTTGTTGGTGAGTATGAGGTCCAGCAGAACACTTCTCATTGGTTTCTCTATCAGTTGCAGGAGGAAGTAATCATCAAAGCACTCCAGGAACCCCCTGGACTGCTTATGTACCATTGGGTTGTTCCTCCAACAGATATCACAAATACTATCTCTAACAAATGCTACAAATAATGTTTGTAGTTCTGTGAATTTTTTGAAAACTAACTCAAAATGTAGAGATTCATAATACCTGGATAAAAGTTATCATTACTTAGACATAAAAGTAATAAATTACAATTTTCAGAGTATTTAGTGGAATGTAATAACAAATTCCTTGTCAGTGTTTTGCTTTTAGACTTTACAATTTGTTCTAAAAATCACAAGTGCTCATTAAAGAATCCCTTCTGAAATTTCCATTACACTATTTTCAGCTTCTAAAATTCACTTGTCTTCAAATATGAGTTTTCACTAGTCCTTGGGTAACTACCTTAAGTAGATAGTAGTTTTGACTACATTTAGTCACTTTTAACTTTTTTAAGGCACTTGTAACAGAATCTTTTGTTCTGGAATAAAGAAACCTGTTAAGGATCTACAGCTTCAGAAAAATGGAAATCAGAAGGTAACATTTATTACCTGACAGCCTCAGTAATATCAGCACTAATATAGAATGTACCATGAGTGTCTGATAAAAATACAGCACCTTTATGATCATATAAGGAAGAAAAACATTCAGAATAGGAGCTTGGAAGAGGTGGAATTATTAGTATAATAAATCATGATATAATAATTCCTAAAAGCTCTAATCTTTTGTTCTTTGCTACTTCCAATAAAAAATTAAAGACTTTGAGATAAAATATGATTGACATTGATATGCATACCCTTTGTGGAATAAAAAAATAAAACTCCCCAGCTTTTATAGCTAGTAGTGTGTTGTTTCTGACAGAATATTGATGATGTCATAAGCTGGTTTATGCTTCAAACACATTCAACTGCACCACATTTTATGTTTCAGAAGTGAATGAACTGTATCGAGAATTAAGGGACATTGTAAATATGGATTTCTCTTTGTTCCAAATAATAATGCTTCTAACTGAAAAACCTTAGTCTGCCTGAATTTAGTAAACAGGCATTGTGATATAACATGGATATTTTATGTGAAAAAATATTAAGAATTTTTTGTAATTCCTAAGATTCTTGGTGATGAACTGAATTCATACATAATGTGTATATGAGATAGCAGTCTGCAACTCTTTCAGTATTCATTAGAATGGAGTTCTTTGTACAACAAATGCATGCACAGAACTACAATAGCTAAAATAAATAAAAGAAAATGGCAGCATTGTATTAGAATTAATGTTTATGTGCAAACATGTAAACCTAGATGCCAGTGACAGAGGTATCTAACTTCTGTCATAGGTTACATCCCAATTTAGGATCCTGTTTTAATCAAAGGATGTCAGGTAAATATTAACTAGAGAAATACACTGCTGATCACCACACTACTGTCTGAAAATACGTGTCTGCTTTAGAATAAAATGAATAGCTGTCTGTGTTGACTAAAAGGCTGCATTCAGCTGGTCTGCAGAAAACCTACTTCCATTTTTGATGACTGAGTGTCAAGGGCTGGAATATCAGACAAATTTCCTATGGGACACTTTTGTCCTCCGGAATAAAGATTGCACATTCAAAAGAATGTTTTAGAATACCGTACATGTTAATAAATGTTTGTTTGGGAGCAATTAAATTGAGCTCCAGACCACTGCTGCTCGTGTTGAATACATGTGTATGCATGTGTATGTATACATGTGACAGAGAGTGGCAGAAAGAATATCTCTGTAATTACATGCGTTGGTTAGGCTTATGAAGAAAATATTGGGGTTAACACTTGAGACTTTATTTTTTCTTCATCTTTTAAACCTTGTTCTTTTTCTGATTCTATTATAAAATCAAATTTACTTCAAAAGGTGCAAAATTATTGTGTTTCTCACTACGGAACGTCTTAATGCATTATTATGAGTCTTTACCTCCTCTGATGATAACATTCCTGTAAATACGTTTCTCTGCATACACATTATGTGATTTTTCTTTGAAAAGGAGAGGTAGATGTGCATCTAAATATAAATGCAGAATAAATTTAAATTCAATTTCCTAATCCATTATACATCTGCATTTGTCATATAATTTCAAAGTAAAAAAGATTGACTACAAAAAGTCTCTAGTCATCTCCAAATATAAGTACATAATTATATGATATTTAAATGCAGAACAAAAATTGAGACATTACAAATAAATGTATCTACTCTTTCAGAAGATATTATTTTGTTGAGAACTATAGTTTAGACTTAGATAAAGAAATAATAGTGGGGTGATTTTTTTGTAGAAAACAAGCTGCATGAACTATACACATTTAAGATAAATTTTCAATAAAACTAATCCTTTGATGAAGCAGATTGCAGTTTTGCAACATCTTTCAAGGACAGAAGAAGTCAAGGAAAAATTCTTATTGTTAGGAATTTGATTAAAGATACTGCTGTGGGACACAAAAAGAAATCAAAGTAGACTTGGATAGAGGTGAGGGGCTGTTGTTGTTTCTCTTTTTTGTGCTTTCTTTTCCCGTAGTGGATGAATACAAACAATACCACATATAACAGAACTAATCCTTTGATAGTGTTGATGACAGGAAAAAAATAGCAGAGACATTTTGCTTAACTAAGCTAGAGGTTGCATATATCAGTTCAGGTAACTCTTCAGAAGGTAGAAGATGAAAGTAAACTAACAAAATAATTTTATATTGGGTACTGCTTTGTGTACCTGTTGCGCCAAAGAAAATCTTAAACAGAGGTTCAGTAGGCATTATTTATAGAGAGGAGTTTTAAAAACATACTAAGGAGCACTGGAGGTTTCAAGCTTTCTTTGCAGTTATGGCAACAACAACAGTGTTTTTTCATTATTGTTAAATTCCTTGTTATGAAGTAATTATTACAGAAAACTTCATCATAAATAAACCCATAAGTTTCCTTATTAAGAAAAAAATCAGTTAATAACAGAAAACATAAAAGCACAAAGAAAGTATGAAATTAAAAAATTATTGAGATCCTTATTTTTATGTGTAAAACCTCACTTATCCAAGTCTTTGTAACCCACGGCTGTGGCCTTATAGGGTGTTTGATTTCAGTATTAGTCAAAAGATTCACCTTGTGAGGCAACATCCAAAACAAAGTCAGTGTGAAACACATTCAGTTTTTGACTGTCCATCTCAACTTTTACTGAGTCCTTGCAGGATAAGGATAGGCACTAGTCACAGAGTGAGGTCACCATAATCACTATATAATGAGAGTTTTCTCTGGTGCCTACAGTGTTGGA
Organism: Corapipo altera; assembly: GCF_003945725.1. NCBI lineage: Eukaryota > Metazoa > Chordata > Aves > Passeriformes > Pipridae > Corapipo > Corapipo altera. Next base: position 44,015,837 of record NW_020884872.1, on the reverse strand, counting down.
TCACGTAAACCTGTAGTGCTATCCTGATAATCAACACTGCTTCCAGTGAGAAGCAGTAAGAAGTTTCAAGGTAAGTGCTTTGAGATGATTCTATAATACCTCAAGGACGTAATTTTGAGAGAACATTCTCTAAATTTTGCATTAAAGGCATCCTTTCGTCTTCTTTTTGCATCTGTTAGATTATAACTGCAAGACCTAAAGGCAACTGGTAATGCATGCCAAACCATCGTAAGCACATTTGGAATTTGGTAGACGTCCTGGGAAGTTTACTGGGGTCATTCTCAGATGTTTTATACATCAGTGTAAGAGGAACTAAGAAATACTGTTTGTTGTCAAAGGCCTCCCTGCTGCTCTTGCCCAAATGGCACAGAACAGCTCACATTACCCTACATGAGAGGTATGTCTAAAGGTGTGACATTGACCCTCATTTTCCCCAGGGCTCCACGTGAGATGCCTCAGATAGGAACATAGTTTTATTCAAAACCAAAGGTTCAGAAATATTATGAGGGATGAAATGAAACGATGTTTTTTAAAGTATGAGTACACTGTTTTTTGTTTTATTCTCCAATACATTGCCTCAGGGCTTCTTGCAGTTTTTGAGGCTGCAAGGGCTACTGAGACAGCAATGAAGGATTATGTAAAATGTAAGGAGACAAAACTGTTATGCTTCTCTCTGTGTATGAGCTTTTGATAACCAGACTTTCTTGAAGGAAACTGTGTAGAATGATTGAAAATAGAGTTAAGGGAGATACCTTACAATTAAGGATAAAGGGTGATCTGGGGTCCTGTACTCAAACTCACTGCTATTTTATATAGCAATGTAGATTTACTCAGGTATTTCTGTCCATAATATTTTGTGATCAAACAGCTTTTATATTTTGACATGAAGATATGATACCAAGAGAAAGTATTACGTTTTAAAGACAAAGAAAACTCCAGGGACTAGTCCATAAAATATCAACAGCTTTCTATAAGGACGTAATGTTTGAAGTAAGAATTACTGTAAAGGTTGACCAGGGTGAATAGAGAGCTTGGTAACTTTATTTATGTAAGGGAGGCTCCAAGGACAGACTCCCCCATGAGCACTGCATGAGTAAGAGCACAAACACAGACTGAACAAGCAGTGTGCTTTCCCAGGCAGGAACCTTTCACAGAGATACACATGATGTGAAATACAAGAATTCTGTACTTAAACACCAGACTTAAAACATTCATCTCAGGTTTTAAGGCAGTTAGAAGACTATTAATCTTACTGTAGATTTTAAAGTTGTTTAACCTGTTAGTGTAATCATAGCCTTTCTGGATACCACAGTCTAGGAGTGCTACTAGTAGGTCCTATGGATTTTCTCAGGAGTAAGCCAAATGGCTGTAGATTAACTTCACACCAATGCCCAGTGTTCGCAAAGAATAAAATTGAAGAGCACGTCTCTTCTAAGACATTCTTATGTAGGTATAAACTACTCTTTACCACAATTTCCTGACTAATGAACTATGAAAAATGTTCTTAAAATCTTTTCTTCTATTCTAACAGCATAGAAATCTACTGGAGTCTTGCTTTACACTGACTGGCCCACCAGACTTCAACCAGTGGCTATGCAGATTTAACTAAAAAGTGGAGGACAGTGTAACTGAACAAAGAAAGGAAAAACAGGATATCTGTGCCAATGTTTTCACTTTGAGACCATAATTCAGTAACTCCCTTCAGATTTTGTGCTATTTATATCCATTCTTTTTTGTGATCCAATTGTCAGTACTGGAGTTTGGATCACACTAAAGCAAATCATATTTTTTAAAAAGCTCAAGACCTGGTGACACAAGACAAACATTTTTTTTACTTGGAAAGAGAAAAAAAGTGGTTTTAGATGAAATTGGAATATACAGGAAATTAAATATTTTATTTTTATAATTTAAAAATTTACCTCTTTTCTTAAAAAATGGTACTTTAAAGTGCTTTTAGGAATATTTAATTTAGAAGACATAGTGTTTCTTTGTTAAATTGTCAGAATGAAATGTTTTGACATTTTAGCTTATTTCTTCGTTCTAACAAAAGGTATCTGCTACATTTACAAGCAGAATTTGACCTCCTAATAATTTGTTTCCTTATTCATCTATTTTTTTAGAAATATGCATTACTTACATTAGAAATATTTTCTAAATGTGCTACGTAAAAAAAAAAAATAGTTCTCAGAAAGCAGTAGTGACTCTATTAATTAGTCAAGGCTGTAAAGTCTTCTAAATGTAGTACTTTTCTGTAGATGCTGAAGTTTCCCACTGGTTTTGAAAAAGGTGAGACATGCTGAGAGGACATTCTCACTGTGTTAGAAGTCAGAGAAGAGAGTGGTCTATTTTTAGATTATATTATTAGAGGTTTTCAGGATAGCTCTAAATTAGTCCAGTGAGTGATCCATTGTGGCTGTCTTATTTATTGTTTCATGTGGTCGATTGTCCTTTGCCGTGCTTGTTTCTGTTGACAACTATATTAGGTTAAAGAGGTTGTCTATTTTTTCAGTGCTTAAAATTGGATGAATCATAGAATATCCTGAGTTGGAAAGGACCCACAAAGACCACTGTGTTCAGGGAGATGAGCCTAGTATTTTTTATACATGCAGTAAAAAAAAATTTGTTGATAATAGAGACCAATGTGATAGAAAGCAGGATTCTACTGCTAACTGTAGGTGTTTAACATCACTTTAGATATTGTGGAATATCCTGTTTTGATATCAGTTGTTTGTGGGTTTTTTAGAGAAGGAGTTTTTGGTTGTTTGGGGTCAGGAATTTTTCGGGGTTTTTTGTTTCATTTGTTTGGGGTTCTTTTCCCATGAAAATTTAGAAAGTTTGCTGTTATACTAGCAAAACTCACCCAGAGATATTTGTCCTGGTTTTAACTAGAGTTAATTTCTCCTCAGTAGCTGTTACAGTGCTGTATTTTGGATTAGGAATGAGAGTGGTATTGATAACAAACTGACATTTTGTTTTCTGCTAAGTCATGTTTATCCTAAGTCAAAGACTTTTTTTTTTCTTTTCTTTTTCCCTTGTCTCATACCCTGCCAGTGGGACAGAGCATAAATGGGACACGTGACCCAAGCTGACCAAAGGAATATTCCACACCATAGAATATCATGCCCAGTATATAAACTGGGAGGAGTTACCTGGAAGGGGGGCTGATCTGGACTTGGCAAAGGGACTGTGGCGTTGGGCAGCGGGTGGTGAGAAATTGCGTTGTGCATTACTTGTTTCCTTTTTATTATCACTATTATTATTTTCAAGTATTAAACTGTTTCTATCTCAACATACAACTTTTACTTCAATTCTCCTCCCCATTCCACCCAACATACTCAAGTCATTAAGAAACAACAAAAGTCATTAAATTTTATGGCTCATATTCAAATTATTTTCTATTAATACAGATTAAATAAATAATTTCCTTTGTTATATCTTTTTGTGTCTGCAATTACAGAGCCTAAACAAAATATTATTGTGTGAGAACCACAGAAAGAGCATCAGAGTCTCCCAAAATTAATGTAATTTCTCTTTGATAATGTAACTAATTTTCTCTAGAGGCTGTCTGCAATTTGTTAGCACACTGATTTATTTTCCTAAAGGAAAGCTCCAGTTTTCAGTTCTGGTAATTTGTCACCTAACCACCACAAGAATAGCACATATAAATTTGCTCTGAGACCTTCTCATTCTAAGCACAGAAAAGTCATTTAGCAATCACATTCAGAAGAGCTGCTATCTCAAAAAAATGCAACAGATACTTCTCTAACATACCCTGCTAACAACTCTCCGTAATGGTTGCACAGCATGTGAACCAAACTGCTTCTGCATACTATGTATTTGTAAAATTATAATGAATGAATGCTACTTGTGGTGCTTTCTCATTTCTTTTTTTTTTATTTTTCAGAAATCCAAAAGCTACAACTGCATTGCAGAAGTAAAAGGTCTGAGAAAATGTGAAATTTTATCTAAGGAAAACTCACTTTTATGCTGTCTGTGGTAATAGGGGCCAAATCAAAATTAATCTTCTTAATATTGTTGTTCAAATCACTCTTCATAAATTACTACTGTTTCAAAATAGAGATAAAAGCCCTGAAATCATTATACTGTTTCTTTGTGAATCTACACTCCAAACTAGCTTTTGTTTTGCTGTCTTTTTTCTTTAAAGAAGAAGAAAGATGATTATTCTAATAGAAACACAGGACAAAAAAAGCTAAATTAATAAAAATTAAAGTTTTATTACTTTTAGCACTGATGTCTTCCTTACAAAATTAACAAAATGGCAAGTGTGCTGATTTGTGTGATGATTCCAAATTTGTTGAATAAAGATTATTTTCAATAACAACTTTTTTAGTAAGTAACAGTTTTAGGTTTTATTTTAGCTCTAGTCATGATGCTGTCAGCAGGGCTGAAAGTAAATGGTTCTAGAGTCAGCTAAGTCTTCAACTGCTTGAAGAAATACAATCATAACAACTGTAACCAGAACAGTTTCTTCCAGTCAGTTCCTAGACTGTTCAAGAAACAAATGTTTATCCACACTTAGAGAGAGACTGAATATATTACTTCACATTCTAATCTACATGCAAATGCAGGCTGATCTAATCAAAACTTGAAAAGAAATCCAGAAGTAATAAAATTTCTGAATTAATAAAAAAATTCTACAAATATTCTACATATTAGCAGATGTAGATGAAGTAGATATAAATCATGGGTATAGTGGTACCTCATCTCAAAAACATGACTTAGAACAAAATAAAAAAATGTCAATATTATTCACTGTGGTCCTGTAGTAGCTCAGTCGCTGAATTTACTCCTGAAGTTCTCTGGACACTATAGGGTGATATATGTTACTAAAAGATACACCAGAAAGTTCATGCAGTCTCAACAGCTACCAAAAGCACTGAAATCTTGAACACTTAATTCATTTTAGATTAAAAAATAGTGGAAATAGTGGATTGAAAAATGTAGAGTCCTTTGAGCAGACAACACTATAGAAGGTTGTTCCTTTCTAATTCTGCACTTCAAATTGCAGATGAAATATTCTTCTAGTTTTCTCTCACTTTGGCCTGTTCATCTTCCATCTCTTTACCACGTCTATGTAAAGGTAAGTATTTCTCCAGTTTGCCTGCACTTTGATAGTGTTTACATTCCTGAAACATGGTTATGTTTCTCAGTCCTCTTATGCAGAAGACAGTGATGAGCCTATCTTCAACAGATAACAGATGAACACTTCAACTCACACAGTATCTTCTGAAACAGATGGGAGACAGTGAAATTCTTTCTTGACCACCAGTTGGACAAACTAGACCAACTTCTGAGCTAAAATCAGAACACAGGTACTTCTGTCTATCATTTCTGAAAGAGTACGAACCAATTCATAACTAACCAAATGTCCAGACATCAAATTTAAGTTAACCTAGGATTTCTTGCAGTCTTATCTCGTAGTAACAAAAAATATTAATAAAATTAAGAAAATAAAAATTTTCATTATTTACCTAATTGTCTCTTACAGAATACCTGAAATATTGGCAGACAATCATGAAAGACAAAGTTAATACTGCAAGTTGAAAAAGGCAAATGCAACAGTGCTTGTCATTTATCCAAGTTAACTCCTTGCATGCATGGTAAGTTTTTGATCAGAGTTTACTTGTGTTATATCAGAGAAGTAGAGTGCTCTCTTGTTTATGAAACACGATGAAAATATTTCCATGGAAACAGGTAGTCCTGCTGTCTTCATTTCAGACACTTGTCTTTCCTTGTCTTGTATCAACTAGAACCCAAAATTTAAGTAAAATTCACCCTGTCACTCAGGAGAGTAATGTGATTAGTCACCCATAAACAGAGTTCATAAGCAATTTTGTCTTTCATGGAGGGTATAAAATGGTGTAATAAAGTAACTTCAGAGAAAGTTTGCCTGTAAAGTCAACGTGCTTTACTCATATTTTGTCTCAGGAGCATTGTCCACTTTATATTCAAAATATTGCTACAGACAAAACAGAGAATACCACTTCTATGAAATCAAGGACTTGTTGCTACCCTAAATAAATTATTAGCAATGTAAGCAACCTATAACTTATTGTAATTTATGATAATTGATTAGTACTTCAGTAACACTAACACTTTACTCCTAATTAATACAGAAAAGTCACTGTAATGTGCTTAAAATCCTCCATACAAGGGAAAATATACTAGTATCTGCATTTTTACTTCAATCTTATTGTCACCTTTCCCCTGTTCTCTGGTTCATAAGTCTAATGTTGTAATCTTCCTCAAGCAGAAGGGTGATGGTTTCTGTGTGTTGTGTCCCAAGTCGACACGAGCAGTTTGATGTTGGAGATTAAGACTACTTCATCCTCATTCATGAAATCTAACTGGGACTATTTTACTCATTTGCTCACTCCGGTCTTCTTCTTGGTCATTGGTATCCAGGTAAATTTCAAAAGTTGTTCAAAGCATCCCCCAACCTCAACAAACATCGAGGCTGTCACTTGCTACACTGTGACCATTTTACTTGGTTAGGCCTTGCTTCTATGTTAGTATTCCTTGAACTGAAGGTGAAGCAGGGCAGGAAATAGCTATTTCAGTGGTAGACAGTTGTTACAGCAAGGTAGAACGTCTTGTCCAAAGTGAGCCTTGACTAGTTCTGAGATCTTTCATAGTATAATCAATATGAAGCCTATCTTCTTGCAGTGGCAATAAAAAACAGAGAGATAAGTAATATTTTGCAGGTTTTAAACCCATGCACAATAGTTTACACAATTCTTCACTCCTGAACTCAAATTTGGAATGAGAACAGTAGTTTTCTTGGTGAAGAAACCTCATCTGGAGCAGCACACATCTTGGCTCAGAACTCCTGATACGCTGACTACAAGGATGCTAATCAATCTGAACTTCTTGATTTGCCGACAATTTGTCCTTGACTCATTTTTACAAGAACAGTGTATACATGTTTATGACATGAAAAGCATGCCAAAAGCTGCAATCCCAGAGGATTTGAGCAGACTTTCATAGGAGCAGAAAAAGATTTATTTTTAATGCAAAAACTGTCCCTTGTTAAATGTCAAGTTCTTTTTGTAACATGTGGGAACTAAAGTAGATGTAGCATGCAAATATCAGAATAAAGAGGGGAAAAAAAATAAGACAACCCATTCTGTTCAACATTAATGGCAGAAAAGGCCAAATAATTTAATAGAAAATAATAATAATTAAAAAGTATATATTAATGACAGACAAATAGAATCATAATTAAATTCTAATAAACTCAAGATTATTAAAAGTCAGAAACATATGTAATTTTTCAAGGTGTTAAAAATAATGTTACAAAACTTCATACTTTCTCCATCACAGTATATCAAGCTTCTTTGATGTTTTTATGGGCTGAGATTCCTAATACCTATTTTTGGTAATCACTGTCACTTACAGTAGCAGATGTTTGATTTGAGGAGGCAATTTGTTAAATTCTGAGCAGTAAATTACAGCCATACCGTACAGCTTGTTAAATGATTAGTATAATCATATACTTATTCTTAGATGTTTCACTTTTGGAACAGGTGAAATGTTTTGAAAATCTATTTTTTAACATGGACATTAGCAGAGCTGTAACATACCATATTATAATGACAGATCAAACTTATTTTCAAACTATTAGTAATCAATTAATTTCCTGGTCAACATGATCATACATGCATTTCATTATTTTACTGTAAAATACTTCAAGAACATATATTTATTGCAAGAATGTTGTTGAAATCACAAGTATTTCCATAAACAAACTTTATGAAACATATGATTAACTAAACAACTGCTTCTTTAACTGAATAACTGGAGATAAAAATACATGAGTAAAGTATGAAGGCTGTCTGCCCAAATATTTTTGCAGGTGGTAACAGACGAAAGGGCTAACGTGTCAGTTTTGAAGACACCAAATAATCATTTGGATATTTCCTTGAAAGCGTTTCATAGGCACAATTATGTAGTTCTAGTAACAGATTCCTAAATGTAGAGTGTATATTTCTCATCCAGAAATGGCATATCTTTGTAGGTAGAAGCTATAGGATTTCAGCCTTTATTAGAACACTAGGGCCATCAAAATAGGAAAAAAAAATTGTTTGAGATCATAGAGATTGTTTGCTTTTCCTGGTAATACCAGGTGTACTGATTGTATTATTTGTAAGAAGCATCTTGCAAAAAATAGATTAAATATTAAAAAAGTCATTGTTTACAAGACAAATAAAACAATTTAATTGTATACAATTAATTCTATAAATTATGAAATGTATTTAGGAAGACAACTCTATAGCTGTTGAGTTAAATACTAGCTGTGACTTAAGTTTCAAGTCCTGCATTTCTAGTTAGAATTTCACCAGAAAATTCAGAAACAGGAGACTCTGTGAGTATTCTTTATATCATAATTCTCAAAAATTTTGTCTTTGTAACCTAGCCTGGAATTCTACAGAACTTGTGCATCTGAAACATAGAAAAATTCTAAAAAGCATTTAATTATTAAACATAAGATCAATTTTAAACAAAACCTGTTTGCTTCATCCTGAACTTATGCTTCTCATAAGTAGATAGAGCATTCTCAACTTTCACAGAAAAGTTAAGCGAATCTTTCATGATAAAAGACTTAACTCATAAATTGGAGTAATGAACACAAGCTGTCAAGAACAGAAAAAGTTTTCCTAAAAACCTGTTTATCATCTGTTTTGCAAACTTCCAAATATGTTCAAACTATTTTCTTCTATTTTGTTTCACTATTATGCATTATATAAGAAAAAAGAACAGCAAAAATTTTGCTATTATTGAAATTTCCTTTTGGAAAAATGACAGAGTGCCTATCGAGAGAATCCACAAATCCTTGCTTTTCCTAAAAGAGAAAAATCCAGTTAAAGGGATTTTTCCTTTTGCCACCACATCCTGGGGATATCATGATTACCATAATCATGTAGGTTATTTATTTTTCATATTATTATACAGCACAGGTAACTCATTAAAATGTTTAAATATAACCTGAACCTAAATTAGGAGACTTATTCTGTTCTCTTTGGTTTAATTTTTATGTTAGTGATGTTCTTGTGCTAATGTTCTTGCAGGAGTTTATTTGCCTAAACTATTTGAGTTTTGGTGGGGTTTTTCTTCAATTTCTGTTTTTCTTTTTCTGATGTTTAAATCTCACCTCCTTCACTTGCTTCCATTACGAATTTTTCTTTTCCCCAAAAGCAATTCAGCAAGAAAATCATAATGGATATTTCTACAAAGAGTTTATTCTTTTAAATATTTTACTGTGCTTAGGATAATATTGAAAGGCTTTTCAAAACATAAGTAGATCGACATAAAAAGTACAATTGTACAAAAAGCTCTTAAATCAGTAGCTGAGATCCCCCATTTCTTACATATCACTGACCTATATTTTTTAATTAAAAGCAATTAAAATGGTCCAGAATTATTTACTGTTTTCTAGCACATTTGGGCATTCACAGACATATTGTTCATCACAAACAAATGTATCTATAGGGTGATAGCATCAATAGTTTGCAGAGGATATCAGGATACAAACACCTGCCTTTTTATACAGGTCTTCCATGAGTTGGTCTACCAGCCAACTTCACATGTGAATATCGGTGAAGATAGATGGATATATGATGGACTGTGAATTAAAAATGCATTTAATCTCATTATTGATCATGAAATACTTAACACATATTTGTTTTAAGAAAGGTACTTCTAAACAAAAAGATTCACTTCAAATCTTAAAGATTTGTGGTTCTCAAAATGTTTACTAGTGAAGCAGAGCTGTCATGATTATGTAGGTTTTTTTCCTTTATTTCACACTATTTTCCCTTCCAACTGGCTTAAAAGTGAAGGCTTTCACCTTTTGGAAAGGTTTTTAATTTTATTATTATTGTTGTTGTTATTGATGCTATTGTTGATTTTTATTTTGCTTATGTTATATACATAAGACCATAAGTAAACAGACAAAAAAACCTTTTAACTTCAGTTTTGCAAATGTAACACAGTTTAAAAAATTACTTTAATCCCTTCTTTTCAGCAGTGCTGTGTGCACATTTCTTTTAGTGAATTTAGAAAACATCATAAGATACATGCTTAATATATATAACACATCATCATGGATGTCAGAAGAATGTGGAAGAATATTAAAATGATTTCATGGGAACTCATTAGGATTTCTAGTAATTTAAAAGGATGTTGACATAGAAAGACATTAGTGTGGTAGAATTAGGTGTCTGAATGCCATGATTTCCTCTATCATTTGATACAACAAATGATATAGAATAAATATAGAATAAATATTTATAGCTGATTTCATAAAACTTAAAGTGACAAGAGAGATATACATCTTGAGTTAAACTACTAAGAACATTTTGTGCTGACTTTGGGAATGAGTATATGAGATTTCAGCACTCACAGTGATTCCAAGATTGATGAGAATTTTTAGTTCATCAGTTAGCTATTATACTTTTTGATTGAGGTCACATGAGTTTAGTAATGACAATAAAATAGATATTCTGGTGAAAACTAAATTGTAACCTTCCTAACATTATGTTAGGCAGATATTATTTTATTTTGTGGGGATAAACAAATTTTTTCTTTGCCCTCTTTTTATGTTTATTGTCCTGATACATGTGTACATATTTTGTAGGTACACATACATGTGTACATATTTTTCTAAATATATATGTGTGTGTTTGTACATATCATATGTATATGATAAAAAAAAAGAAAAAAAAAGAAAAAAGTCTCTAAAACCATAGGAAGTTGAGAGAATTTTGAAGATTACACTTTGGGAGAATATTATGTGCCCCATTTTAATTTCCTTCACTTGGTTTGTACTACCAGTTGCTTTTCAAAATAGATTGTCAGTCAACATAGGTACAGACCAGTCATTTGTACATTCTTAAGTTGCTAGGAATGTCATGAAAACGTTACAAGTATTCCAAACCACTTTTGACATAAACATATTTTTCAGTGATCAGTTTTCACCCTATTATGATCTTCTGGAAGCCTTTTTCTTTGCTCTTAATGTAGAACCCTTCCAGTTACAGTGGAGATAAAAGAGATTTAGAAATGGCTTTCATACTCCATGTATTCCTTACACTTTTTTGAAGGAGTCAAAACCCAGCTGTCAGCAGAAAGGAGTTCGGTGGGTCCATGCAGTAAACCTTGGGCGACAGAGGCTGATAGAAATCCCTCAATCTGGAGGACTGGACCTTCCTCACAAGACCTGTTGATGTACAGCCATGTGGATTAACCTGGCTGCTGCAGCAGGATAAGGAAGGACTTTGAGATGAAATTATCAAACCATGTTGAAACCCCTTTGTTTTCTTCCCCCTCATGTAATACTGGTTAAGGGAAATATTAATCAATTGTGTAAGTGTAGCAGAAACCTGTGTAATCCTCTAGTTAACATAAAGTCATCCCGTAATTAACATAACTCGTCCTCCTCATTAACATGTCCAGCTCCCCAAGACCCTTAAATTGCTCTCTCATATTCAATAAAATATTCCAGGGTTTTACCCCTATATCTGGGATCATCTTAGCTTATTGGACCCTTATAGTTTTTCCTAAGTGATTAACAGTGACTTTGATCACCTTAAAATTTAAAATATTAATAATTCTGATCTACTTTGGTATTAAAAGCTTCTGTTTAAACATTCCCATGGTCAGAATACTGAAAATCTGAATTTATTGCAGGAAGAAAATTTTCTGATTATATACTCCTCTTCAGTTCCAACAATTTAGACTTAGAGATTTTGTACTGAATAAAATATGCAATGAAAATGGGGAAGTTATTGTAATAAAATTAAAATAATTTTATAACAGAGCTAAGTACATAAATTCTTTATGTACTTATAGAAGGTTATATAGTGAATTAAGATGTTTTTTCTAGCCAAACGCCCCAGAGGACACTCTTTCTCACCAGTAATGTCAAAGATCCCCATAACAATTTTAGCAGAGTGACTACAAAAGGAAAATTCTGCCCTTAGCTGATTTGATAGTTCGCTATCAAGATAAGGGATATAGTAAATGGATGGATCTGATAACATTCCCCATTTCTGTAATCCAATTGAATAATTAATTTCCCACACAGAAAATTAGTATTCTACCAGCAATAAATATTCAGATATTTGTCCATTCAAGAAAAGATGAGAATTTCAGACACCAAGTCTTGAAAGCAGGGAGAGATTCTCAGGGTATCTTATAGAGGCCTACCACAGCTGTCTTGGTCAAGAGCCAACTACAACCCAAGCAAATGCAGTAGGTTTTGACCAAACATGAAAATGCAGACAGAACCTGAACGATGATCCTTGGCAGGGGAAATGGATCAACAGATGACAGAAGAACGATATCCACAAATGCTAAAGAGGTGTAGCAGATTACGAATCTATCTGGTTGGCAGTCTGTGCCGATATTTGGCTTTGAAACCCATCCATTCATAGAGACCCAGGGAACACTGTCAAGCTGCTGTACAACATATGTAGAGACAGGGAGGCATGAGGTGTCAGGGCTCAGGCCTGCCCAGAGCTTTACACGAACACGTGGAGTGCTATGCCTCCTCAGGCCGTGCTGTTTCAGTTCAGTGGTGTGGTGATTGGGACAGGTCTCAACTGTTTCTGTTCATGTGTGTGTGTGTATATGCAGGTACTTGTAAAACTTTCACAGCTTGTCTCTTGTTTGGCCCACTTCATAAATTGAGTTTAGTTTTATCACGTTATTTGGTGTTCCTTTTCCCCCCAAGACAGCGTAACCTATCACTGTTATTCCTACTGCCCTGTCTTCAGATTCTGCGAGTTACTGTACACTACTGTGATAAATAGGACAACACTTCAGTTAATTTAATATGTAACTAGAACTCCTAATGAAATATTGTTCTATTATTGATTTAATTTAGGCTTAGAGACAGTTTTATACATGCCACATAAATGAGTTATACAAATTCCTGGGTTTCTCTGGATAGGTTGAAGTGTGGTGTGTCTTCCAATTTCTTCAATATCATTCTAATAAAGTTAGGAATGCTGCGTCCCTTTGCGTAGGAATTGTTCTGCTCTGACAATCAAAGAAGATTAAGAATTAACAGACATCTCCCATAGATGACCTCTGTTTTTAACAACAAATTTAAATGGAGTAGAATATTGGACTTGATCACTGTCAGGTCATTATTGTAAGTCCTCAAATATTCATGATTAAGAGGAAAATAGGTTTACACATAGTAGGATCAACAGGGTGTTTTTGATCAGACCTTCTGACAAACTGTATGAATTACAGTTACAAAGGCAAATTGTACCAGACCAACCTGATTGCCTTCCATGATGAAACAAGTGGTTCAGTGGAGAAGGAAAGAAAACCAGGTATTGTCTACTTTGACTTTAGCCAACTTTTGATACAAACACCCATCCTTGCATTGTCCCTGGAGACACACTGAAGAGATATGTCCTGAAGAGATGGACTAGTAACTTAAATGTGGAACTGGCTAAATATTTTTGCCCATAGCATTATGATTAGTGATATAGAATCTACTTATGACCAGTCATTAACCATCCTCAGGGGCTCATACTGCTTAACAGTTTTATTCATGACCTGGATTCTGGAATGGAGAGCACTCTCAGCAAACCTGTGGATCATACTACAGGCTGGAAGGGTTGTATCTGGTACAATTAAGATGTTGAGAAAGTTGAGTTTCTTTTGATTTAAGGGAATATCTTATTCCTGTCTTCAACTACCTGATAGGAGGTACTTTCCCTGGAGGTGCACAGAGAATGGACTAGAAGCAAGAAATGCAATTTACATCAATCTAATTAGATACGAGGGGGAAAATTATCACAAAATGGGTAGTCAGACATTGCCTAGGGAGGATGTGGAAATTCTTTCCATGGAAATATTTTAAATTTTACTTTAATCAACCTGGTATAACTTCAAAACCACACCTACTTTGATCAGAGTATCAGAGTGATGTACCAGACGATCTGCAGATGTTTCTATCTATAATTCTGTGATGGTTTTGTATAAAACTGTTTGGAGGGGCAGGGGAAGTTTCTTTAATTTTTCAACCATTAGCTATCTTCCACAATCTATGGGAAATTATATTACTGAATAAACTGGCCTTTCTTGTAACTTCAAGTTATTTAGATTTCTCTTCTTACTTTCTCTGCTAACAGAAACTAAACAACAGTCAAATTTCTGCTCTCCATACACTACAAACTGTGTTAAGACTTTTCTTCCAAAAGTTAAGGGAAGGTACCTTCTTGTATGTGTTATTAATAGTCTATTTACCTTTTCAGTACTATTTTGGTGGCTTCTGCTCCTGAATTCTTCTTAGCATTTTGGAGTGGAGACACTATAAAGAATAAAACAAGAATATAATTGACTTTTAGTCAGGACTCTTACCTAATAGGTGGAGAAATCTATCTCAAGAACTTTTGGGGTATTTTAAACCAGTTGGAATGCAATTTGATACAGTCATTAGGATTGTTCTGTATTGCCTCTACTCACCAAAGCAGGTTATCAATTTGGGGTGCTACAGAGACACACTTGGTATTGTTGTCATCCTTCTGTTGGTATTGTAAAATTAGTAGAAAGAAATGACCTTGTCCTTATTTTCATGACAGCTTTTGACTGTTGTACTAGAACTAGAAATAGTTTATTTTATGAACCTGAACAGCTATTGTAATGTGTTTGAATAATAATTGGATATTAACAGAAAATAGTTTGATTTTGGTTTGGTTGTTGTTATTTTGTTGTTTTTTTTTAATAAGAAATATATTACATTGAAGAATTACTTGATTACACATAATGTTAGAAAAAGTTATCATAATTGCCATCATAGTACTTAAGCTGTACCATCTGGTACACAAGAGGAGTATTCAAATACAAATGTATTGTATCAACTATATTCTATTTATAGTATTACTGATTCAATCAAATGTATTTTAATGCCTTATTTACTGATCAGAAAATTCTCTCTAAAACTCTAAAATGAAAAATTCTGAAGTTTATTGAATCTGAAATTATTTAGGTTTCTTCTTTAGTGAAGTAAATAACTGCTATATATGTAACAAAGCAACGAATGAGCATATGCACATTTGCAAAATGCAACCTAGAAACTTTAAATTGTAGTTAAGTGTATATATAATAAGATTTTTTTAATCATTATTTGGACAAGGGTTGACATCTGAAAGTTCAGTGTAATTGTGTGAAACCATGGAGAAGTTATAGAGAAATGTTTTTGCTTACCACAAACTAGCACAGTAAAAAAATATTTTCTTATGAACAGGCAAATGTTCACACAGAATTTAGGTTCAGCTGGGTCCTGAGCAAACAAAATACTCTTGTGATAAAATAATAGGATGTTCTCTGAACATCAGCTCCTGTCAATGTTCTTGAACCAATGCAACCAGACCTTACTGAAACAGGCAGTATTTAAGTGATCACTTTGAAATATACAGTCTAAAAGTACATGTATAACAAAAAGAACAATCCAACTGTGAAAACCTTGACAAAATCTAATCTGCATTATTTGAACTTCATTTCAGGAAGGGTTATGTACTATAAACCTTTGTTAAGTTGTAATTTCCTAACACCCTTCAAAAGCTTGTTCTCCGTACGAAAAATACTGTAGTCGTGAATATTAGCCAATAATTGATGTAAATATGTTTTAAAGAGTAATAAAGGATATGCTGACAGAATAAAATAAGTCTTCGAAGAGTTTCTACAAAATCAACACCATTTTTTATTTGCAATATCAAAGTTTGTCTATGTTTCATTGAACAACACAGAACATCCTTGTTCTGTGTATCCTGAGAAAAGTTTTGAGGGCAGTACCTGAAAGGGTGTCCTAGTTGCCTTCTGGTTCTAAGTCAGTACAACGTGTGTGATCTTTGATACTGGTAATTTTACAGAATTTCTGTACCTGCAACTGCTTGTACAATATTTGCTAATGGAATGTTCTACACTACTGGAAGACAGAACTGCAACAGTGTTCAAATTACTTCTAGTTTTTGTTATTCTAGTTTGGTAGCTGGTACAGTAACCAAATGAGCAAAAACACAGTGCAAATATAATTTGCATGCTAGTTGCAAACTTGTGGATTCTAGATTACTTTTTTCAGCTAGTACTAACTAGCTTTGTTCAGACTTTTGTCTTACAGGGGTACCTTTAAAATTCTGAGAATACTGAAGAGTTTTTTCTAGTGTGGTCTTATGGTGCTGAACACATTTATATATACATATATTTAAATCTCAAAGCAAATGAATTTATTCTGATCAATCAAATTTCATAGCAAATGAATTTACTCTCCCTGCTGTTTTTCCAAGCTAGCTATCAGATGTAAACCTGTATGACAGACAATGAACAATGTACTGATGCTTTAAATACTGAAAAGTACTGCCACATGAACAAAATCTTCAGGGAAACCACCACTGAGTTTGTCAAAGAGTTGGTTTTGTTGCCAAGATACCTGCTGCAGCTTCACTATTACTGGGAATTATACTGTCAAAGCAGGGGAAAACTCATATTTTTTGAGATGTCAAGCAAAACACTTTTCCACCAGACAGTTTATGCTTGAATAAAAATACAGTAAATAAGACGACTCACTGACTTCTGCTTGTTCTATATGCATAGTTAATGCTAAAACCTGTTTACAGGAACTGTGAGAAGGACTAATTTTTTTTTTGCCTTGCTGGGAAGACTTTTCTCAAAGGAATATTTACTTTAAACCATTCTTAAAAGATGCCGTTCTAAATTTCTGTGAAAATCTCTGAGTAAGTATACTGGTCAGTTCACTGTTTTTCTCAGTCTCAAGGGCCACTAAAATTTAAATCCACTCCTTATGAGTTTTATATTTTGAAGATCCATTAAACATTTCCTAATAACAGTCTCTCTTCCCTTTTCAGCTTTTGAGGAGCTCCATAAAGATGGTATTAACAAACACACTTTTTGCCATTTACAGGGCTTTTTACATGACTCTTTTTTTTTTTTTTTTTTTCTTGCCTGAAAAACAATGAAAAAAATTATAGAAGCAGCCTGACAGTTTTGCAAGTTTTGCAGGAATTGTTTGTAGACTAAACTTTGACAGAATTTATATACTAGGACCTTTGTGTACCTAACAACTCAGTATCCAGGAGCTAAAAGAACTCACTTGGCTGTCCAAGTAAACTTTGTAAAATCAGCAGTGTTATTGTTTCTCATCAATAGTTTTGTAAATGATACTCAGGAAGAATTTACTCTTCAATTTTATTTTTTTTTAAAGTCAATTTAAAATGCACATAAGCACTCTAATTGGAGTCATCATAGATCTTGTGAAACCCTGAAAGGTCATTGTTTCCACCATGGTCGCCTTTAAGACTTGGAGGTTTTAAAATTGAATTCTTTCGGTAATGTTTATAACTACATCGTTCTATGCATTATAAGCTCCAGAAATCTTAGGACTTGATTTTGCAGCTTTTTTGTATTAAACAAATAGAAAGTATTTGGAAGGTGTTGGATTTCAACAAAAATGTAAAATCTTTTCATTGGCATCGAATTTTACTGTGTGATGACATTCTAAACAATTAAAAGTATTTTTACTTTGTTTTCAACATAATGAATCAAAACCCTTCGAGGATGTTTCAAAATGTATGTGTGTGTGTGTGTGTTAAGAGATTTGGCGTACAGTGGCCATGTGTTAAAAAGTTCACTTTGCTTAGTATGTTATTTTCCCTTTGTGAGCTCCTCACCTCACCTCACCCCACCAGCAAGGAGGTTGGGGATGCATAAGGAGCTGGGAGGAGACATAGCCAGGACAGCTGACCCCAGCTAACCAAGGGAGTATTCCATACCACAAGGCATTATGGTCAGCATATCAAGAGAAGGGAAGAAGAAGGGAGTGGGGGGGGACATTTGGACTGATACCATCAGCTTATTGAACAAATACTCTCAAAAGTTTTGCTTCTCAGAAAGAAAAACTTAAACAGAATTTTCAGGGCATCAGATTAAGTAGTTTCTTCATGTTCATCTCCTCAAAGAAAACTAAAGGCTTTTAAAGCTGGTGGTAGTGTGTGCTGATAGGAAGTGTCTATTAGAATACAAACAAATCTATTTGACTTTTTAAACAATCAAAATTTAAAGAATATGAAGCTGGGTGTAATGAGGATGTATTTATAAACAAGTTTCTTTCTGTCCTTCAAAACGGGTTGTTGCTGCCAGGCAGTTCAGCAGTTTTCTGCTTTTCAGTAAGTTCTGTGTGGTTCCACATGGTCCCTGAAGTTTATTCAGGGGTGCTTTCAGTCCAGGTTGCTTCACATTGTAGGACAAATGAATGAGTAGTGGAAAAGGACTTGTAGGAGATTGGCAAGGGTAATGTACACATGAAGCTCAGGGAAGGATATAGGAAGCAATGACAACAGCTGCTGCAGAGAAAACTGAACATAAGACAAAAGGGACTGGCCGGCTGCCTTTGGTCTACCTAGATCTGTTGGCTAGATCAGTCGAGTAAATCAACCAATTCTATCGGCTGAGTGAATCAAGAAACTGTGTTACTGTATTTCTCTTAGTTAATCAGAAAAGTGAAAATGTCTTCTTGAGCAAGACAGAACAGCATGGGAAGAAGTGTATATGTGAGCAATCCCAGGAGACAGTATGAGAACTAAACATCCAACAAAAGAAACTTTGAGCGGGGCAATGGGCTACCTTCCTGGCAAGTGGGAACATCCAGTGCTGTGACAATGGTCATATTATACAGACAGGCAGTGAACATCTAGCTTGTATTATAATTCAACTATATATGACCATTGCTGCACTCAGCTAAGTGTGGTTTGTAGCATTGTTGCATTTCTCTGCTAAATCAAAATCTCATGAAACTTCAAATAGTAAATGTTTTGTTATTCATCAAACACTCCACGTGCACAACACCTGAAAGAACCTTGTCAGAGTGTACTGGACTGTGATATGCTGTCACCCTACTCTTCTCCACAGCCTTTCTCCATCTTTCCCTCTGCTTAAATTATAGACTTCTAGCACCCAGTGCTCCACTCAATCAGTGACTTCTCTTTAACATAAAAAACAACAACAAAAAAGATACACAGTCTGTTTTGTGTGAGATAATATAACTCCTTTAAAACTTAGGGATTTTTTTTAATTTTATTATGATTTTACTAGTCTATCTGAAGTGGATATATCTATATCCAATATAGATTCCAATCAGTTTGAATTTCCATAAACTTCAAATGAATAATGTCAACCTATACAGAAGCTTTGAGTGCAACTGATTTAAAGGCTGAAAATTAAAATTTAATAATTCTCATTATTACATTCTTTGCAAGAAATCAAATAATTAAGGCTATGATGTCTATTTTTCAGTAATGACAAGAAGTGAACCTTATGTTTATCAAGAAAATGATAAATATATGAATTATGTCAGCAGTATTACATATATTTTGAAATTAAAAATAAAGTTAATATTTATTATACGAAAAAAACTTGTTAGGGGGAGTGGTGGAAAAAGTGATAAAAAAGCTGTCTCATTTAAGCATATCACACAAAATGTGACTAAAATGCTTTCTTGCCATGCTGATGTAAGAAGACAAGTGACCTATTTAGCAGCAATTCAGCTCCCCTTACATCTTGCCAAGAATGAAGATGGAATTCATCTCACTTAACTTTATCTATACAGAAGTTGAATATCTCACTTAAACTAAACATATAGGCTGCTTTTATAATCAGCCTACATGGCAACAGTCACACAACAAGGTGAATTTTTCTCCCGGCTTCTTTCATTTCCTTATCTCTGCTAAAAAACTGTGACAGCTAAACTCCAGAAAAATAACATTGTTTGAGGTGAATGCAACCCTCAAAAACCTCTGCATCTGTGTGTTCACCAGTGTTGTAATTATGTAAAAATCAACTCTGATGTAATATTTTTCTATTGAAATTAATAAAAAGATAACCATTACAGATGATAGACTTCTGTTATCAGTGTAAACGTCCATGTACATTCATGGTTATAGGACAATGTAATGTTGTATGACTTCCTCATTTTTGTTGAACTGTGGAAGTCAAGACTATCTGCTTTCACTGTAAATGTCAAAGACCTCATGATTATTTTCTGGTTATTATGTAGATGCACTACCATTCCATATCTTCTCAGATCAGTTTTGACTAATGTGTCCCATATACAGATTTTGATATGAAGAATGGTGAATTCTACAGCCCAGGACACCTCTTTATAATTGATTACATATGGAGCATATGAAGTATTAGCGGAATGTCACATATGTAAATGCCAGGTAAAATTCAATTTTAAAGAATACATTAAAAAAAATGTTAGAAAACAAAATACCAATAAACAAGTCATTTTAATACTCTATTCCTTAGTCATATAGTGAAAACTGGAGAAAATGTGAAATATTCATGTGTATAATACGGTAAAATTTCTTTCTAACTTCCATAAGAGAACAGTTTACCTCTTGAAATGTAAATAATAATAATTCTTATAATACTTCTTCGTTGTGCAGCTGTGCTAATTTGCTTACATGACCCAGGATCCAGAGATCTGAGGAAATTAATAGACTATCAAAATACATTATTGAACCCATGTGTAAAGAATGCAAAGAAAAAAGCAAACCAATAGTGAATAACAAAAGATAGTATTTTGAAATACTTTAACACTACAGATGAAAATCCCATCTTAAAGTTTGCTGTCTCTCAATGGCAACATGGGAGTCTGAAGGAACAACAGGACAAACTTCTTATGATGAACAAATGGATCGATAGGTGTAAATTAACATGAAAATTAAAAACCATGACACTGTTAACTTTGATTTATGAAGTGGGACAAGTGGGAGATGTTCTGTGTCAGCAAAAAGTTTTACACGTGCTCTGTCATACTCTCCCATACACATGCACAGATACACAACACATTCCAGCTCATTCAGACAAGCCCAGTAACACCACCAGTAAAGAAGCACAGCCCAACCTGGAGAAACATAATATTCACTTTTGGAAGTGTTGGATGTCTGTGTGACAGTGTTTCCCTTGTCTCTTTGACAACAGGTGTTGACACAGGCTGTCAATCAAATCAGTTCATAGTGATATCATAGTCTTTAGTGAAGATACTAAAGTTCAAGGAAAGTGTGCTGTAGCTAAAGATCAGTGATAGTGTGAGGAATTCACCCTACAGTTCTAGAAACTATTTCATATTTCCAAACTGATGTCAAGATTAACACAGATTTTCTCAGTGTTGCACTAAACCATCAGACCCACCCACATTGCTTCAATGAAGTTCATTTTTGCATTATTTTAGTCATAACGTTGGTATAGCTTTTTCAGAAATACCTACAAACAAAGCTATATTTTTTTTTAAACTGTGGAAAGCATGTAAATTTTATATTTTAATCATGGATACATTGACACCTTGTGGCAAACTAATGCAGGTAATCTATACACAATTATATTAGGACTTAAATATTTCAAGGAATAGAAGTTCATAGAACTTTTTTTTTTTTAAATTCAGACCATACACTCACTTATCTTAGAGAAAAGCTATAGAATCATGTTTTGGAAGAATGGTGTGTTTTACTTCTGCTTGTACTATACCACAGTTCAGATACCTCACATTGATACCAATACCAACATTTGTAAAAAAGGAAAAAAAAAAGAAAACTACAAGTATTCCTTGAACAACTTTTTAGTTCTCTATAGTTGGGGGTTTCTTTTAAATTTTTGTCCTTAAGGATGGAAATACTGGCCCAAGAAAAAAACACTCAGTAGTAATTCCCCCACAGTAGTTGCCTATTTGATCAGAATAAGTACTTCATTGAGACAATATCTAAATTGAGTTGGTTTTTAACAAGGGAATTAAAAAACAAACAAACAAACAAACAAACCCAAAACAAAACAAAAACACAAAACAAACAAACAAACAACCACACCAAAACCAAACAAAAAAACCACAAACAAACAACAAAAAAAAACCAGCACAAAAAACCTGACACATCATTTGATTACTAAGGACATAAGGAATGATACTCAGCTCACTTAAAATCAGATGTCTATATCTGATCTAGTCTCTCTAAACAGGATTCAATCCCTTTAATATATACATTTAATGTAATTTTTAATTCTCTGTAGTATTTCCCCTGGGTTCCGTCATGACTTCAGTCGATCTCATCTTTCAGAGCCTTACCTGCCATCTTCATGAAGAAGGCATTTCAGAAGCCCCAAACTCCAAAACTTAAGTAAAATCTAAGCACATTTTCATTTTTGATAGCTGCCAGAACGTCGTGTACATTTTAGAGAGATAATTGTTTTTTGAACTACTGTAGATATCTACCTGAGCAGGATGACATTACAAAGGCCATTCCTTGACCAATAGAGCTGTAGTTTTTAATTTCCTTTCATAAACACACCTGAAAAAGGAATCCAGAATTCAATTCTACAAACTCCAAAGTAAAAACTGCACCTGTCTTATCTTCAAAATAATTTCATGCCAATTTAGTTTTAGCAATAATATTAGAAGGATATATTTTACATATGGTAAAAGCTAAGAAGGAACGATTGTATTTTAGAGTCTTCTTGTAGAAACATATTATTATTTAACTCTGCTAAGGAACTCAAAGTTTTGAAAGTCTGGTTTTTAGTCTGTTAAAGCCTTTATTTTAGTATTGTTATGAAAAATATTTTGAGAGTGTTTCAAAAAGCTGGGTAAAGTCATTACAAGAATTTTATTAATCAAGTAACACTAAATTAGGTGATATTTCTTTCTACTAACTATCAGTGAAAAAGAGGTTTTAAAAGTAGATGTTACCCCTTCTTTAATTACCTCCTTATTTTAGCAGTTGGATGGAAATTAGGAAACTACCACTAAGGGCACTTTTAAAAAGGTATTATTCTCACATTTCTCCTAGGTTTATGTTCCTTTTTCTGCTTCTCTGAGATGTGGCTTTCTGCTTGGCTGAGATTGTAGAATCTCCTATTTCAACATTTGCTCCCTGGAAATGAAGATTGGTCTCTAAATCCTTGGGAAATAAACACATTAATAATGATTTAGCATGAATGAATAAGGAAATAAGAAGATCATTCCACTGACAAACAATACAAGAGAGTAATCTGAAACTGCTGTTTCAGATTATGTCTAGAAGTGCTCACATAATTTCCTTAAAGATGTATTATGTTATTATCTTCCTTCATGTTTCAGAGCAGTTGAATTTCTTTGGTGTTAATGTTATCCATGGAAATGTCCAAACTTCACTCTGTGACTTTGTGAGTTCTCTGCTTATTATTTTTTCAATTAAGAAGACAGTTCAAAAATATTCTTAAATTAATTCAAAAATCTTCTCATAGTTTCCCATCTTCCTTCCATATATTTTTCTGAAAAATGACATAATCTAAGTAAAAAAATCTTAATTTAAACCAAATAACATGAAAGAGAAATAACATACTAAAAAATTAAATTTCAAAAGGTTCTCAGACATATGAAAGCGAAAGCAGGTCACATATTTTTATAAGCAAGTAATATTTTTTTCTCTCATATTACTACAAAAACCCAGGGAGAAAAATCTTGGTCCACATGAAAACATTTATAAAACAAGGATGACATCATCTTTTAGGCAAAAAGCTAAAAGATAGGCTACTTTTTCCCATCAGTGATGGTAATGTAGCAGATTTCATAAATTTGTTTTCAGAATTCACATTATAAACGAATCTGCAGTATGGCAATGAAGTATTTAAATTTTAGGATGTTCTTTTTAAGGAAGACCAGTGTTAAAATATGGCACGTGTGCTTGAATGAAAAGTGGTAAGAGATAAGACCTAACCGACAGTTATACAATAGCTTTTATTTCCAGGTCCTGGTGAGAATATGGTTAATTTTCACAGCTTCCTGACAAACAGAGTTTAAAAAAGAATGCATAAACCACTCAGCCTAAGGTTGGCACAGGTGGCCTTTGTCCATTATTCTGATTTCTGTGCATGCTGCTTTTTTACCTGAGAATCAGCGATTAAATATTTATTATTTTTTTATATTATTATTATATATTTTTTTAAAAAGTGGTAATAGATTCTTCCCAATTCAGGGCAATGAAGATTACTAGAGGGATGGAACAACTCTCCTATAAGGAAATACTAAGATAGTTCATGTCTAGCCTAGAGAAGAGAAGGCTCCCAGGTGACCTAATTGCTACCTTCCAGTACCTGAAGGCCTACAAGAAAGATGGAAATGGAATTTTTACAAGGGCACTTAGAGATAGGACAAGGGATAATGCCTTTAAACTGAAAGAGGGTAGGTTTAGTTTAGATATTCAGAAGAAATTCTTTCCTGTGAAGGTGGTGAGGCACTGGAACAGGTTGTCCAAAGAAATTCCCCTTTATTGGAAGTGTTCAAGGCCAGGTTTTCCTCTACTCCTTAAGAGGGTTTTCCTGTTCCTGCTTAGTACTTATTCTTTGACAGAAGAGTAACTACTCCTTGGTGTTTCAGATTCTATTACTGAGGGAGGCAGAGATAGGAGGAGACACAGAAAGCACCATCTCAATTCCCTAAGTCATCTATTGTTTTTCCAGTCTTTCAGGAAATGTGTATTGGTCAAAAACATTCATGTCTGTAGTTCCATATTTGCTAGTGCTATACTTGCACAATGCAACAGACAATATAGCAAAAAATATACCTAAACACAAAAACAAAGTATAGGAATTCCCTTCCTTAGGATTTGTCAGTTATTGTGGAAGCTAATGAGATTCTTATCTTCATTTTAAATGGATATATTAACTGTCCATTTCTTTTTTTAGTGCTTTGTCCCTGATAAAGATTTGATTGATTGATTAATTTCTCATCAATCTCAGTCTATTGTAGATTTCATTCTTCTTGAAATACAAATTAAAACTCCATCTATGATGAGCTAAAAAGTTAATAAATTGTTAGATTTATTATTAAACTGAACTAGACTGTTATCCTTGTTATCCTTTGTACTGTTAAGAGGGTGAAAGAGAATTTCATGGTAAATATATCTTCACTACATTTCTACTGCTACCAATTTCTGTTTGGTCAGGGTTTTTTCTCTGAAAAACTTTTCTTCTTATTTCTTGTGATGTGTTTGGCAAACTCTCAGCTTGACTTGACTTTTTTCAGTAAATTTTACTCAAGTAGGAGAGATACTGTCTGTTACCTACCTCAAAAAAGAGACAGCTCAAGTAAGGGCAAATTGCCCAAATTTAATTTGGTGGTGGGACCAGAATTGAAGAGAAAAACTGTTGAGAGGATTATATTTGCAGGTGTTTAAACCATTTGACTATTAAATGGGAAAGGTCAGCTACTTGTAGAAAAGAAGAAATGGAGCTGTCCTCACTGGGGACAATGTTTGTGGGGAAAAAAACCTCTTAATATAACACTTTATGTACTTTTTCTTAGGCAGAGCTTTCCTCTTTCTCTCTTTTTTGGAATGAACATCTACTAACAGAATAAGTTTTTTTTTCATATTATCTGTGGGGTTTGTTAGTATAACTAGAGAATTTTCCTTCTTCTGAACTGAAGCACTTGTTACCCAAGATATTTGACCTGTTCCAACATTGGTTTCATAAAATTAGAATCCTTAATTCTGTTCTTTTTTAGCTATTGTAGAACAAAGAAATTTTGATAAACTGTGATAGCAAGTGTCTTAAGTACAATGTGTATCAATGTAGTATTGAAGTATTACAACAGGAAAAGCAGACAGCCTGATCACATCAAAATCATATATCTTAATTCGTAATATCTCAGACAGTGATAGTGTCATGCCACAAAAATAGACTATTTATTCTATCACACAACCTTTAAACGTTTTATTTCTAATTAATAGGTACTAATATGACATCTACTACAGTAGAAATTAAGGAAAGAAGTGCAGATAAAATAAAATAAAACGTTTCTACTTTGAATATGATAAACCTGATTTAAAAAGAAACGTGGGGGCTTTTTGGGGGGGGGAGGTTGTGTGTCTGTGTTTACCTGAAGGAACAAATATTGCCTTCCTCAACAAAAGGCATCAAAAGCAGTGGAAAGTCAAAGGTAGAATGGTTCTCATAGCTGGAAAACATTATGGTTGATAAATAATCTTCCTTCAGCACAGACTAAGTACATGCTCTCAAAACCTACTGTGTGGCAACTACAAGATTAAGGTAATTAAAACCAAGAAAAAATCCTGAAAGAATTGGTTCTGGACTTTACTGTTGCCATGAATTATAGGATCAGCAGCCAGTTTAATGAGTTTACTGTTACTTTTCTTTGAGGCAACAGCAGCATCCGGTGGCCAGTTAGGCTCAGTCTAGATATGTTACTTGTGGACTGTTGATGTAGAATAGTGTTTTTAAGTATTCTCAGTTTTTATCCTATTGTGAAAGGAGCACATAGGATTTAAGGTGGCAATATCAGCGGTTTTTTTATGTCTCTGCATAAATTCTTTATTGATTTTAACTTTTGCTTTCTTCTGTGGTATGTACAACATTGATGCAGGTGAAAGAAGTCATTCAGGACAGCTTTGTTACTTTCAGCTTTACTTCATTAAGTGTCCTCTTATTGGCACAAACACAAGTAAGCAATTCAGACCACTGGTTGGTATACACAACCTGTGGGGTCTTCAGGCTGAATCCCATACATAGACGCTGTACCAGATGCAGCCTTAATCTGTTGGAGAGCAGTCAGATGAACTTGAAATATTATTTAGGGGTTATCAATATTGACTGTAGATAGAATTGCAGTAGTCACCACAGAACACAAATAGTGTTTGATGCTTTATGTGTATTTCCAGGGTGAGGAGAAAACTCATGCTTCCAAATACATAAAAGAAGCATAGAAATATCCTATTCTGCATGGAAAAAAATCTGAATGTTAACTATGCATAAGACATAGTATAGGATTAAAGAATTTAGCTTGTGTTCCACAATCTTGCATTAAGAAGATTACTCCAGGCAAAGGGAAGTAGCTGAGAAATTATGTGATTGTTTTTCTTTGTTTTAGTAGTATTTTATTTTCAGAATTTCCCCCCCAACTTTACACATAAAACATCTGTAGGCTGCATACCTTCCCAGCAAAATACAGTATTTTTTTTTTTTTTGGAGAGGTCTTTGAAAAATTGTTTTCACGTGTCAAAGACACAGCTTTTGTAGAGTGTGTTTAATTCATTGGAATAAGCACTATTGCAATGACAGTGTATGTGTTTTATAATTAGAGAAGGAGGATTCTTCCACACACATATTTTAGTGAATTTTAGTACAAGAAACAAAAGATGAAATAAAACCCATATGATCTTTCCGTGAGAATATTGTGCGTGGATTCTTGTCTAGGGACTATAATAATCATAATTATTTTCATAGTATTCAATGAAAAAAATTAGTGATGAATCATGAGAACTGAGAGTCCTGTGCACTCCTTTACTAGGCAGGCATGAAAAATACCAACATTCATAAAGGTCACCGTAGGTAAATCACTTCAGTCTTCTGAAGTGGCAGCATGTGTTCTGACATCAGTTACGGGCATGATGCTTTGTAGAACCAAGATCAAATTTAAGATAAAAGTATTTTGGAATATTATCCTTACACAATAATAATATACAAATTTAGATATACACATGCAAGCATATTGAATTTATCATGAAAATTTGTCTTGCCAGTGATAAATGTTGCCTCCTTTCTCCCTTTAAGAACTTTCATACTTACTTCCCTTCATTGTGTGAATATCTTGGTTAAAGCATAATGTAACCATGTTTAAATAGTTACACAGTTTTTTGGAGTCTGTGAGTAAGCGGTGCACTGCTGCGTGCAATTAAAATTCATAGAAAGTGGGATAATGGCTGTAGGACAATGGGAGACTGTTTTGAGGAAGAACTAAATGAAGGACAGAGATTCACGGTAAGTGTATGTGTTTTCAATTGGCAAATTAATTGTGGAAAAGTTGAGTTTAAAAATTTTTTGCACTTCAAAAACATCCTTTAGGTGTTAAGACATTAAATACATTGGCCTTGTGTACTTTCATTTCCTTCATTTTCATAACCAAAGTTTGAAAGTTTAATAATTATTTTCATTTCTTAAAATATGAGATTTGTTGCATTGAGACACAGACCAATCTGCCCCCATTTAGTTTGCATAAACCAGATAGTAAAGACCAAGTGGATAGATAGAGTTACTAACAACATTCTAACAAAAAGATCAAATACAATGGTTTATTAAAACATTATGATTCTTTGTACTAATTAGAGATTGAAATGTTTTGGGTTTTTTCTCTTCATCTTTAACTTACTCAAACTTTACCATTTCATTATTGATCAGATTGTTACCACAAAGTACAGTTAATAAAGATATTTATGTAGTCACCGCTTACTTTTTAAGTTTCATTTTTTTTGCATTTTTTTTTTATAGTTGTTCTTGATTTTGTCTCGGCGGGAAGGGGGGGGGCGCAGGATGACCGCTTGGGTTTTCGTTTTTATTTGGGTTTTTTTGAGGGTTTTTTTTGGTTGTTGTCGGTTGGTTTGTTTGTTTGTTTTTTAAGCCCATATTTTTAGAAGAAAGAAAAGCTTTATCAAAAACCTAAAATTTTACTTTGGTAATTTTCTTTCTTCATTCATGTTATGACTGTATTGTGTTCTGCTGTTAAGAAAAGCTATTTCAGAAATATTTTAAAAAAACACTAAAACATTAAATCTCCTATAACTCTATATTTAACTTAAAGTGGTTTTGATTTTCTTTTACTTAGTACTGCATATAGTAATTTCTTTTAGTGTAAAATGGATTTGAAAGTCTACTAAATCAGAATGTTAATGTTTATACCAAGTATACCATCAGCTCTCTCCTTAGGTGACTGCTATGGTAAAAGTTATAATTTAAACAGTGTCTCCTTTTACCTTCTTGAGAAAATCATCCCAAAATCATTTGATAGACTGCTTCTTGGAGACCTCAAAGTAAAGTTGTCACACCACAAATTTGCAATCTTTTAATACTGTATATTTAATTAAAATAATTCTCACATGAATAACTACTCTGCCACTGGTAATTTTGTTATATATGACAGAACAATGCTAATGCTTTAAATTGGAAAAACAAAGGGAATATTAAAAATTAAAATCTAAGGCAATTTTATGTACCTTTTAATGAACTTAGTAACTAGAACTAAGAAGGAAACAAGGGACTAGCTATCTATCCACGGATCAAGAAAATTCTTCCTTGCCATGTGAAAAGCAAGGACTTCATTTGGACACATGAATGTCAAAATATACATTATTTTTGCCACTTATAATAAATAAAACATAGGAAAAAAATCTGTTCAGATTTTTCACCTATATAAATAGTTCTTTATATGAAGGTGCTTCAGAAATGCATTGTCTGCCTGTACTTATACATACAGGTGAGGAGGTCAGGGTTTTTCTCATGGTGGTCTGTTGATGTCTGCAGTTATTCAGAATTTATTATGTTTCATTTTATTCTGTAGGTACTCCCTTCAGTGATTGTGAGTATTAGTTTTAACACTAAAGACATTAAGAATTTGAAACTTGCAACAGTTCTACATACTCTGAAGTTACTTAATCTGTTCTACAAAAGGTGTTGAAATCTTCAGCAGAGCTGCAGAGGGAAAACAACTTACAGTATCTACAGGAATGCAAAATTCCCAATCATGGGAGTAGTCTATATTTCCTGCTTACCCAGACTGAAGTGGTAGAGAATTGCATATCTCAGGCATGTTGGCAAAAACGAGTTTTGCTGTTTCTTGCACGTTCAAGAGGAAGTACAACATGCTGGAGAATGAACCCCAGTTTATGAGGAATTATTATTTCCAACTTCACAGCTTTGGTTACGAAGGTTGGTACATCTATGGGTAAGAAGTCTAGTATACTGTGGCAAAAAAAGCATACTGACTAGAAAAAGAACTTAATGAAAAAATAATTATTTATTTTTTAGTCATCAAAAGGTATATGACAAAAACTCCTTGGTAGTTTTAATTATTTCCTCTGTGAAACAGTTAAATCACAAGTGAAACGTTATTTGTGTTTATCACTGTCTCTCTTGTTTTACCAGATGTTTCAGGCAAGTTAGAGAAAAACTGAAATGATAAAACTCTTCTGTTTTATATATATATATCTATATCTATCTATCTATCTATCTATCTATCTATCTATCTATCTATCTATCTATCTAT
>NW_020884872.1:43737369-43985688 GCF_003945725.1 Corapipo altera | reverse complement strand
TATCTATCTATCTATCTATCTATCTATCTATCTATCTATCTATCTATATATATACACACATATCCGCTTGGTTATTTGCTATGGTAAATCATCTGTTCTCCAGAGACAAGTTGTGTCAGGGTGATTATTTCCTTAAGGGGGACACTTCTGAGGAAAGGCTGGAAGTCTCTAGTTGTTTTATTTATTTCAGGGGAATTGTTTACATAAATAAATTCTAAAATGAGAAAAAACCTATTGTAATTTAAAACATCCCTTTTAGAGAGTTAAAGTCACTAAAGCTCTGCTTTCTTCTGGTGAGAAACATTTTGCTACTAAGAGAAAAATTCACTCATCTCTACTTTAATTCTTTGTTCATTTGAAATTCTCTATTATTCATCACAACAATCATTAATTAAAACTAGTTAAATCCAATCAAAATAAGTGTGAACAAAACTGTTGCACAGGATGTAAAGAAAAATCTACATCATCTCCATAGAGCACCAGAATAAACCCAGTAAAAAATCCCAATATTCCTTTCAACAACACAGGTTCAGCTATGACCCATCTTCATTCTTTTTTCGTGAAAAAAAATTTATGATTAATATTTATGAATATTAAATATTTATGAAGCTTCCATATATTTGGAGAGAAGGATTGTTTATTTATTTCTACTGTATTTTACTTAATAATCATTTACTGTGATTCTGTTCTGTGTGTAGAATGACTTACATATATTTAGTGAATGCTTGATTAAGAACTCTTTTGTGTCAGTGGACATCCTCTTGGTTGACTTGGTAGACTTTATTTAGATCAGATCCCTATTTCTTGTACTTATATATGGACAGAAATTCAAGTTCAAAAGAAATAATTTGAGCTAAGTTAAGCCATCTTATGTGTAATACTAAACAGAAGAAAAACCAACTGAAAAAACCCAAACAAACAAACAAAACCAATAAACCCAAAATACACAATCACAGAATATTTGAGATTCTAAGAGATCTCTGACGATCAGCTTGTCAAATTCCCCTCAAAGCAGTCAACTGCAGCAGGGTTCCAAGGAGCATGCCCAATCAGTTTCTAAATATTTCCAAAGGTGGAGGCTCCTCAACCTCTGTGGGAAAGCAGTTTCATTGCTTGATAGCCCTCACAATGACAAAGCTCTTTTCTTTAATGTTTAAACAGAATTTCTTGAGATTCAGTTTGTGCCCTTTGCCTCTTTTCTCTGAATAATCAGTGAGGGGTCTGGTTCTGTATTCTTAACTTCCCCGTATGAAGTATTTTGCAATATGTAAGTTCCCCAATCTTTCTCTTCTACATCCAGAACAATTCCAGCTCTCTCAACCTTTTCTGATATGTCAGAATCCCAAGTACATTAAAACAATCAGCAATAATTTTTTAAGGCAATTCAATCTATCTTTCGATAATCAAAACCAAAGTAATTTTCAGATACTTACCATCTATTACCATTGGTAATTACTATTGGTGAAGTTACTAGTTCTGTAGCTTTAGATATACTTAAAACTAAGGTTTTAAGTATATCTGTCTGGAAAAAATTAGTATTAATAGCCAGGTGAAAATATTAATTATAAATTTAGTCAACAGCAAGCAGATCACGTATTTTGCTGTGTATATATATATGCAAGAAAATAAGTATACAAAAGTGTAAAATGTAAGTGTATTAAAAAAGTTCCATTTGATGTATTATTCATCAGCAATGCACACAACTATTTTTTAGTACTATTTTACTCTGTTGAATCTGAGGTTTTATACTGTATTCCTCTTATCAGAATGGAAATTTCCACAAATTTTTATATCACTGAAAGGAAATTTTTACTAAACTGCAATCACATGAAATATGGGTGAACTCAGAAACTTTCCATCAGAATTTTTCTTTCAAATTGGAAAATTATATTTCAGTAAATTATAACTCAAAAGGGTGAAATGTTCCTAACTATGTGGGTAATATAGCTGTTATCATTACCACATCATAGCAAATGGCAAGCTACTAATCTAATGTGTCTGATATAAATTGAAATAGTTCAGAAGTTTTTATTTTGAACTTAACAGCAATGTCTGTTACATTACAAAATAAAACTTTGGAAGTGTATAATAAAATGCACTTAATTACATAACTGTTCACATAAAGTGTAGTTCAAAAGCTTTTTAAATATTTCTAAAGCTGACTTTGTAATGAAGCTACTGTTTAATTGAGGACAATGTATTGCAATTGAAATTGTTCTACTCCACTTACTATCTTCTTGGTTTCATTTTCTTGAATGTATCTTCTCCATTTTGATGAAGTATGCACATTACATAAACAATTTATCTTCCTTGCTTTCCAGCAGACAAAAAACCTGCCCCTGTGTAAACACTGCAAAATTATTACCATTTATTAAACCACTTAAATTATTATTTTCTATAATTGCTAATATCTCTTTGTCTCCTTCACAGAGTTATATTACTGCACTCTGTTGTGCAATACTGAAAGACAACCTGCAGCACTGTCTCCAGGATGTTTTTGTGTCACTAAAACTGATCCTTAGTCTGACCGTGAAAACCATCTTGCCCAATAAAAATTCCTGCGCAATTAATCTTGATGTTGCTTCTTTTTCTCTGGTAGATCTTGTAACTAATATTTCCTAGTATTTTGTATTTTTTTAGTGATTCTTGAAATACTTTGTCTTATGTTTTTTCTTTCTTCTTGTTAATACTTCACGCAGATTTTCTTTTCCACTTCTTCAGCAACATCATGTGGCACCCACTTCAGTGATAGATCCCTATAGATTATGGCAGCACACACCTCCTCTTAATTTTTCTTGCTTGTTTTTTATAAATTTTCATCATTTTCAGATTTAGTAGCATCTCCGGATGAACGTTCTTCAGCTTCCCCAGGTACGTAACTGAAGTTCTGATTAGGTAGCTACTCACATACAGTCTGAGAATTCACTCTGTGATGAATACAGAAAAAAATCAATATTAACTTTTTCTTTACTTCCTTACGCTCTCTGCTTCAAGGTAAGTACTTTCAAAATCTTGGCATTTTAGTTTCTGTAATGTCTGAATTACTGTAGCTTTTATTCTCCATTCTCACCAGATATGTGAAATATCATGAATAGATTTTCATTCAGAAATGAACCACACAAATCCCATACAAATCACAATTCCAAATTTGTGTACAATCACAAATCCCATAGCGAGGGGAAGCCCCAGGAGCACCCTGCAGGGAGGCAGCAGGGAACACCCAGGCCTATCAGGTCATCTACTCATGATTGAGGTTTCAGTGGCTGCACATTTCTAAGGTGTATCCCCAAAGAGGTTTTGCATCATCTGTGGCATAAGTACTCAATGATGAAGCAATTTATGAATATACCAAATACAGGCAGCAAATATGGCCTATTTTATACTTATTCCACATATCTATGCATAGCAATATTATCTTTTGTCTGTATATTTGCCAAACTCTCAAGTAGTTGGACAACCAGCTGTGAACATTTTGCTAGAGAATTGAGTGAATCAGTCAACATGACCTATTTCTTCTCATAATTTTTCTCTTATAGTGTATGTCCACTAAACCAATGTAAGCCTGAAACTAAGTTTTGTCTATAGTCATTAACTTCTGCTCACTAGTTTTTCTGATTCTTCACCTGTAAAGTATTGTCTTTGATCTGTTTGCTTATTAATAGCAAATACTTAACTTTAAAGTGTCAGAGACCACTCAGAATATTTAATTCATATTCTGTAATCTGCTGTTTAAAATGGAGGTCATATTTTTTGGCAGAAACATTGAATGCTTTGTTGTAATCTGAAAAATTCTCTTCCTTCTGTGCTTGCATTCATCTACTTGCATTACTTTTGTACCTTAAAATAATCTACTCTGTTGCAGACATTACTTTTTATTTTTCACTCATGCTTTCATTGACTTTGAATTCTGCCATTTTGAATTTTAAAATTTAGACAGAGTGGAGAAAAGTATAAATGTTTACAAGAATAAAGGCTTTCTAACTGTGTAGCTTCTTACTACATGTTTTTTCATTCATAGAGGATGTTATACTGCAAAGAACATTACCACATTCAATATGGTATATATGCAGAAGAATGTTCTGTATCCCTAAGAGTTCATTTGATTCTGATCATCATACTACTAACAAAAAAATGGGATTGCAGAGAAAGGGAGGTAGTTCACTAGTTGTATAATGACTAAGATAACTTTGAATAATAATGAAAAATAGTTATATATTTATTAATTGTCTAAAAGACTGAGAACAACATGAGCAGGTCTGACTTTTTAAAATTTTAAATAAAAAGCTGAGTAAAAATAACATCAGCTTAGGGTTTTCATTGAGTTATATTAATATGGTTTAGAGCTGCTTGCTTTAATCTGCTTCAGTGCGGAAATATTACAGATGAATATTATTATTATAAACATGATGAGATGTCATTAAGAATAACGTTCTTGAATTATGGGAAGTTTACCACACCAAAAAATTAGAAAATTTATGGGGGTTATCAACTCTAAATTTAGATTTAATACTAAGCCTAGAGGTTTGTATGTAAAATGCTGACATCTGAATCTAATAAAGTTATTTAAGGATACTTTTATTCCAAAAGAACCAAACAACTTCTTATAGATAATGATTAACCTGATCTACCTATTATTGCTTGTCATAAGACTGAGTGAATTTCCTTTTCATGTATTTATTTTTCTCCAGAGATTACAAAAAGAGTTTTGAGTGACTAGCTCAGACTTTGAGATGCATCTTGAAGGTATGTTATTTAAAGTAGATGAATCACACATCTTTTTAGTAGGGAAAAAAAACCAAACAGGTAAGCAGTGAAGATGCTCAGTACTTGTGAAAATCAGTCAGTTACTTATTTACAGATAAAAAGTTATTTCTGAGCTTCTATCTTCGTAAATGCCCCAGTGTCAATTATTTAGGCCAAGATTTAGGTCAGAGATTTTCCTTACAGTTACTCTGTAAGGAAACATCTCCTGTTTCTTGGGTATAGCACACTAACTATAAAATTTGCAAGTAAAAGGAAGGACAAAACATATTATCTGGCTTTACTTACTGTGCATTCCAATTTGCTTAGACATAGACAAACAATTGCACCAAAACCATTCAAAAATAGAGGAATATTTAATGTGTTGATTCAGCAAGAGATAAATCTTGTATTCAAAAGATAACTAATTTCTTAAGTAAAGACCATCATATTTATTTTGCTAATTAGATGATAGTAAAAATAAATAAAAACTCAAAACCAAACAAAAAGTTTTAAGATAGGATTCAGACTGAGATCAATACAGTCAAATTTAATTTTCTATGTGTAGATGCAGAACCTAGATTTCACCCAATACATACACCATATGTGCAGATACATAAGACATTTCTAATACAGAAATAGTGTTAGCTATGAGAATTCTCTTTTTAGTTGGTGGAGATTTAGTTATTAATCACTTTCAATGCAATATAACACCAGATAACTTTTTTTAGGGGGATGACAAATATTATACTAAACCATAAGGAGACAACTATCTTTCTGGACACCTAAATATAGCCTTCTGATATTTGAAATAAATAGTATATCTGTTTCTGAATAATTTCTTTAAAAGATTGTTTTTTTTCTTGTATAGTTTTTCATGATTCTTTTGTTCATTTCAGAAGGCACAAACAATCTTAGATCTTAAGGTGGCTTCTCCATCTTCTCTTTTTATTTATATATGTGAACTGCCTCATTGAGGTTAGGATTTACTAAACTGGAGGCCAGTGATGAGTGACAAGTGGTGGTCCCCAGGGGTCAGGATTGGGATCGCCACTGTTTGACATCTTTGTGGGTGACACAGGCTGTAGGCTTGAGTGCACCTCAAGCAAGTTTACCGACATCATCAAGCTGTGCAGTACAGTCAACACACTGGAGGGAAGGGTTGCCATTGAGACCAACCTTGACATGCTTGACAGGTAGGCCTTTGTGAACATCATGAAGTTCCACAAGGCCAAGTGTAAGGTTCTGCACCTGGATGGGCAATCCCAAGCACAAATAGAGGCTGGGTAGAGAATAGATTGAGAGCAGTCCTGAGGAGAAGGACTTGATGCGTTGGCAGATGAAAAGCTAGTTGTGGCCCAGCAATGTGTGCTCAAAGCCTAGAAGGCCAGTTACATCATGGACTGCATCAAAAGAAGCATGACCAGCAGGTTAAGGGAGATGATTCTCTCTCTCTACTCCGCTCTTGTGAGACCCCAACTGGAGTATTGCATCCAGTTCTGAGACACCAAACATAAGAAGGACATGGACATGTTAGTGAAAGTCCAGAGGAAGACCACCAAGCTGATCACAGGGCTGGCGAACCTCTCCTATGAAGACAGGCTGAAAGAGATTGTGTTGTTCATCTTGGAGAAGAGAAGGCTTCAGGACACCTTCTAGCAGCCTTCTAGTACCTGAAGGGGGGCTACAAGAAGTCCAGAGAAGGACTTTTTACAACAGTGTGTAGAATAGGACAAAGAGGAATGACTTAAAACTGAAAAAGAGTAGATTTAGATTAAATGTCATGAAGAAATTATTTCCTGTGAGGGTGATGAAGCACTGGTGCAAGTTTCCCAGAGAAATGGTAGATGCTCCATCCCTGGAAGTGTTCAAGGCCAGTCTGGGTGGGGCTCTGAGCAGTCTGGTCTGCTGAATATTGTCCATGTCCATTGCAGGGGAGTTAGAACTAAGTGATATCCTTGAATATCCTTTCCAACACAATTGATTCTGTCATTCTGTGAAAACAGAAGTCTTATAAGTCTGATCCCATCTTTTAAATATTGTGTATCTGTGAACAGGTTGTACAGGACAGAATTCATACAGCAGTTTTATAGATTTTAGATAAGTGCCCAGAAAAGAAGAGGGAAAGAGAAGCAATCTCCTTCATCCCCGTATTGTTCCTAGATCAGATTTTTCCTAATTTAGCTCCATCTAATTCATAATCTATATGCTGTGGGGTATTTTTTCCTGTGTTCCCACTGCTGGTCCTGTCTTTTTGAAGTAATTCTCTGCTTTGCCCCATTTCCTCTTTTCTGAACCTTTTCTGATATTTAAAGGTCAGCATAATCCTCTTCTAAATTCTTGTCAGGTTAAAGTTATACCATGTGCTTAGAAATGATGTACTCTGGGCAGGCGCAATTCTCTAATTGCCAGCTGAACTTTAATAAAGCATCTATGGATTTCACACCCATCTAGAGCAATATAAATACTGAAGTAGGTTGGGGGGGTTTTAAATTTTTTTTTTTTTGGTAGATTTTTTTTTTTGTAGTTAAGTGCCCAAGTAGAAGAGAGTAGGTTTATATGTTTTGGATTTTTTTCATGGAACTGGCTGAAAGTATTTTAAGAGTGTACTCTAGTACTTTAAGGCATTGAGATCCCAAGTTCTATAGAACATTTGTTTACACCTTCATTTTAGACATGAAACACTTATAAAAAATAAGTTTGCAATCTATCATAATAAATAGTAACATTGTACTGACAACTTAATTGTACTTTATTACTATAATAAATTATTGTGTTAGTCATGACAGAAAGAAACAGACATGCATAAATGGACACACAGAGACTGCAAGGCTAATGATTTTTATATTTACCTATAATTGTTAAGTGTAATGAAGGAAACTTGTTTTTAAAGATAGATTTGTTTCAAAAAAATATGCTAGGTCTTAGGTAATAAAGAACTGTGAGGAAAACTGATTATTTCCAATATCTTCATAATTCATATGAGGTTAATTTTTAGCAGTACACTATGAGGTTTGAACTTCAAATAGCTTTTGAAACTGTAAAGGAAGCGTGCTCATTCACAACAGTCAGTGGATGTTACATCAGAATAAAAAGTCTGCTTATGAGATGTTTTCTATTCATCTAGAACTTGAATTTGTTTCATATAATTTATAGGCATTCAAAGTGACATTCTTAGCTTATTTGAGATTCTTAATCACTGTGCCTTTTGTAGCTAATACAGAGACATTTCTCTAACCCATTTAAGGATTATTCCTGTATTCTGATTTATATGTGAGGATTTTGTCTAATTAATTATACCTTGGAGATGATAACAGTGGTCAGTTAAGGTAATACCCTTAGTATAATTTATTTAATATCCAAATGCTTAGAATCTTAGAAGTGGATTCTATTTTAAAAAGCTTTTACCAAATAAAAGCAATAGACTTAGAAACTGAAGACAATCAGTGGGAGAATTTAGAAAGAGGGTAAGTAATGTGTAGAAACTGTTAAGGATATATTTTTAGCATGGGAGTTTTTTCACCTACAATACACAATTTGCTGTATGTTTAATTCTAATATTTGCAAAGTAAGATTGGCATTCAAAAGTTTTTGGAAAGAAGCAGTTTGTAAAAACATTTCTATGAAATTAAGGTGTTATATTCTTGAGTAAAGAAAGATATTCCTTGACACTCTAGTAAACCTGAACAACTGATGAGTACATTAGTTGTTCAGGTCTTATCAGACAAGGCAACAAGCACATCCTGAAAAGTATTGCTACACTTATGTAATGCGCAGAGAGAAAGAGTTCAGTACCACATCATGGTAACATGAGGTCAGTGGGCCCCATGGCCAGGCAGGGCAGCGTTGTGAGGAGCCAGAGACTGGTACTGCTGTGGTGTCATGGGGGTAGGAACTGAGGGTGTTGGACTGAGATGAAGTGGGGTCCTGGACCATGAGAAGGGTGATGGGAGGACCTAGGGGAAGATGTCCAGGGCCAGGAAGACCCACAGAGGTTGTCAAAAATTTTCTAGGTCATTAAAGCTGAGAAACACCCTGTGATTTGACTAATTATTTCTGCTTTTCAGAGTCATGGCCTACCGGGACTGTATTACCTAACAGGGCACCTCCAGCAAATGTCTGTATAATTATACCTGAAAAGTTCAGATATTCACAGTCAAATGGGTCTGAAGCCAACAACCCAATCAGAAAAGAAGGTATGACCTTGTAAAACTCTCATCAACAACATTCCAAAAGTAAAAAAGAAAATATTACTATGTAAACAGAAGGAAATGAGAAATGAAATAAGGAAATTAGGAAAACCAGCACAAACCCAATGGCTGTTTTGGCCCTGGGTTACTACATTCTTTGAGATGAGAAAATTTCAGGAATCATCACACTAACAAACTGATTGTGAACTTTCTTTTCTCAACTCCAGTGAATTGCTTGTGGTTGTAATGAACTCAAACCAGGTGCCACCTAAAGTTCTCTAAAATTTAGTCTACTGCTTTAAAATCCACTCAAAAGTTTACAATAACCATTAGAAGTGCAGATACTTAAGAGAATATGTACTTGAACAAATATGTCTTTGTTTATTTTAAAGACTCATCTGTCTGAGTAGTTGCCTTTGGCTCCTTAACTCTGAACCTAGATTTGAACAATCCTTTATATTTACAACAGCATTATGTCTTCTCTGTGTTTTTTTGGAAGTTCTTTGTAGAATCTTATCAGTCTTTAGCCACAGAATAACCACGAGCAAAAATTTTTCAGTAATTAACTGCAGAACTACCCATGCAAGACATGTATTCATTGCTGCTACATCATTGTTTCTGAATCAGATTTTCATATTTTATAATGAAATGTTCTTGTCTACTGATATGTGGTGCAACAAGTTTGATTTATTTTATGTGAATACAGTTGCAGAATACTACAGTAGCTTTTGATGAGTTATTATTCCTTTTTTCTTAATAATTGCTATCTTAAAAACAAATCACGTTGAAGAGCAAGCAAATATATACTGAACAGTTCACAAAAATCTTACTTGTGGACCTCAGGATTGTTTGTGATGGTGTGACATACAAGAACAATCTGCAAAACTGATCACAAAATTACAAGACATTTGGTTGCTGGAAGAAAATTACTCCTTGTTCTGAGAATCTCAAGCACTATCATTGTCCTTGTGCTTCTGCTGGACAGTCTAGCAGTGAGACTCAAGCTACAGGAGTTGCAATCATCTTGGTCCTCAATAGATTATGAACTTGAGGTATCTAGAATTAAAGTAGAAATTACAAAGTTTGACTACTCCTTCTGGCATTTTGTAGAAAATTGTTTTGTTTGGTCAGCGAAAAATGGCAACAAGTAGAAGACACAAGACTGAAGTAAGGGTTTTATCTATTAATTAAATATTTCAATGTTCAAACTTTAGATTTGATTTTAAACTCTGCTCTAAGCTAAAAGGGAAATATGTTAGCATTTTTAACCTTAAAACATAGGGTTTTCTGAAAATGAAGCTGAAAAAAGTACTTCAAGTCAGTATGGTTGCCATGCTGGTAGAGTAAGACAGAAAATTAAAATAATAGCAATAAAAAAACCCACAATGTAAACCCAAACTCAAATAAATGTTAATATAGCTTTGCTAGAAAGAGCAAATTAGTTTTTACTAATCGATCTATTCTTTGAATATTTGTATCTTCTTTTTTAAGGTGATTTCTGTTAGAACTGGTTGAGGGTTTTGGTTTGTTTGTTTGTTTAGGTTTTAATTAAATCTTTCAATACCATAGAAGTATTAGCCTTCAAATTTGAATATGAGTCATGAAAACTCTGATCTTAAACTCTATATAATAGATTGAGCATCCCAATAGGAATGAAATACTCCCACAAACTCACTGGAAGTAATGCTTCCAGTATGCCTGTGTTACAGTTTGGGAAGTAGAGTGAAGATTGTTCCACAACTGACATTTTGAGAAAGAATTGAGTAAATTGTGTGAATAAGGAGTTTTTACAACATTCAAAATGAAACAGGTCAAAAGAGCAGCCTTTAACATTGTTTTACACAGTTTTCTCTGAATTCCTGACAAGAGACAAATGCTGCAGCAACAGCTGCTCCTGCTCCCTCTTCCGCTCCCCTCTCAGCAATTGCACAACCTGTCACAGCTGCCCTGCATCTTGACATGGTACCCGCTGTACGTCAGCTGCATAGAAGGCACAACATGTTTTCAATTTGAGCTGTCAAAAAAGGCATAAGGGAAGGGGAACAGTGCTGAAAAAAATTCACAAAATTTTTTTTTGCTTCTTCAGTCAATCTATATAGCTATGAAAATGTTGATAGTAGGGCCAGTCATGCCCATGCATTCAAATCATCCAGCTTAAACAGTGAACATCATGGATGAGTCTTTCATACAGAGTGATATTATTCTGCATTAGTATCATTTATTATATTTTTATATTTAATATGCTGGCAGATTTGGTTTTCTTCAGCAAGGAATTCAGCCAAGTTGATTTCACTGGTAGAAGTAATGCCACTATATGCATTTACTTTCTTGGCTCAGACAGGAAATTTACTTTCCCCTCTAATATTTTACATTCTTTATATGTTCAGTCTAAAGTAGCCTTGGCAATAGGAACAAAAAATCTGTTCTTAAATCTAGATTAATTGATACCGCAAAATGCACTCCTATTTGTTACAGAACTTTAAATCAAAGTGAAATAGAGTAGGAGATATGAACTAGGAGCCTTTTTTTACATAATCACGGCTAAAAATTCTGTTTCCTTTTTGACGATGCACCATAGTTTTGATATGATTATGCTAAGCAGGAGATTTAGATATTTAAAAACAGGTAAATATATCCCTATCTGCTAATTTTTTGAATGGGGAATGCCAACACTCACAAACTCCCTAGTTATTTCTCCTTCCCTTTCTGCCTTATTACTGGCCCTTGAACTACATTCAGAGACCAAGTGAAACCAGAGAGGAGGCAGAAGTAAAAGGATAGCCCCGTTTCATAGTTTTCTTATCAGTTCAGGAAAAGAAATCATTCTGCAACTAACCCAGAATTGTTAGGTGAATAATCTGGCAATTCAGAACAGATTTTGATTATAATTTCAACACATGGAGGAAACTATGCCACATTTTTATTTTATTTCAAATAAATTATTAAAAAAATAGTTTTTTGATCATCCACTCTGTCTTGACTGTTTTACTCTGATTGGAATGTCTTGACTATTGCAATATTTTGGGAAAAGAAACAAGTAGAAACCCATATCTTCCTCATCTTCCCTTACCGTTTTCATTCTAACCTTTTTATCATATTGATGATGACACTCACCATTAACATCACATTCCCAG
Organism: Corapipo altera; assembly: GCF_003945725.1. NCBI lineage: Eukaryota > Metazoa > Chordata > Aves > Passeriformes > Pipridae > Corapipo > Corapipo altera. The sequence continues at coordinate 43,973,624 of NW_020884872.1, read as the reverse complement.
TGATCAAGAACCTTCTTTATGACTTCTTATGTAAGAGAATTGGAGCAGATGTGAAGTATCTCCACAGCAGTCTGATCGTGAGGTTTTTGTGACTAAGTTGTGATTCTTGTCTGGAGAATTTCTTGTTTCTATGGGTATCTAGAACAAGAGCAAATAGTGCATTTTTTACAAATATATTATCCATTAGACTTTTCCCAGAAGGAAATAAATTGGCACACTTGCATATTTACAGTCAAAGTCTGATTATCTCATATGGCCCAAGGGAACTGTCTTAATGAAATTAATAGTCTCAAGCAAGCAATGGTTTTGTGTAAATTTACTCACTTCATATTTCAGATAGACATTTGAAATGTCATGAATTCTGTTCTCTTCCAACTGGAAGTGGCAAATCTCTGTTTGAGACCTTAGCTTTGTGGGGTTTTGTGCTTCAATGGAACCTCTTGCTCACAAAGCTGAGTACTTATGTTACACTAAGTTCCATCTACTGAAGTAGTAATATGCAGTAATATACAGCATTATATACCTTACTAAAAAGATGAAGGGGTAAAAGAGATGAATGAACAAAAAGGCAGTTGATTAATGGAACTTTGTTTCTATTAAAAATGATTTTCAGTACCATGGTAGAGTGGGAAAGGGGAATGATACAGCTAGGCACAGTCACTCTATTTTCTATGGGTGCTCCATAGGTCACAGCTACTACTGTTAGAAAGAAGTTCCACCAGTGATGGGTACATAAAAATATGACAAAGGCAGTGGTGGCTATAGTTACAAACTTGCACGCATGTGGTCAGGATGCAGTTAGAAACGACAGGTCAATAAGTGCAAGATTTTTTTCTTCTCTACTTTCTCATATTGTAGGTGGTGAAACATCAAGTAGTTTCCTTTATTTTCTTCATGAGTAGTTGCTTCATTTGAAGGGGTGAAACCCAACTAATTATGACCTTGTGAAATTAGAAGCGTGAGAGAAACTTCTGAGCACTCTGGCAGGTAATCTAAGTACAGCAGTGAGGAAAGGATACTTCTTTTTCTTTTTTTAAAGGAGAGATATCTCAATAAGTGAAAACTTTTTTTAAAAAAAGTATTGTTGTAAAGGAAAACATCAATCTTTTTTTCACATTCAGGATAGAAATAGGAGAAACATGGATAACTACCAGTGTCAGTAGGGCACTTTTCCAACTTATGGTTTATAGGAACCACTTCTTCTAAACTGAACAAAACAGGAACTTAAAAATGGCCCTTGCACAGCTTGGGTTTAACGTCTTCAACACTACGCTGTTGAGGGAGGAATTGATGAGCAAGGGCACTGGACATGGTATGTTCTCCTCCCTTATGCTAACAGCACGTTCAAAAATAGCTTATTCTTCCTACAAAATTGAAAGACGTAAAACAAAATGCATGCTATGAGGTAAACCAGAGTTTTTAATTGTGAATCTTCATTGTGAATTGTTTGTAGTTGGGGGAGGGAGTGAGAGAGCACAAAGTTTGAGAAATATCAGACACAGAAATACTTCAAAGATATTTAATTAAAAACTAAACATTTTCAGTCCACCCAAGCAAAAAGTAACACAACATAGAGTCCATGGTGAAAGCTCTATCAGGTTTCCATCCCAATAAGATTCAAACCATATTAAGATTAGTTTGTGAATTATTTTTTATAATCTATATAAGAGGGAATTCAGTGACATAGCTAGTCCTGAGACACACAGGGCATGAAGACATAGATTTTTAAGAGTTTTCCTGCAACTGGAACAATATAAGATATGCAAGACGCTTCACATATAAGCACAAGATGTAGGCACAAGGTAATAACAAAATGGACCCATTGAATAAAGATCTTACTAGCCTCAGATTCTTTGTTTAAACAAGTAAAAATCCAAATAAAATCTGACAAAAAAAATAGGATACAGTTCATTACAATATATCCATGATTTAAAAATGACTAGCTGGTTTATTAAACACACACTGTATCAGGTGTCAAAAGAAGTTAACCAAACAGTTAATGAACCGGATTATATTTTTTAAAGCATTGTGGCTGTTTAACAGTTTGAGTGGTAGCAGGTCTTTTGTTTTGTTTTTTTTTTTTTTATTTCCTCTGTAATCTCAGAGAAAACTATTTAATCATTTCACCCTCATTTTGGCTGTTCTTTTTTCCTAATCTTTAATTCATTGTTAATTTTTTTCTTTTAAGGATTCTTCTATTTTACAGTTCTCTAAGCACAGTATAAACCAATCATGTTTTGTAGTTAGTGATTAATCTTTTTAGCATAATTAGTACAACTCATTCAAAGAATACCATTCAAAAGGCCTGTTTAAAGTGCTGCAATTTATCACAGGGAAATCAACAAGGCCTTAGAAGTCATTTATGGTATTGAAGATACTGAACATTAGTTTTCTGACTGTCCTAGATCAGTCAGAAAACAGACTATGTCAAAACTCTCGGTTACCCTACCTTACTGAGTGTTCCTACCCCTGGGATCAAGCGAGATTCGTCTTACTGTATTGTCGATGGACTGTACAATCATGTCCCACTAGCAGGAATTGTATGGTGAACAGGAACATCTCAGATCATCACTATATGTCTCTACTTTGTTCTCATCCTCTTTAAGAAACAGAGTTTCAAGGAAGGCAACAGAACGGTTGCTTAGTTTGACAGAGCAAGAAATTTCAGATGAGACAAGGAGGGTAAGAGGTAATCCAGATCATTGTTAAGATGTCAGTGAAAGAAGCAGCAGATCTAGACACATATTATTAGCTTTCTTTTTTTTTGTAAATAAAGTACCAGCTTAACAGTTTTCTCCCAGCAGCTCAGTCCCCTATTCAAGTCTTACCTTTGACAAAACTTTGAGCTGTGTTGTTGTTTTCTTTTTTGTTGTTGTTCTCATCTTTAAAAAGTCCAAAACGAACTTCAAGAATAAACTAACAGTCAGGGTTCTGTTACTTCATCTCATTCCTACTTTTTTTTTAACTACATCAATATAGATTTTACTGTACAAATGAAGTTTTAAGTTCCATCACTAAGGTAGGAACAGTTAGAAAGGCTTTTCTGTATATATGTATAATTTGAATTCATGGTAATATCTTCTCATCAGCTCATTTTATCATAGTTTATTTTAGTTTTGATTACTTTGAAAATGTAATATTAGAACTCATTGTTGTAACAGTAAACCTATCTTTGCTACACATCCTGGTTTTTTACATAATTTTACAGGTATGATGAACAGGATAATTTTCAGCACAGATTACCACTAAAGCTTCTTTCTATCACAAAACTTGTCCATTCTTTCCCTTTGTTTCCTGCAAAAGAGTTAGCAATCTATGAGAAGGCAATACAGTTTACATCTAATAATTCTTATAACAACTTAATCTCCTGCAGTGGCTTATGAGGGTAACTTTGAAAGTCAAAAGCTTTTAGAAAATCCAAGCTCATTCTATCAATAATATCTAGTTTATCTGAATACCTAGTGGCTCTTTCAAAGCACTCTGAAAGACTATCAAAACATAACTTCTTGATATAAAAATCAGTACTGATCCTTCCCATACTTTCTGTTTCTCCATTTATAAAAAAATCTAGTTTGCATTATACTATAAAACAATTTTCCTTGTTTTCCCCACTGGTTCATTACTCACACTCACAATGAAGACTTTTTTAAAAATTATTTCCTTACATACTTGCTTCTTATTATCTGAAAATAAGGTAAATTTAGATGATAGTTAACATACCAGTTATGTTAATTCCATGTTTGAATTATTTTAGAACTTTTGTTTGAAATAATTTAGTTCTATGCCTTTTATTGGTGTGCTCTAAAAGTGTACTATTAACATGCCAGCGTGTGGTATTTTATTAGATTCTGTCCTATAAAGATAGAATGTGGAATAAGAATCTCCCTAAACTCATTTGCTGTGAGTATTAATATGAATGATTCATCTTACATTTCTACTATGTTTTATCTTTCCTTTAATGTTCTATTTTTAAGATGATCAATCGTCAATCCTATCAACTCTCTGTAAAATCTTCTCTATCTGATGTGCTGGAAGAAGTTTTTAATTTTGGTTTTAATGCCTATAGCAAGTTTTTCATGATATATTTTTGTGCAGTCGTATAGTTTTACATTTCTTTGACTGGTTCTGTGTTCCATTTATGAAAGAGAATTTTCTAGTTTTCCTGATCTCCTTTGTCAAGCGTGCAACCACTTCAACTTTTTCTTTCTTTCTTTCTTTCTTGTCCTTCTAAAGTCATTGTTACTCAGTTACTTTAAACCTCACTAGACTATCTCTTGCAATTGCTTTATTTTGTAAATTTATTTTAACAATGTTCTATTGTTGTCATTGTCTGTGCTAACTGAAAATATTATGAAGAGGATTCTTTTACTAAGCTTGAGGATTTTCTGAAGATAAATAATGCTCTGCAAGAAATAAACAATATTGTACTTCAATAACATAAAGGAGCACGAATAACAAAGTACTGTGAACTAAGTGTGTCTGAAATGAAACAGCTTTTAAAAATGGTCAGCAAATAATTTTGAACACAAGGTTCAAATACTAACACCTAAAATACCTAAATAGGTTCAAATACCTAAAAACACAGAGTAAAAATGTAGTTAGAAATTAATAATGGAAAAAAATAAATCTTAAATGTGGCAGATAATAATTTGCACTTGTTGCAAGCAATGCATATTAGCTATGCTTATAGGCAAGCAGAAATATCTTGGTAGCTGGTAACCCCATTGTACACCACAAATATGAAATGCAGTAGCTGATATTTACATTTCAATATTTTCTCTCTCACAAATTCTTATCATCTCTTTTGGATAGAGAAAACTGTTAGTCCACGTTCTTCCCCTCTGAATTTAGGGACTTTAGGTTTAAACCTGTTTTAAAGAAATTTATCTGATGAAAATTAAAGCATTTACATTTGAGAAAGTTGTCTAGAACGAGACAGACTTTGCACAGACTTTTTACCTAGTACATTTTTCCCTACTATTAATCACATAAATTGATCTGATTTTCTGTGTGTGGTTGCCCAAGGAAGGCCCCAAGTGTTTCTAGTAACATTGAGGATCTTACAAGAGCACTGAGAGAGAGCCAGAAAGGACGTGGTACAAAATGCGGCAGCAGGGATTTCTTCCTGACCTGTGGAGATCCCTTAACATGTTGTTTGATTAATAAGTGACTAACCTTGTTTCTCATGAAAATTTCTTTTAGGTTTTCACTGAACTAATGAAGTAAAACAGCTTTTTCTGTAATGTCAACAAAAATGGAAGCAGTGAATAACAATTCCCTCCCAGATATGTCAGTACACAAGAGACAAAAGAACATGGGACATTTTTACTTATTATATAGAGTAATTATCATGTTTATTGAAAGCCTTGATGACTTTTCTCTTAAGAAAAAAAGTTATTTTGCAGACAAAAATAACAAGTATGCATATAAATAATGCAGTTAAATATTTTCTTTCATAGTTCTAATATGAGATTTGCATTTGGTTGAAAGTATCTGATAACTTCTTTTTTATTCACAGTTCTACAAGAGGCATAACACTTTCATTACACCAAGGTCATGTCATATTTATTACCTAGATTCATGGATGAATTTTGTAATATCTGAATTTCACAATATAGCAGAAACAACCACGTGATACAACAAAAAAATTAGTGGGAGATAAAGTGTCTGTGTTTCAAACTGATATCCAGAAACTTCAAGAACACAGTAAGAGATTAAATACCTTTATTATTCTTTTTATAGATTTTCTTAGAAAAAAAAAAAAGAGAGAGAGAGAAAACTTGTGTTTTACATGGAAGAGGAGTGAAAATATTTTCTGAGTTTCTTTTAGAAATATAAATATGAAATATGAAGGAGAAGTTTACCAGATCTGCTTAGTGAGAAAGGAACATAATTCTCTGCTCTACCAAAATATTATTTTTTAAAAAGAAAAATAAACTATTCAATAAGACTACTAAGTGCATTATGAAATTTTAATTCTTTTTTTTCTCCTTGTTAAGGGTATGAGAAAATATCGCAGTCATCTGAGAATTGTATTCCTGTGAAACATTTCACTCTTGTCAAAAAGATAAAATGTGATAATGTGCACTTGGTGTCTAGGCTAAATGTAAATTCCATTGAGAGTTTTTGTCTTTTTTTCAGCTCATGGAAATATTCAATATTCCAGGATAAATTTTGCTGAGGAATAGACTTGAACTAGAAATGATGCGCTAAAACCCCTATTCCTGCACTTTTGCTAAAATTGATGAAGCTAATTTTTTCATTGTCTCCTTAATAATTTCAAAGATAAGCTGGTGTTTTGTAGAGTCTCACTTTTTATGCTTTGAAAATATGGGGTTTTTTTTAGTAACCATACTGTCCCTGTATTCCCACTGAATTTGAAACTGTGGATATCTGTTATTTCAGAAAATTACAATGGGGGTTGATTCTCCTTTTATATAATTCGAAATACTGATATTATGAAAAGACATTTGCAAATTTAGGCAGATTGAGAATGTACAGATTGGGCCTACATGTAGCTTCTGTGACATTTCAGGGTAATTCTGCATGCGTAATCCCTTGGGGCCCCTTAAAATCATTGAAAAAACCTATGGGCATAGAATGTTCAAAGACATAAATTCTAGTGTGAAAGAACCAATTTGTTTCATGGAACATCTGACATGAGGGTCCCTGTTGGACTTGCTCTTTGTGTCTACTGACAATCAATATAAGGCCATGGAGACTATGTTATAGCATTTTCCTGGAGAGATTATTTTTAGTAGAGATCCTCAAACTCATGTGCTCAGTATTTACTGGAAAGTTAGAGGTGACTCAGCCTTGGAACCAGGTAGCTTGTCAAATCCTTCAGATCTTACTATTTCAGGGTTGCAAGTGTGGGTCAAAATGACCCAAAGGGAAAAGTTGTGTAAGAATTGTGACCTGACTGTGGGAAATGCTTTTTAATACTCTTTAATGGATAAGAAACTTGTGTTGGCTGTAAGGCTTTTTGCTTCTCTGTTTCCCCCCTTCAAGTACTGTAGACAATTCCAAGTTTCCCCCTTTCTAATTTTTCCATTACAGGAAGTACAGAGAATGGAAAATTTTAATACAGAATGAGCATCAGTGAATTGATTTGAACAAAATTCCCATAAGGAAAGAACTTACATCAAACCTGATGATGTTGATTATTTCAGAATTTGATAGGTGAACCTAGAACTCCCCAATCCAAAATCTGTAGGTAAAAAAGGAAAAAGTTAAAAATAAATGTTTTAATTTAATATTTATCATTAACTGTAGTAGTTTAAACCAAGTTTTCCCCCTGCAGTTGAAAGTGGTAGCCCCCAGGGGGTGATAACTCTTGAAGTTTCGAAGTTTTGTCCAATGAGTTCTTCTGCAAAATATAAACATATCACAACCAAACGGAAGAGAAGAGTTGTCGTTTTGGGGCTGAAGAAGTAGCCATGTTCTGATTACCATGAGGAAAGGGACCTGGAGCCCCTTGGGGCCTCTGGGCCCCCCCACCAGCCCTGGGCTGGGGGAGCTGCAGGGACCTGGAACAGTATAAAGCTGGGCTAGGTACCTGTAGTTATGCCGGGAGATGTTTTCTCCACCGTGGGCAGCGGAGACAGAGCAGCAACAGTGGCAGCAGAAGCAACACTGGCCAGAGAAGGTGGCAGAGAGCCAGGACAGATAAGAACTGAACTAAACAGCAGACAGCATGCACTGCAGAGAGGACTCCTGGAAGGAGACAGAGAACCAAGAGAGAGCCAACAGCAGCAGATGAGAGCAGAGCTAACTCTACAGAGAGAGTTGGGGTAAGAAATGAACCAAAAGACCCCAGACTCCTTTGAGACCCCTCTTAAGTCAGGGTGGTGGACTCTTACTGATTAGAAGTCCTAGATGGAGTAAAGGAGGTAAGAAGCTTGGTTGTCCTGAGAACTTAGCCAGGACGGTGTGTGGTGGTTGACCTTGAGCCCTCCCTTGCTGCAAGCTACAAAGAAGCTCGCAGCCGCCTTGAAGCAGAGCACAGAAGCTCTGGAAGGGGTTTGAGTCCCCTGAAGATACCAGACCGTCATGATGATATGACAGTGGTGGAACGACCTTTGTCTGGGGTGACGTAGCCCACAGAAGACCCCTTTACCTGTGTCAAGGGGCCGAGGGGGATACCCCCTCGTGAGTACTGGCAGAGATCCAGCTATCAGCTGCTGCAAGAAAAAGAAGAGAGAGCCTGCTGCCTTAGAGACATTGCTGCTCTGAAGAAGGGATCTGTCCTTCTTCCCTCCTGGACTTTTATTTGGAGGGGAGAAGAGATCTGATCCATTGTAAATACTTATGTCATGGTAGAGATAGCTAAGGTTGTATATAATGTATTGTAGTATTTATTTGTACAGTCATTGTAATATATTCCCTTTCCCCATTTTGAGTCCGTGTGTTTTGTCTGGAAAGAATCATCTCTCACTGAGTTGAGATGTGGGAGGGGGAATGGAGCTAGAGAATTGGATTTTGAGGTATCTCAAACCATGACTTAGTTGTCCCATTTTACCACACACAAAATGTTTTTATTCTATACAACATTTCCAGTAGTCATCAAATTTCCTGTCTTGGGACCAGTTTAGAAAAATCAATGAAGATAAATCTTTTTGCTTTCAATGGACTTTGATGCATTCCTAGGTTGAAATTCAGATTGTAATCTGTAAAATATATGTGGTTTCAAATGAATGATGTTTCAGTCCTCTGATGGTGCAATATGCTATCTTTTGCCAGCTTTCAATTTGTGAAATATCACTAATATGAAACTTAAATCTTCAGAATTTTGTGGGAGTTAGCTGAATAAGAATCTTACTTATGATACAAGTTAATAAAAGTTTCTCTATCATTAGGAATGCGTCCAAAGCTGATGTCTGTATGATTGGAACCATATTACCCATCAGTTTCTGAGTCCAGCATCTGCTCTAGCAGTAGCTGGACTTCAGACAGGTTTGATATGGCATTACCTCAGATTCCCTTGTGTCGGAGTCAACCTGGAGCCACAGTAACTGTAAGTCTCTGATTTGGACAGTAAGGCACAAAAAAGGATGTAACTTAGTATTGCCTGTGAGTTTAGTTTCAGTCAATAGTCAGTGATATTTTTCTTCAATAGGGAAACATATTTAAAGTATACTAAACCAAACAACTTCTAAACCAATTTTGAACAACTCTCCTACCTTAAACTTGGGGGTTTTGTACCTCTCCTAAATGAATATACTGGCCTCGCAATATGTCATGTATTTAAGTAGAGACAGTGCAACAGGTTTCCTACATTTCTCTTTTTCACTGGGGAGATGAAGACCCGGATGAAGTCATAGACCATGACTTTCTGCTTGCTGTTTATTTATTGTAGGTTCTGAATCATGTTAGAAATTTACTTTTAGATGCTTTCCTTTATAAACATATTATAATACTTTTTTCAAGAAAAAATAACTATAAATTTTATTATGATACACTCTTTTGCATTTCTAATCTGTGATTCTCATAGTATTAACTTTTATATCAATGACATGAAGAGAAGTAGAATATGAGAGTAATATCCAACTTTCTTTTGTAAAAGAGAAAAAGGAGGAGGTATTGACATTTTCATTTGAGATCAACATTCTTAACTTAAAATGTACAGTGCAGGAATATTAGCTATCTTGCTGCTGCTTTGGTGAAATTTTTGTAATTAAAAGAGAAATATGATGCATTACTGGGATTTTTTAAAACACTTTTGCTAATTACATATTTATACATAGTGATTTCTGTATCCCTTATGCTTTAGTTAGTTTTTCTACTATGACTTGCAAGTTTTTTATAAGATACTGAACTTGTTGAAGCTTCTACCGGATATGATTTTGTAAGTAAATGTTTGACCTTTATTCCCCACAGAAAAGTAAGAATAAGCATAAGTAGATAAAATAAGTATCTCAGTTTCTTGACTTTGTGTCACAGAATGATACTTTGCTGGTGATTTCCAGGAGGCCCAATGGCGTTTTGAAAAGAGTCCATGAGGCTTATTCATAACAGTCTCACCTAGCTGATAGCATGTAATAGTTTTTCTCTAGTGGAAATTTGCACTTTCATAGGAGAAATCCCTCAATGAGATAATATTCCTCCTGCCACATTTCATTAAAACTGAGAATCACTCAGAAGACTTTATGCACTCCTCTGTTCTTGCGAGTAACAGTCAAAGATGTAGGTGTTCAAATTCTTAAATATCAAAGATATGTAGAAATATATTTAATCATTACATCATTTCACTTCTAAAGGAAGATTGATCCAACATGAGCAATTAAATTTTTAGGCATCTAATTTCATCTACTCAAGCTCCCCAGGTGATGCAATGAACCCTGAGAGAGCCATTTGAGAGTATCGGCTGACTTGAGCAATCCAAGAATTCTACCAAAGATTAGTTACCTTAGCATGTGGCTAGTGTTAGGGTAAGTAAATTCCCCCCTTCTCCCCTCATGCTAAAATATCTTCTGTAAATTAAATTATGTCCTCATCACAAAGCTTTTTTTTCTCCTATTCTCTCAGAATAAGAAAATGTATCTGAGAAACTATACATATAAATTTGTGGGTTTTGATCGTTGTTGGTAATTAATTAATAACAGCAGGAGTTTATGGGGAGAATGATTTGACAGTTGTGCCATAAAGGCATTACTGACTATACTGACACCCTCCCTCCCCTCTTATTACAAACTTGCTATCGGAACAGAATATCTGCATGTACTCTTGAGTGTGTCATTTATTGATGTTTCATTAAGGGGTCTCTTTTCAAAATGTAGTCTTTGTGACTTTTATCTGGGCTTCATAGCTGTCACTGAAGCCACCAGAATGAAACTACATTTTTTTTTTAAATATAAATCTCTGGTAAATTTTACTATACTTGCTTGCTTTTTTTTTGCCCCTAGTAGCTGTAAGGTGGTAAATAACTAAAGTTCTTGGCTAATTTCATTTCAAAGCAGCGTATTTTTTCTTTTTTATTTCTGATTCTTCTGAGTATACATTTCTTATCTTTTATTCATTGCAAATAACTTTCTCATATCTACAACTTCGTAATTGGTCTCCAAGTAATCTATGCATGTAGATTTGAAAATTAGTACTGAAACTCAAGAAAGCAATGTATTTAAAAACTACTGAATATCTAGCTTCTGCATTCTCAGTGTTTGGTCTCCTTCTCTGCAAATTATTATGTATTTTTTTCATGACACATTAAGTGGTACAGAGATTAAATCTCAACATTCAAGTCAGCCAAGGGAGATGCATCTTATTAAGCAACCTTTTGAAAAAAATAATTAATTTTAAAGAAAAGAATTATTTGTGTACATAAAACCTAATGTCTGAATCAAAACTCATTCACATTTTTTTTTCCTGTAAAGGACAACCTTGTAAAGGAAATCTCATTGATTTTTTTGGTTTTGACAACAATATGAACTCACAAATGGTGTTGGTATATCTTCAGAGTACCTAGGGAGTCTTGTGTAGTTTATCTTATTCCTTTTGCAGTACGTAATTAGTTATTGTCAGAATAATTGATCAGGATTCTGGTTTAATTTCTCTGTGGATCTTTTTGCTTATGTGTACACTTTACAGAGTCAAAATAAATCTTCTCATGCATTCAGCTTTATTCAGACTCTTCAGAGGGGGGAAAAAGCTATAATCCATTGTAGATGAACATACAAGTAGTATATTATTAATTTCTTGTAATTTCAGCTATCTTAGAGTTATGCAGAATGTCTAAACTAGCTACATAAGCTCCTTCCATGGTCAAATGGTAGAGACAAATATCTCTGGAGGTTTATTTAATTCATTTTTTAGCCAATCACCTGAAATACCCAGTGAAAAACATCTTTGTGATGACTCTCTCTTCAGATATGTGGGAGGCATGTCTAAAGGCACAAAGGATGTACTGAGGTAACAGAGCCCAAGAGAGCATGCCCCGACATAAGTAACCTGGTTGGTTAAAGAAGTCACATGGTGTTAAGGAATAAAACCCCGCGGAGTTTGAAATAAAGCCTCTTTGTCCACACCACCGCACGAGGAGCATACTTATTCCTTGTTATACAAGGACCCTACCGTTACGCAGATACACTTAGATTTACACATTATTCTCAAGTTAACTGATGATATCTACCAAAGAGAAACTGTCAGGAAGGAGATCAAGTTAGGTTTATTCCTATCATTGTATTTAAAATGTTTTAACTAAAGTAATACAATTAACTTTTCTTTTTTTTTTCTTTTTCACGGAGAGAACATTTTTCTTAATTAAATGTTAATCAAGGTATGGACTGTATCTACTCTCTGAGAAAAAAAAAAAGGAAAAGAAAAAGGGAAACTAAACAGACCACGGATTTCTTTTTTTACTTACAAATAGTCAGGTCATTCTTCAATAAGCAAGAAGATGGGTGTTAAGAAGAAACAACCTGTGTTTCTTTATTTCATCATCCAAAGCATTACATATAATTTGTCATATCTAGAAAGTATTTATCAACATTCCTTTCAAAGATCACAAGGAACAGAAACTCCCTAAACAATTTATTGAATTATTTACTAGCCTTCACACTTAGACTTTTTATCCCACAGTGCCTATCATAAATTTTGGTATCTTCAATTGAAGCATATTTTAATTAACCACATTATGCAGACAGTTTAAAATAAGTACTGTACTCTGAACTTAATACATAGCATTGTTTTTCACTTAATGGCTTCTGGGAATGTCATTACTTCCCCTGCTGCAACTGAGGTTTATATGTAGTCAAACGAACAGTACAAAATTTTTTTCAGTGAATTGACTAGACACGTTCATCTCATTCTCCTCCTTAATATAACTTGGCATTTTTCCATATTCTTAATCGTCTAAAGACAACAAAAATATTTACTTTAAATATCTACCATATACATTCAAATCAAAATCCTTCCTTTCTTTGTAGCTCAAAAAAATGTTTGTTTAGCTTTTTTACCTTGACAGAAATATACCAAACATTTTACCAGATTTATTTTTTGTACCATTTGGCACTGTTGAATTAATTTAGTAGAGAAAAAAAACAAATTTAACCACAAAGAGTTGAGAAAGAAGTGAATAAAAATAACTAAATTATTCTCTTGTCAATGTAAGGCAGTGAAAATACAAAGTGACAGGCATAGGTCAATCTGCTAGTTGTGATATGTGGTTTCTTGTTGGCAATACATAATTTTTAAAATCCATCAAAGACTCCACCTAGTTGACTTAACTAGCCTAAAGTCTGGGTATGGACAAGGAATTCTTTTTCTGACTAACTTGTTTCTTTGTTTGTTTTTTAATCTGTTTCATACCATTCAAATTAACATTTTACACATTGTCTGTTGCAGTCTTTTTTTACCAATGTGGTGGGTTAACATTGGTCAGCTACCAGATCCTCACATCCAGTCATTGCCTCACTCTTCCTTCTCAACAGGATGGGAGAAGTAGATGAAAAAGTTCCTGGGGTGAGATAAAGTCAGAGAGGCCATGTACAGATTACCAGCACAGGCAAGACAGACTCAACTTCAGAAAAAAAAAAAAAAAAAAAAAAAAAAAAAAAAAAAAAAAAGATTTATTGGCAATTAAAATGGGTGGTGAGAAACAAAGACAAAAAACTAAAACATCCTTCCTACCATCCTCACCCTTTTTTTGCAGATGGAACTTCATTTGTTTGTTCCCAAGTCTTCTGTCTCCTTCCCCCAGGTAGCACAAAGAGGATGAGAGATGTTGGATTATGGACAGTTTGTAACAGTTCCCCTCTCAAATTCCTTCCTCCTCATACTTTTCCCTTGCTATAGTGTGGGTCCTTCACACAGATTGCAGTCCTTCAGGATAAACCAGTGTCATCATGGATTCTCTGCACAGCCTGCAATTCCTGTCAGAAGTTTGCTCCAGAGTGGACCCTTCTCAGGTTGCGGTGCAATTACTTCTTTCAGTGTGGTCCACACCATGAGTTGCACTTTGGTCCTCTCCATGGGCTGCAGGGGAATATCTACGCTTCCTGGAGCCCCTCCTCCCCTCCTTCTTCTCTCACCTTGATGTTCACAGGGCTGTTTTTCAAACTTCCTCTCTGTCTCACTGCCAGGCAACATTTTTCCTTTTATTTAATAAATTTTAATAGAAATGTACCACCTGGACTGTGGAGATCTGTTGTGCCATGCAGTGGGGCCATTGGACCCATCTGAAGCCAGCTGTGTTCAGCACTGGGCAGCCCCTGACCCCTTCTCAAAAACCCCACCCCCGCAGCTCTCCCCAGCTACCAAAACCTTGCCATGTAATCCAAACCCAATACATAAGAATATTGACAAATAATTTTATACCACACAAGAAAATACTCAGTATGTGATTGTAAATCTGCACTGGAACAGTGTTCAGTGCTACCAAATAGTGTGTTTATAAAAGCTAATCTTAGCTTTCAGTACTGACTACATAAGGCCTTAACCCAGCCCCATGGCCACTATAGACCACTGAAGAGAAACAGAAGAGGATCCAGCATGGCTGTTACTATGAAACTTCTGGAAGAATCTGTGCACTTCTTCTGAAGAGAAAGTAATCCAAGTGGTGCAGGTGGTACACACCATTCAGACATGTACAGAAGAAACATAAACTTTGAATTTGTGAAATAAAAGGTTATTCATAACTTGAAATAATAAGGCTAAATAAATTCTACTGACACATTTGACAAAAAAAATTACATTCATTTTTTTTTAAGCACACATGATGAATTCAGGCACATTTATGAAGAGAACATTATAGACTTTATGACATCATTAAAAATTTCCTAGTAAAAGCAAGCAGAGATATCATTTAATCAGTTAATGTGAAAAATATGCAGCTTCTAGGTAATGTTACTGCTTCGATAGCTAGGTAAATAAGGCCAGAGAAATAACCAAAATTCTTATTTATTATTTTGTTGCAATATTTCCTGTGGTATACTCTCTTCACCTGCAGTACTGCAGTACTACGATGTCTTTTATAAATGTAAAATCTTCATTTGAACATAACTAGCAACTCCATGATGTTAAACCTTTAATTCTTCCTTCTTTTCAGAACTTGTGTTCCAGTCATCTAGCAAATACAGTAGGCATTTTTGTTCTACTGGTGAGTAAAGCATACTTTCTCACAAATCTAACTTGCTTTTCAAGTTTGTATATTACTGATCTGAACCTAATTAACATGCAACACATTGATTTATTGTTCTTTCTTAAATATTCGATCTGGCAGCTTTATTTGTAGGAAAATATAATTTCTCGAGAAAGAAAACATGACACAAGTGCTTGCAGTCTGCAACCCAAATTTCATCACTGTTAAGTAAATGCTTTGCCTTCTAGAGAAGAAAAGAATTGCGATTGGTTTTCTTTATGGGGTAACAAATAATGTAATTTCACTAACTGAAGTAGAATAGGATAAACTGTAAGACCATATTTAAATGCATTTTGTTCTTACAGATTTTTATGGGATTTATCAATTCTGTCCAATAAAGGACTGAATTAATTGTCCAGAATATTCTCCAAATTTAGAGGTATTGGTGCTCCTACTGTGTCAGTCAATCCAAGATTGTCTTAGGGGTCCCAGGGGGGGTGAACATGATCCCAGGTTGCCTTTGATTGACAGTTGCTCTGGTATCACCCCAGGAGTCTCACAGGGGCTGAGATATGGGACAAGGTATCACTTCACCTCTGTGAGATTTGACCTGTTCCTTGACTCCTGCCTTTGCCCTTCCCCACTTGGGTTGACCAAGAAAATAATTAATAAATAATCCAGTGTCTCACAGTAGGCTCTTAAGGTCTACATTTTTACTATATGGACAATTGAACCCCCTCAGAACATTTTTATGGTCAGAATATAACTATGGTTTTCATATACCACAAAAAAAATTATGCTGAAAGAACAAATAAAGAAGCATTAAATCATAGAATCACAGAATCTAGTCCACCCTCCTCCTGCAGGGGTCAGGAGAATCTTCAAATAGTCAGATTGCTCAAAGTCCCATCCTTGAGAACTTCCAGTGATAGAGCATCCATAACTTCTCTGGACAACCTGTTCCAGTGTTTCAGCATCCCCACGATAAAAAATTTCTTCCCTGTACCTAGTCTCAGTATACCCACTTTCAGTTTCAATCCATTATACCTTTTCCTACCACTACAGGTCCTACTGAAAAGCCTTTCCTCATCACTCTTGTAAGCCATCTTTTGGCACCAGAAGGCTGCTCTAAGGTGGAGAAGGTTCTCTCCCTGGAACCTTCTTTTCTCTGGGCTAATCAAGCTCAATTCTTTCAGCCTTTCTTCACAGGAGGATGACTAAAGGGTGGACTAGCGTACTGTGTATAGAGGAGTTTAGCAGGTGGAAGCTACCAAAGTAAAAGTCTCTACATGTCTTAAATTCATGCTCTGATTGTTAACATAAACTGAAGGTTGTACCAATGTGTCTTTCTGTTTCCTTCTCATTTTCAGATAGATCAATAAATAGACAGGTAGATAATGTGCAAATCTCATCTCCATTTTGCTGTCATTTATGTCTTATCCACTATCAAACTGAGTCATAAATTCTTAGTCCTGATTGGTTTGAAGAAAGAGCTTAAAAGCAAACCCTACTAGTTAGAAAAGCAAAGATTTGAGGAATATTGGAAAATAATTTTACACTCTTTACAGAATGAGATAACACATAGTGCTGTCATACAAATGTTTGAAAAGTGTAAACTTTCTTATTATAATCAGAGAGAAAATGAGAAATATCTTCTATTAAAAAGATACTCCCATTCCAAACCACCATTAATCATCTTTCTCAGATGCATGACATTCTGTCAAAATGCTGCTATTTCTTCTGGAAATTTTTCATAGTTCTTGGCGCTTTTATTCATGTTGCTGCTTAAATCGTCTTCAGTCTTTAGTCAAGGGATGATTTCTTGGTGGATAGCAGTGAAAAAGGACATACAAATACCAGCTATAATGGTGATTTTTTTTTTAACTTGGATTAATTTGGCATGCACGACTGCTACGTCCTTTGGAAGAACCACAGGCTAACTTACTCTTTTATAATGGAGAATATTATTGCACTTACTAAGAAAAAACGCTCATTTTTATTCTGAAACAAGGGGTAGCTGACAAAGCATCAGGAAAATTAGGCAACGATAGAATTATAAAAGAAGTACAATTACAGCTGGCAAGACATGAAAGAAAATACAGAATTACAAAATAACTCAGGACGGGTGGAAACATTGGAGTTCATATAGGATGGCAAGAAAAGTGTCTAGTGCTAAATAAATGTTAGTGAATTTAATGATACTGGAAAAAAAATGACAGATTTAATTCAGGAATGAATTAACAAGGGTACTTAACTTGAAAAAAAAGAGCATTATTTATCTGAGTCTATTTTTAGAGAATATTTTAAAAATAATTGGATAAATACAAAGAGAATAAGAGAAAAATTGTTCCATGTGATTTTCTTACTTTAAAAAAACCTAAAATTAAAGGATTAAGAGATGAAGAAATTCCATCTTGGAAGATGATTATTATGAAGACGATGATTATCATCAAGAAGAAGTCATTTTTCTCCATTCACTATAAAGTAAAAAGAAAATCATTTATTATGCAGCAGAGAAGATTAATGTGTAAGGACTATTTCCCCACTTTCACAAATATATAGGTAATTAAAGTATTGGGATAGACTAAGGACTAAAAACTTCTATAAGTTCACTTAAGAAGTTAATACTTCTATTACCCTATTGAACTAAGAAACAAATTATATGGATTAGGAAAAAGAAATTCAATATTGGCTGTTTATAAATGCAAGCACTTACTGTTAAATACATTTTCTCCAAACTTCAGCTGTCTAGCAGGTAATACTTTAAGATTTGGAGAACTACATAAGATTTCTCGGGAAAAAAAAATAAAAAAAAGAATCTGTGTTAAAATAGGCTAAATTAGTTTCTGGAGTGATCTTTTTATCTCTATTATCTAAAGATAACTGTTTCCCTTGGGTGTTTTTGTGTGTCTGCTTTTTTGTTTTAATTGTGTTATTTGGTTTTGTGTAGATTAATAGTATAGAATGAATGGAAGACAAAGTAATTCTAAAATTAGTGTTGTTCCACTTTTCAGACATCTTAAACTGACATGTTTAGAAAATCTTAATTTGGGCTTGATCACAGGATCCTGCTTTTCAGTAGAACCATTGAAAATCTCTATCCATAAAATAAGTTGCACTAATAGCAACATCTTTTCTGGAATTTGTTTTGGATTTAAATGAAAATAACTGTCCTGAGCTAAGTTTAAAAAAAAAAAAAGAAATTTGACTTTGCCTTGAAGTATTTAATTCATTTTTTTTATTCTAGTAAGAAAAAGATAGGTGTATACCTGGTAAATTGTTTTTAGCTAATTGTATGTAACTAATTGTATGTCTCCATTTCCACTAATGTTAGATTTTTTGTATTTGAAAGCACACATGTAAAGACAGTGTTATTTTAGTTTAGTTACTATTCTGATATGAAGAGTAGTTCTCTTAATCAGATATCAGAGCAATGCTACTATGTTTTATATCTAATAGAATCAATATTCCAAGAAAATGAAAAGACAGAGTGTTCTGAGTGCATTTTCATTCATTTGAAAAGATTCTTTGATACTGTTTGCTTTCTAAACATTTGTTATAAACTTGATGATGGTAGAGTTACTAAAGAATTTATAACTGTAAAACAGATCTACTGTAACTCCAGATCTTTATTGAAGTCGAGTAAAACATTCTGCTTAACTACCACCTACTGAATTTCAAGTTCAGTCAAGAGTACTTTAGACATCAAAATTTCATATAAAAAATTTGTGTCTCAGCCAATGTCCTCAAGTAAGTAATAGAAGTAGATTTGGGAGATGAGATTAAATAACCAGGTTTTTCACAGATGAAACGATATTCTTACTTTTTTATTCAGATTTTCACCCTCCCTAAAAAAATTACTATCAGATCTCGGACAACTAAATTATTAAATAACTTTCAATAAAACGTAGATTGCTTTACTCAGACTATTTTGGGGGAGGAGTAGTATATGATTGTTTCCACAAATATATACATATTATTTTTACATTACTTGGATAAAGAAAAACATACTTAAAATCCTGACTATAATATCAGAGCAAAAGTTTGAAACAGAGGATATGTGATGGCCAGCTGGACCAAAGGATATAAGGGCTGCATGACTACCTCTAGTATATCAAAAGAATTTCATAGTTTGGTTTGTACAATAGTGTACTCTATGAAGCAATGTGAGAGAAAACTTTTTTGTTTTCTGTCTGATGTGAATGACCTCTTATGGAAAGTAAAATTCATATGCCACAGATCTCAGCCTGAAGATATTTGTTTTGCACTTAAAATTTGGTTATGTGAAAATACAGACAATTGATTATGAGCAAAGACAGAGCTAGGAATTCACTGTTAATACAATTAGTGACTTGACAGTTAATTAATTCAGGCTGCTACCATAGTTGAATAAGCAAGAATCCAATCACAACAAGGCAAACATGGGAATCTTCTGAGATCCAGTGCTTTAAGTGAGTGCAAAGCCTTTTACTAGTAATTGGAACATCATATTTACTCAGTCATACATTCCAATGCTGTTTGGCATTTATGTCTAAGAAGAACTGAGCCTTGCTGATAGGAAGAGAAGTCTTTAGACCTAGACAGTGAGAGTATGGGGGCTTTTCTGGGAAAGTTTTTAACATTACTAGCAATAGTATTTTATTTCTATGCCTGGTGTTAATTTATAAGTATCTGTAGGCCTCAGTCTATCAGTCTATGCAGACACATTTACTAAAAAGACTTACAATTACCTACAGAAAACAAGAGTGTCCCAAGCTCCATAAATACCTCAAGTCTTTTTTATTATTTCAGTGAAAACTCCATGATTTAAAAATAAATATATAATAATTTTTGGGTAGATTTGAATTACCTGGAGTGTACAGGACAGTGTGACAGAGTTTAAGTGACCTGCCTACATCCTCCAGAGCTGTCTTAGTGGTTTTCAATAGTGCAAAATTTCAAAAAGAGGAAAAATCAAGCAAGCAAAAAAAAAAAGGCAAGAATTTCTTTTCTGTTCTACAAGGTACTGCTGAACAAACAAGAAAATTTGTTAAAAATTTCACATTAAAAATACAATAAAAAAATAAGTAAAAAATGCAATGTTTTATTGGAAATGTTGGTTTGTTTGTTGTTGTTGTTGTTGCTGTTGCTGTTGTTGGATTTGTTTGGGTGGGTTTTTTTTCATTTTGACTATGAAATCTGCAGGCAAAATCATTCATGGATAGGACACAAGGATCTGGTATTAGATGTGTATAATTCTACTTATAAAATATTATGAGATATATGGAAAATTAGAAATAACAGGAATACATTGAACCATAATTATATACATGTATATTCCCTTTCTGTCACTTGAGAAAAGATCTAAATGATGACATAATTCAGGCTGTTTTTTTTAATGTTTCATAGATGACAGCTATAAGTTAGCTATTCATGAGTGACTGAGTAAGCCAGCCTGTTATTGATCATGGCTTTAATTGCTGGAATGCTGTGCTTGTATATCATTCTAGAGATAGATGAAAGGACCTACTTACATCCTTCAATAAGTAACTTGTAATTGCTTACCCAGTAAGGTAGCTTTCTTTCCTCCATAGTAAGTAACCTGACATATCACAAACATACCACATTGAGTTAGCAGGTTTTTAATACTGTTTCTCTAAATTTGGGTTATTCTACAAAAGGGCCGCAGATATTTTTAAACCCTGTAATATTGAGGGAATGTTACCCTCTTTCTGCAGTTTTGTTGATTGATTAGAAACTATATTCTATATAAATAATTTAAACACCTAAATGAAGTCGACTGAAACTTTTAAGGTAACTGAATTCAAACTTGTAATGTCATCAAACCAACCTCTGTTATCACTTAAAAAAAAAGGGATGGGAAAAGTTCAGACCTGTAATCAGCTTCTTGCTCTTAGAGTACTAAGGCTCTTCTATTAAATATTGAGACATGCTCTCAGTGCAGAAGCAAGCTGTATCAGTGCCTTAGCCAGTGCCTATGCCTTATAACTACATATTCCAGCCTGTACTCATGTTTGCTCTTGCTCTTTTTCCACTGAGTTTGTAACCTTTGTTTATACTCAGTAATAGAGACTGAACATTAAGCACTCTTCCAGCATGGACTTCTTTGTTAAGAACAAAAAAGATGTGAATCCACTCTGACAATAATAAATTGAATCCAGTTTTCCCATTACCTGGATCAGTGCTTTAATTAATATATTATTAAACACATCTGCTATTGTTGTCTGCCAGCAAGTTCATTGTGTATATCCAAAAGTAGTGGTGAAAAATGTTGCATCCAGTTGACAGCCAGTCAATAGTGATGTCCCCCAGGGATCAGAGTTGGGTCCAGCCCTGTTTAATATCTTTACTGATCATCTGGATGAGGTAATCGAGTCTACCATTAGCAAATTTGCAGTTGACACCAAGCTGGGGGGGAGTGTCAATCTACTGAAGGGTAGGAGGGCTCTGCAGAGGGACCTGGACAGGCTGGATAGATGAGTAGAATCCAAAAGAATGAGGTTCAACAAGACCAAGTTCTGGGTCCTGCACTTTGGCCGCAACAACCCCATGGAGCGCTACAGGCTGAGGACAGTTACTGGAGAGCAACCAGGTAGAAAGGGATCTGGGGGTACTGACTGACAGGAGGCTGGACATGAGTCAGCAATTTGCCCAGGTGCCAATGGCATCCTGGCCTTTGTCAGGAATAGTGTGGCCAGCAGGACCAGGGAAGTGATTCTTCCCCTATAATCCTGGTGAGGCCACATCTGGAGTACTGTGTCCAGTTCCGGGCCCCTCACTTTAGGAAGGATATTGAGGTGCTGGAGAGTTTCCAGAGAAGGGCAATGGAGCTGGTGAAGGTTCTGGAGCACAAGTTCTATGAGAAGCAGCTGAGGGAGCTGGGGTTGTTTAGCATGGAGAGGAGGACGTTTCAGGGACACCTTATCACTCTCTACAACTATCTGAAAGGAGGTTGTAGCCAGGTGGGTATCAGTCTCTTCTCTAACAATAGGACAGATAGGGCATAGAATTAGGTTTAGATTGGACATTAGAAAAAGAGAGGTTTAGGTTGGACGTTAGAAAGAAGATTGTCACAGCCAGAGTGATTGGACATTGGAATGGGCTGCCAAGGGAGATGGTGGTGTCACGGTCCCTGGAGGTGTTTAAGAAAAGACTGAATGTGGCACTTAGTACCATGGTCTAGTAGATAAGGTGGTGTTAGGTCATAGGTTGGACTTAATGATCTCAGAAGTCTTTTCCAACCTAGTTGATTCTGAGATTATGTGAAAAGTCTTTGTGAAACCTTTGGTTCAATAAATAGTTTTAGGTTTTGAATCACAGTTTCAGAACCTTTCATCTTTTAGGGTTGCATAATAAAACTGGCAGATTTCAGCCACTCCTTTTCCAAAGGATCAATAATGTCATCATCATCATGGCTAGGCTTCGCGAATGAAGATTTGAGAAGGGCACTACCCACGTTTGTTACAAGCACGCTGATGGCTAAAAAGGCCAATATGAGATAGACACGTCCGATTGCAAAAGGCACAGCAGAAAGACTCCTTAGATGGTATATTCTGCAAGGCACGATTCTTTCTGTATTGTCTTTTCTCCTCAAGACTGATCCTGCGTGCTTTCTCAAAAGCATCAGCAACGTTATAGATGGTGTGTCTCCAGACCTCCCAATTGGAGGCCAAAGTAGACCAGTTATGTTGATCAGTACAACCAAGGCTGAGATGATGTTTCAAGGAGTCCTTGTATCTTCTCTTCGGGGCTCCTCTCTTGTGACAACCGGTGGTAAGCTCACCATAAAGCAAGATCTTAGGGAGGCGGTGGTCCTTCATCCTTGAGACATGCTCTGCCCAACGCAGCTGTGTTCTCAGCAACATGGCCTCAATACTTGTGATTGCTACTTGTTCTAGAACAGACATATTAGTCACATAATCTGACCAGGGGATGTTTAGGATTGTGCGGAGACAGTGTTGATAGAAGCGTTCTAGGAGACGCAGGTGGTGGGGGTAGATGACCCATGATTCAGATCTGTATAAGAGAGTAGAGAGCACATGGCTGGCCGGGGCTGGGGATCAATAATGTATCAAAATATAAATAATATATCTTGCATGGTTAAAAGTGGAAGAATGGTGACAAGATAGACAATGGAGGTTAGTACAGTGATAACCCAAACATTGCTTATAAAGAAACCCTTAATGCTTTGTTAAGATCATTATTTTACTTTGTTGTATATTGTTACTTCTGTTGTCCTTGGCTGGATTTTCCTAAAACCTGTTGTGTCACGTGCTCTCCCATAAATAGCCATGCACTTCTCATGTGATGGCTTACAAAGTTGCTCATGCAGTCATCACACTAAGTGCTCAAGCACTATCTCAGAAAAAAAAAGGTTCATAGACCCATACCCACTGTTCTTCGATGTGAACTCTTGTGCCATGGTGCCAGGGGTCTCCCTCCTTGCTGCTTACCATGCCTGGGAAACTACTGAGGAACTCCTGTTGGAATGTTGAGGTAATAAATGCCTTCTGACCATTACTGTGTGCATTGTGCTTGTGTATCTGACCCTGTTGAAGTCCAGACAGGTATCGCATCTGGCGAAGGCCAGTCAGGTGCCACTTGATCATGTGTTTAATACAGACTTCAGAAACGGATTAAATTCACTGTTAAATACACAGCTTTTGTTTGAACTAAAGCATTTATCTCAGTCAAAAAGTAAATCTGAATTTAAACTTCAAGTAGCAGAGAAGCTAACATTCTTTGGTTTTTTGGGGGCAGGGTGTGTTTTTTAAGTATGCATAACAAACTGTTCTAATTTGACAGAAAGGTAAGATACATTTTTCAGCAAAGCCACAAACATATTTTACAGGAAGCAAATCTGTATGAATGCTTGCTTACTAACATCCATCTGTCATTCTTGTAAATAAAAGGAGTGTGAGGTGGTTTTGGTGTTAGCTTTTTTTCCCCCATTTATATGAACATTTAAACCATATGAGATTTGGTTTTATTTTTTCAATAAATATGAAAACAAAAGCTTCTAAGGTCACAAGCTTGAACATTATGACTTTTAACAGTGGCCTTTTCAAATACTCAGGTGATCTTTAAGACATTTAAGTAATCAATAAAATTGTATAAAGCATTCTGGGATCACCGACTTTTCTAAATCCTATTCATAAAAATGTATGAACTTATTAATCTGTGATTGATAAAGTCTTAATATTTCAGAGGATACATGGCACATAATTGTACTTCATTTCACCTGTTTTTCTGATTTTGTATTACCACAAGTGTACACAAAATTTATCTTCAACAAACGTATCATAATGACAGATTTCATATATATATACTTATAAACATGTTCCACCTCAAACAATGTAAATGAAAACCAGAGTTTTCATTCCCAGCAAAATGTTTGGGCTTTTTTATTCCAAACTGGATTAAAATTTGATGTGTATGTTTTCCTATTTTTCTATAGTACAAATTGGCTCATTCAGAGAATAGAGTATATTATGGTATTTTTTACAATTAATTTATTGTTTCAGGTTGTTCAAATTAGTCTATGTCCATTTTCTTTTAGATCAGTAGAAATCTAAACTGCATTTTTGCATTTGGAAATGTTACAATTCTTATCTGATATCCTATTCTCTATGAGGAAAAGACTTGCTTTCCAAACACCTGTTGCTGGTATACAATGCATATGGACTGTAAGAGTGCAAACATGGAAAATAGTGTTGTAGCACTATTCATAAGCCTCTTGGAGGCTTATGAAACAAAATTTCCACAAGTATATGTTAAAAAGAGAGGAGGAGTAGGGCAGAGAGAAAGAAAAGTCAATCTCATGTTGAAATTATTTGAAACATGTTTGGTCGATTAAGAAAAGCTTAAATATTTCATTACATGTTAAATTATTGTCAAATAGAATATTTATTTTATTTGAGTAATTTGTAAACTTTTAGCAAAGTAATGAAATAAAACTCAAGCAACTCTAGAAGCTACACTTTCAGTTGAAAAATTGCTCTGGTGGCTCTAAATTAGATTACCATTTAGTTTTGGATGTGGATTTCTGTTCTGTACACCTTTCTAAGGTTGCAAATTGTGCCATTAAATAAATAATTTTTACCACTGAAGCCAAAAAGAAAATAGAAGTTTCATGTAATCAGAAAACCCATAGAAAACATATTCTAAAACATACCATTTTTTCCTTCTGCAACAGAACTGCAAACATACCTAAGGCAGAATAGAAAAAAAAAAGGTAGAGAAGCTGTTAATGTAGTCCATAATTCTTTACCACAATCAAAATACTCCTTTCTTTCATAAGCAATTGCTAGCCCTTTTCACAGTAGACTACTATTTTACAGAGGCAATTATAGAGCCACAGGGAGTTACTAGGACTGAAAAGAAAATATTCGCACATAAACCCTAAAATACATCTAATTACCAAAAATTACCAGTCAGAAATTTGAGGTGTCATTACCATTTGTTATATAGAGAGTTGTTAAATCCTAAGTTTACAAAGTTGGGGGTTTTTTTAGACAAATCAATTACTCACTACATTAATAGAATGACTTTTGATTTCCTGAACAGGGAATTCAGAAAAGGGCTTTTATGCTAAATACTTGTTTATTTTAAGACTGAATAGCTCTGAAATGCAAATGTAATTCCAAAAAGTGCAAAACAGCTACCTGCACCACCATCCTGCATATTTATTAGTGAAATTGTAAAAGAACATACCATAGTAGAATTATATTTGTGTAGTACAATTTTAAAGTTTCTATTTGCAATTTAAATTACCTTAACTGCAATGTTACAATTGCCTGAACTTAGTTCCTCTTTGATATAATAGTGAATAAAAATTTGTCTGTGTTATATGCTTTATGTTGACATCTCAGCTTCTAGTTCAAAGGAAAAAGGCCTGAAATGCTTTTCTTGGAAAGGTTTTAAGTAGGAGCTGCCAACCTATTTCTTGACATCAGCTTGTCAATTGTATTTTGTTATTCGGTCTACCTCAAGAAATCATAGAGACAGATACAGAGAACTGCCAGAGTATACACTAACTTTCCTCAACTTTTGCATGTCAGTGAAGATAAAGTCTACAGTGTATAAAGTGTTAAAGCCATTTTCCAAACAAAAACAAATAGGGGTTTAACTTCATCAGAAAAAATACGGGTACATCTAATGTGAAAATACAACAATAAAACTGTTATATTTTCTGGAAGTTAAATTTCCTATTAACTGTTTCTGTTTAGCTTCTTCAGGCATGCTTTCAGATAGGAATGAACTGTATAACAATAAAAAGGTGTAATAATGAGCTGGGTTTAATTTTACTTCACCAGTGAATTTACTGATGTGTCTTTTATGAATTCATATTATATATTGCATTTTAATAGGAATTCCATAAATATTCCAGAAATATATCTAGGAATATATTTAGAATAAAATTCTGATCAGTGTAAGACTGGAAGTTCAATATTGAAAAGAGAGCAAACTTTTGGTTGAATCTGGGAAAGCAAACCTCTGATTTGAATCTTACTGCTGCAGTTGTTTATTGATTCAAGTTTAATTACATTTGAACTATTGGCATCTGACTCGTAAATCATCTTCAGTATATTCATATACTGAGAGATAAGTGCATCCTTCTTGCTTGAAAGCATAGAAGCCTGGAAGTGTTTACCAGCACCAGTCAAACACGAGTAAAAGAAAAGTGTTGCTTTTTAATGTTTTGATCTTTTTAAGCTCTTGGCTTAAAAAGATTCCTGGGCTGCTTTTAGGTTATCAGATTGCTGCTGCAAACAGTCTTAATTCCAGTAATGTGCTGGCTAAAAAAACTGAACACAATGCAAACATACAGAGAAATTCATGTAAGAATAACACTTAGGTTAAATTTACAAAAGCCAGGAAAACCACATGAGAAAACTATTTCATTAGCAGGTGAAATGTTGAAGCACTTTTAGGCTAAGACATGCCTTTTGTTTACTATAATGACAATGATCAACATAAAACACTTGAGATACACGTTATTGGATTTTTCTTTTCTGACTTTGACACCAATTCTTAAATAAATTACAATTCTGTCTTCAGTGTTATAAAATGTAAAAAATCAACCAAACAAAACAAAACAAAAAAACCCCAACAAAAATGCCAACCTCAAAACAAACACAAACACCACCCCCACACCCCAAACTTGTCTGATTCTAGTTGCACTGTAATTAAGTCTCAGGTTGATCTTGGTTATGCCTGCGTAGTTCTCTGGTCTACACATAACAGTAGCTTTTGTGTATTGATTTCTCAATTCCTCAGTGGAAGAAGGAAGAATATATTATACACAAGTCCTCTAGTCCAGTAAATATGGAGTGGCCTGATGACAAATGGAATCAGGGTAGTGAGGAGGATCATAGTTACTATTTTCTCCCACTTTTTGATTTTTCAGTTGTTTTCCTTTCTCAACCCTCCACCCTCCCCTCCTCAGAGTAATTCTTGACAATTGGAATAGGGATGAGGTTCATTTCACATACCCTAAGTCATTTAAAATCTGGAGTTTTAATATAAATCATTCTATCTTTCCCTGTGATCAATGAAGAAATGTTGGTAACTGTGGGTGAGTCATTGCACCTTTCCAGATGCTTACCTTCATACCAGATGAATCACCTTCCTGAGCTGCATGCTTCTCTTAAGGGACTACAGAGAATTCTGGTCCAACTTCTCTTTTCTGTCAAAAATGTTTCTATTTAGATCATATAAGCTTTAGCCAAACAAAGAACTTCAGTACTTTTTTAATTCTAAGTATCTGAATATTTCCAGTATTTTTATTGATTTCACTTCTATATTAACAGTTGCCTACTTTTGTGCTTTGCTTGCTTAAAATTTACATGGATTAGGTAATCTGTTTAGCTTGATTATTCAAGATAAGTTTATTACAGATGTTATGTTCGATTTATAATTATACGGAAAAATCAACTTCATTTTATTTCAGCAGAAATCATACAAAACAACAGAGATAAATCTGCTAAGAAATAAGTAGCCACTGCAAGCACATAATTTACTTTTACACTTGGGATGATATCTACCTCTCAAAATTTAACTCTACATTTTTGGTAATATTCACAGAATATGGTTAAATTTCTTAGGATTCACCTGTCTTTCTGCAAATGTCTACTAATAAAATTACTCAACAGTTTATGAAATGGTTGGTTATAGAAATGGAAATTCAGTAAATATGAAAACCATAATAATAATAATAATGTTTTCCACATATTAGACATAAATACTTTAAAGATGAAATGGGTGAGTCAGTTTGGAAACGTCTTTTTAAAATGTGTGTCCTGATAAATTGTTTGAAGTATTCTAATAGGACATAGCATTAATATGCATAAAATGAACATATCTTTAATTAGAATAAACTTCTTAAGCAACAAGACCAGTTCTTGATGCGTTAGTGTCTTCCTTCCTTAGGCCAGGAGTCTGCATTATGACCTTTCCCAAATCTTCGTTCGCAAAGGTTGGCCATACATACAGTTTCTATTCTCTTCTATTTCTATAATTCAGACAATTAAAACATGAAGACAATTAGAGTGATAAAAATCTTAAGAATATGGTAGATTTGAATTTCTGCATGCTTTTATTATTACTTCATACAATAAGGTTTAGTTACTGTGGGATTGATTTACTTGTACCATATTAGTTAAGGCTTTATAAAATGGTTTAATGCGTAAGTACATTAACAGAATACAAATACCCAGCTACATTATTTGGTACCTTATCAATAAAAATGTTGCAAGGTGTGTCTGAGTCATATACTTGATGTCTTAGGATTCTTAAAGGTTTGTAGATTTTTAATATAACTGTATAGTTTCTAACACTTTAAAATAGTGGTTAACAGATACTAAACTCCCTTTCTCATGTTCTCTGTCAAATTCTTGAAATTCTTCAAGTTTTCTATTGCAAACCACACTTTACAACAAGTAGAAGAGTCAGGTAAGAAAAAAAAGATAAAAATGATTGGTAATGATAATAATTATTATAATAATTATTATGACCTGGAGCTATTTGATGTAACGATCTAGTTCAAGATGTCCCTGTTCATTGTAGGGGGATTGGACTAGGTGACTTTTAAAGAGTTCTTCCAAGCCAAACTATTCCATGATTCTATGACTCTATGACTCAGGAACTCACGTAGTCAGATATCAGGCTTCCTGGGTATTGAGGTAAGCTTATGCTTATGCAACATCCAACAATCATAAAATTCAGTAGAAATCATGTATTGTAAATCTATTTAAGGCAAGATATTTCTTCACACAATTAGCATTTTAGAATTCACATATTTGAGTGTCAATTGTTAAGGAGACTTCCCAGACTGACCATTCACAAGGTTCTTGAGTACTCCCAAGGCCAGGGGCTTTCACTGCAGAGACTGAAGCCCCTTCACGGGGGTGGTGCCAGTGAGCCCATGGGTGCCGGCCTTGGCTCCCTACACACCCCGTTGTCACCGGGGAGTGGAAGGCTTAGACAAAGTTGGTTAGAGAAGCCTTCTTGTTGAGCTTCAAGGTGCAGAAAGGACCCACTTACTTTCTAAACTTCTCAGGAGCTGAGGTGCAGCTGGATTGAATGTTAGCCTCAGATTTTGTCAACAGTTTAAATTTAAGGAATTATAGAGGTGTGATTAAATCACTTTGTCCCACAGGTTTTAATGATGGCAAATCAGATATATTTATATAAATGAATTATTTATTGTGACAAAGGAACAGAAAAATGAACTGACAGGTTAGTAGATGAAAGACCTTTATTAGAATCATTTACTACACAGTATAAAAGCTAAAACCTGCTAGTAGAGTATAGTACAGTATAAAATAGTATTGTGCACTGTATCAAAGTATTTATATTAAAGCAATTATATCAAAGCTAGTAAAAAAAGAGGCAATTATTAAGTAAAGATTGATGTAACTCAGCACACCACCATCGAGTGCAGATCTCTCTCCTTCACTTTATCCCTGTGGAGTAACCACGAAGAGGCATCCCTACTTCATGGGAGAAAATATGTGGGAGAATCTGCCATATGAAAGTTGGACTGGATTTTTATAGTTACAAAGTAATTGAGTGCCAGTCACATATCTCCAGGTCAGCTAGCATCTTATCAGTCAAATCTTGCTTCAAAAAGCAGGATGGGTGTTTGAAGTTTGAGGAACCAGGCTGGCATTAGCATGATTCAACACTAAAAACAGCGGCATGGCTCCACAGTTACTCACCACAGACAGTGTGCATTGTTTGGATTCTCTGACCAGATTCTAGGCCAAACAGATAAGGGTTATCGGGGAAGACCATTCTACCAGACCCACTCACATCATCGGATGAGGTTTCCCCTAGCAGAGTCTCAGAGATCTCATTTCATACAGTAATTTACTCACAGTACAGTAACACAGAAAAAGCCAAAACTGGTGCCTCCAAGGAGGGACCCCTAAAAAAGGAAGCCCTGAACTTTTATATCTTCACAGTCAACCCTCACACAAGTCTCACTCTTCCTCCTGAGTCCTTCACTTTTTCTGTCTCTCAGTGTTCATCTATGCAGCTGGGGACACCCATCTTCGTGTCCTTTGTTAACCAAAGGTTGGCAGGTCAAGGCCTCTTGTCTTGGGCTCCCACACAGAGCTCAACCTGTATCTCAATCTGCATCTCAATTTGCAACTTGAAAACCAGGATACCTGTACCAGACCTATTCCTCAAAACAGTTATGCCAGAAGCAACATCAAGTGTTTTTATAACAAGCTCCAGAAAAGACTAATTCTTACCTAATTTATCCTGATATAAAGAAATTGCACTACAATATTTTGCATGAATACAGTAGCTCATGTGATATCATATTATAAATTATAAAAATACAGATCACCAGTTAGTATTACCTTTTGAAGTAAAAGGAGAAGTTAGATAAGAACTAGTTTGATTAGATGTTTGCTATAATGTTATCATTACTCTGAAATTTCCTCTTGAAGTCCTTTAAAGAAATACAGTAATGTATACCTGTGATAGTAACAGATACTAGAAACAAGAAAGAAAAGGATGTATAGCTGGACAGAAACTTAGATTCTCCTTCCTCTTTAACTTCATAGATTTTAGTTTTATAATAACTTTCAGTTCATGTACTACTGTCTTGTTCTCAAATTTTGTATCATTCACTAGTTTTCATTTAACAGCTCTGATGAGAGAGCTCAAATTAATAATTCCATTTTAACAGTGATTCAAACAGTCCATTTTAATTAATGCAATCCTGTCATTATTCGTAGAGCAAAAGAAAACCACTGGAATTCTCTAATGTAATTTTAAAAGTAATGATTCCAAAGTTCTATTTTAGTTAGCAGATGTTTATGATGATCTTTTAATATGTGTTCTGGACAGATTTTATTCATGAAGGACTGTAAAAGGGCTAAGACAGAATGATTTCAGTGCTTCCTTATTCATACATTCAGATACATACATGCATTCATATTTTAGAAAATGAGATGTCATACTTTTTGTCAGTGACAGCTAGATTAGATATCTCCTAAAATTTTATGCAAAGAAATTTAAAATCTGCACCAACCCAGTGGCCAAAGAATACGAAACAATTTTTCCTCTGCAACAGTACCCTCTGATTTACATCTGAAGATCACAGTGCTTAGAGACTAGGACAGCACCTGGGGAATTCATGTGGGGAAGAAAGGTTCTTTGAACATGCTCCGTTTCTATGAAAACTATCAGCTAGCTGCTTACTGAGGCCTGAGGAAGATCATATCAGGTTTAGAACCACTGATTCCATTTTTCACATAAGATTAGCTCTTTAATTTTCATTTGGACCACATTTGTTCAGCTGGGGCTCTGTAAATACTTTGCCAAACATGGTCCTCATTTCCACCTTTTTAATTATTTAAAGTAACTTCTCACTACAAGATTTGATGACATTCTCATCTCATCTTGTCTGTCTTCTGAGTTTGATTTCACTAGATTCACAAAGAGCTAGTGTTCTTAGTTTCCTAGCTAAATAAGGTTTTGTGTAAGCAATGAAAATAAATTCAAACATTGAATATTGCAACCTGGACTGGAGTTAGACACCTCCCAGCCCTGGGATATTTTTTATCTCTGAATTATTTCCTGGTAAATATAATTTCTATCTTTCAGGTTATCAAATGTATAATTTGATCAAAAGTAAGCAAATAAGATATACATGCTGAGTATTTATACTGTCCTGTGAAATCCTCACCACACCAAAAAAAAAAAAAATTCCAGAGGACTAGAGGACTATACCAGTTCAAAATAAAATCAGTTCCGGCAAAGAAATAATTCAGTTTATCAATTCATGAGGATAAAACACGTTATTTTTCTTGTACCTTATATTTCCAATTTTTTCATTTCTTAAAAATGGCATAAATAGGTGGAGAAAAGTGGAATATTATTATTACTGTGTTCAGTTGTCTCTTCCATTGTGTATCAGATGCAGAGTCACTGTTGCCCTCAGTTCCAGACCCGACTGAAGAGAAAACTCAAAACACTTTCCCCACCCCTCTTCTGTCCAGGCTCAACTTCACTCCTGATGCTGATACTCCATCAAAGCAGCACAGAGAAGGTGGAGAATGGAGGACTGTGGTCAGTTCATAATGGTTCTTATCTGCCATTCCTTAGTCCTCATAGTTTTTCCCTGCTCCATCATGGGTCCTTCCCACAGTCTGCGGTTCTTCAAGAACTGCTCCAGCATGGTTTGTTGCCATGGACCGCAGTCCTTCAGACACAGGGTAGTACAGCATGAGCCTCTCACAGACCACAGTTCCTGCGAGGACTTTGCTCTTGCATAGGTTCTCCACAGGTTGTGGCTTCCTTCAGGACACATCCACCTGCTTCAGTGTGGGGATTTCCATGGGCTGCAGTGTATGCATCTGCTTTGACATGGCCACTTCCATGAACTCCAGGGAGACAAACTGCTTTATAACACCACAGAATCATAGAATCATTTAGTTGGAGGTCTCTAAGATCACAGAGTCCAACTATTAACCTTAAACTGTGAATTCCACTACTAAACCATGTTCCTAAGTGCCATATCATGATGTTCTTCTCCATGGGTTAAAGTGGAATCTGTTCTAGTACCTGGAGAATCTCATCCCTCTCCTTCTCTCACATTGGTACCTGCAGGGCTTTTTTTGTTTCTGCTTAATATATTTTTTACACTCCTCTCTCACACTTACTCTTTCCTAAATATGTTATGAAAGAGGTACTGTCACCATGGTTGACAGATTCAGCTCTGTCCTGCAGTGAGTCTGGTTAGATATGACTTTGTCCATCTGTCTACAAGTATAAACTGGGAGAACAGTAGCTGGAGAGTAGCCCTGCAGAAAGGTATCTGGGGGTGCTGGTTGGCAGTAGAACCAATGTTAGTCAGCTGTGTGTCCTAGCAGTCAAGAGTCAAACCACATCCTCGGGTGCATCAAACACCATAACCAGCTGGTCAAAAGAGGTAGTTATCCCACTGTGTGCAGTGGTGTGGCCTCACCTTTACTGCTGTATGCAGTTCTGTGGCCCAAGATTTAGGAAGGATGTGAAGGTACTGATTTCCTTTTATGACAAAGTAACCCAACTAGTTGATGAAGGGAAGCCAGTTGATGTAATCTTTTTGGATTTCAGTAAAGGTTTTGATACTGTCTCTCACAGGAGCCTTCTCAACAAAATGTCCAGCACACAGCTGGATAAACATAAAATGTGGTGGGTAAAGCACAGAAGGCAATAGTGAATGGGGGAACATCATACTGGTGACCTGTCACTAGTGGGGTTCAACAGGCCTCCATTTTAGCCCCTGTTTTCTTCAACATCTTCATAAATGACTTGGATGTAGGACTGGAAGGGCTACTAAGCAACTTTGCAGATGACAAAACTGGGAGAACCTGTTGACTCCTTCAAAGGCAGGGAGACCCTGCAGAGAGACCTCCGCAAATTAGAGGACTGGGCAATCACCAACCATATGAAGTTCAACAAGGCAAAGTGCTGGATTCCGCACCTGGCATGGGGTTAACCAGGGTGTACGTACAGACTGGGGAATGAGATGCTGGAAAGCAGTGCCATGGAAACAGACCTGGGGGTCCTGGTCAATGGCAAGTTGAATATGAGTCAGCAGTGCCCTGTCAGACAGGAAAACCAACCGTGTCCTGGGGGCATCAGGCAAAGCATCACCAACCAGTCAAGGGAGGGGATTGTCTCTGCTCTGCTCTGCACTGGTGTGGCCTCACCTTGAATATTGTGTGTAGTTTTGGGCACTGCAATATAAGAAAGATATTAAGCTCTTAGAGTGTGTCCAAAGGAGGGCAACAAGATGGTGAAGGGGCTTGAGGGGAAGCCATATGAGGAGTCCCTGAGGTCACTTGGTCTGTTCAGCCTGGAGGAGACTGACGGGAGACCTCATTGCAGTCCACACTCACTTTCTTGTGAGAAGAAGAGGAGGGGCAGGCACTGATCTCTTCTCTGTGGTGACCGGTGACAGAACCTGAGGGAATGGTCTGAAGTTGTGTCAGGGGGGATTTAGGTTGGATGTCAGGAAAAGGTTCTTCACCCAGCAGGTGGTTGGGCACTGGAATAGGCTTCCCAGAGAAGTGGTCACAGCACCAAGCCTGTCAGAGTTCAAGAAGCATCTTTGAATGTGGGCAGAGTAGGGCAGAAAACGTGGTGAAAGGGCTAAAATAAATGCCTATGAGGAGTAGCTGAGGAATTTGGGCTTGTCTAGCATGGAGAGAACAAGGCTGAGGAGAGACCTCATTGCTTTCTACAGATTCCTGAGGAGGGGAAGTGGAGAGGGAGATGCAGATCTCTCCTCCCTGGGATGCAGTGATGGGACATGTAGGAATGTTTCAAACCTGCATCAAGGGAGGTTGAGACTGGACATTATGAAGAAGTCCTTTACTGAGAGGGTGGTCAAACACTGGAACAGGCTTCCTAGAGAGGTGATCAATACCCAAAGCCTGCCTGTGTTTAAGAGATGCGGACAAATCCCTTTATAATATGCTTTAGCTTTTGGTAAACCTTGAAGTGGTCAGGTAGTTAGACTAGATGATCTCATTGTAGGTCCCTTCCAACTGAAATAGAATCTTTTCTTTCCCCTCCCCTCTCCTCTCCTCCCCTCCCTCACCCTCTCCCCCTCCCTCTCCTCTCCCTCTCCTCTCCTCTCGCCTCCGCTCTCCCTGCCCTGGTATTTTCTGTGTAACCTCTTGTAAGACCACAGGTTCATGCTACAAGCTCACTGATCGGGTTTTACATTAAAAATCCACCTGCTGGATTTGCTAAAAGAACCTTTGGTTCTTTTTACACCTTGAGAGAGCCCATGGGAGAAGATGCTACACACCTTTCTCAGGAGGTCAAATAATACATTTTTAGTGGTAAACTTTAGAAAATAAGGGAACTTGGTAAAAGTTTAAAGAGCAACATTCAAACAAAATAAAGCATTTCACAAAGCACTGGCTAAGCACATGCTAACCCATACAATTTAGCAAAATCCAACCCACCTGACTTTAAGTTACTCAAATAGCAAGAAAGGAGATTAGGAGAAGAAGTAAAGAAAGAGACGGAAAAAGAGAGAAATATAGCTACTGCCTTGAGTCCCATGCAATTCTGTTTTCCATGTGTCCAGATGGTAGGGCTGCAACAATGTGGTCTCCTGTGGTCACCCCCACCAGGTGGGACTTCTGCTTCACTGGCCACTCTGGGGCTGGATTGAGGCTCTGAGGCAGGGTCTGGGAAAGTGCTTCTGGTGTGCCAGTGGTTGATAGCTTCTCTGGGGCTGCCCAAAGGGGCTCCAAGAGGGTGATATATAGAGTAGGGCACCATTCCACCTTTGTGAAATTCGAACTGCCCATTCCCCCTCACACACATGCTTAAATTGGATTGGACCAATAACTAATATAATAATCCTGAGTCTCGCATCCCTCCACCCTTACTGTCTAAACCTTGCCACATAAACCCAGTGCAGAGAGATAAAGACTATAAATTCTAGACTTACAATGACAAGACTAACAGTGTTTTAACTTTCATATTACTCAACACAGTAATGAACTCTGTGAATAACACAAAATATTATTAGCTGTGTTCTACAAACTTAAGTTGCTGCAAAGGAATTAATAGAAAAACTAGAAAACTAACTAGAGATAAAGAATAAACATAGGATAATTACTCTATCAACCATTTTTTTAAATGCATTCCATTTTCACAGTGAATAATCTTGTAAAACATCCTCATTATTATTGAGTCCATTCTTTGGGAAACAGGTGCTTAAAATCTAGAGAACTTGAAACTCTTGATCTAACTAAAGCAATAGCTGAGGAATCATAGTACTGTGCACTGGCAAATACAAAACTAGACTAAAACAGGATAAAAAAAGCAGATTAAATTAAAATACCCTCTCAAGTCAGAGGAGCAGACAAAGAAATTCAATTTTGGAGGGCTCGTATTAATTAAATGTGGATTATAAATTATAGTTTTGCTATACTATTTTTTTAATCCTTTAAATTATACATATCCTACCATATTCATGTTCGAGTGGTGAAATTTATGTTTTTCAGGGGAATGATTTTTACTATAGACTCAGAATTTCTGTCCTTAATAAAAGCATCCTTTTTCCTATGGAATCAAATCCAAAGGAAATCTTTACTCTTCTGCAGTGTCAAGCTTCTGGGTTTTGCACTGTGTGTTCTCTAGCTTTGGAGGAATCCAGTCCATTTTAAATGTGACATGTTATCCACAACTTTCATAGAGTATGTTTTTAGAATTACTGGTTGAAGAGGTAAATTCTGGGCAGTGAACAAACAAATCTTTCAGCTAAATGTATTGTAAGATGATGGGAGAATTAGTAAATAAAATTCATTAAGAATTGAAAGCACAAATTCCACTAGAAAACCATATACCAGTTCCTAAATCTCTGGATAAAAATACTTCAGGAGTTAGCCGTTGACTAGTCCTTGCTAGAAAGAACTATGAGAATAAGGAATCCAAACCATAATTTACTATCATTGGTTAATAAATGAGCCTACCAGTCTTTCATTATCATTTTATTAAGCAATTTATTTGAAATTATATAGTGCAATATAAGACTAATTTACAGACAATTTTACCTTCTTAGATAGAGTCATGTTATGTATAAATCTGAATAAAAGTCAATGTCTGTAGTTAAAAAATAATTTAGATCCAAATAAAGTTAATACCAGTCAACACAATAACCCTACCCCTAACTCTAATGCTAGGGTTCGTGCTCCATGACTTTTCATAGCAATAAGGATGGACTGACAGGACTGTAGTTCCCTGTATCCTCCTTCTGGACCTTCTCATAGATAGGTGTCACATTTGCCAGCTTTCAGTCAGCTGAGACATCCACAGTTAGTCATGACTGCTTATAAATTATGAAAAATGTATCAGTGAGCCCTTCTACCAGCTTGTTCAGTGTCCTTGGATCCCATCCATCCCCACGGACTAATATATAAGTGGTGTAGCAAGTCACTAACATTTCGCCTTGGATTATAGGAGCTTCATCCTGCACCCCATCTCTGTCTTCCATCTTAGGACTGTGCACCCTGAGAACAATTGGTCTTAGTATTAAAGACTGAGGCAAAGCAGGTAAGAAATACCTCAACCTTTTCCTCATTCTTATTGATACCTTTTCCCTCCACATCCAATAAATTATGGAGATTCTCCTGAACCCTCTTTTGTTGATAATATCTTTATAGAAACATTTTTTATGACAGTAGGCAGATTAAGTTCTATTTGGGTTTTGGGCCTTTGAATTTTCACCTTCTATAACTTCACAACATCCTTGCTGTCCTCTGTAGTTGCCTGCCGACTCTTCCAAAGATTAAAAGCTCTCTATTTTTCCCGGAGTTCCAGAGTTCTCTGGTCTTCTTCCCCATAGCTCATCTTTTGGCACACAGGGATAACCTCCTCCTCTGCCTTTAGCATCTCCTTCTTGAGGAATGTCAGGCTGTCCCGGACTCCTTTGCCCCTCAGGACTTCCTCCCAAGGGACTTTCTTAATTCAGTCTCCTAAACAGGCCAAGGTCTGCCCTCCAGGAATCCAAGGTAGCAGTTCTATCCATCCCACTCCTTTATTCTCCTAAACCCGAAAACTGTCATTTCATGACTGCTTTGTGCAAGACCACATCACATCACCCACAAGTGCTTCTCTGTTCACAAACAATAGGTCCAGTGGTGTGCTTTCCCCAGTCTTTCAGCTTACCCAAGCCTCTGCTACTCACAGTCTTATGTATTCTATGTTGCCTAGATGTTCCTTTCAGGATCTTCAGAAAAATAGTGCAAGGAAAAGGAGATATAAATAGGAATATTTTTTTTCAAAATACATTTGTTTAAAAAAAATACATTGAAAAATAACACATTCATGAGCAATTTGCAAACTCTAAGTTCTGATTCCTGAAAAAAAAGTATATCCTAGCCTACTTACAGTAGATTTGAAGGAATGTTAATGAAATAAAGCTTTTCTAGACAAAACCAGATTTTTTTGAAAACCAATAAGTTCAATTCCTGTGGTCAATGCATACAATACTAACTGTATTCCATCTGTTTTCTAACCTGCCTTCACTGTGTGGTCCATTGTCTTTGCAGGACAGGTAGTTTTGCTACTTTCTATGACAAATACGAGGAGAGATGTTGTGTTTTGTCTGGTTAACTGAGGATAGACTCCATTTATGGAGTACCAGATAAGAATATATCCTCAGAATTCTAATTACAACCTTATACAGTCTTTAATTTTACACATTTTCACCCCTGAGTCCTGCCCAGGGTACCACTGCTTGATTAAACAATTTTTAAAAATATCCTCATAAGTATTTCCTCTGCATGAAAGACAGACAAATTTTAGTTTGTTTTCAATGTATTTTTTTCTTCAAATGGTACAGAATAGAAAGAATGAAATAGCAAGTTAAACATTTAATTTTTCTCACTCTTGTTTTCAGTTTTTCCAAAAAAAATAAAAGAGTAATGGTTCTTCAAAATGAGAAATATATTTTAAAATGTTACTACAGGTGATCATTAAGATAATTGATTGATATGATGCTATTATATTATATATTATAGTATACTCATATAAAATAATGAGACTGGGTATTATTTATTATGCATGTTGGGCCATAAGATAATGAATAGAAAATGAATTAAGCTCTCTTTTAATAAATAATACTACTATTTCAATTTTAGAAAAAATGCTGTTTCTATTTTCTTTTTAATCTGTAAGATTTAATATACAGTCCAGTATTAAGTCAGATCTGTATAAATTGTTGAGGTGAAATAAGCATATAATTCAATGTCTTCAAGCCAACAGCAAAAAAATAGACTAATTTCAAAATAAATCACAGTGTGATCCCTGTCTGAGCAAAATTCGGTAGCTCTGGAATGCTAAATCTCTGTATCTACTGCATACAAGTTGACTCATAGTAAATCTATGTGAGCATATGTAGGAAATTTAAGGAAATTAAGATTGTGTGAATTTAAATTTATCAAGAGAAACTTCCATAATCAAAAGTTATTTGATTATTACTTAGCAATTCAAGCATTTATTTCCTGATGTTTGTCAGGAACATACAGTCTCTGGTATTCACTGGAGAGTTGCATCTTTTCCTACATATTACATTGAGATATATTGGGAAATCTATGAGCCATGAACTTTTTCAGTGACAACATAATGAAATCAACCAGCTCATTATACTCATCTGCTTATTAGAAATAGATCAACTCTGTGACTGAGTAAAAAGTGAGAATTGAAGTAGCAATTCCAGGAAAGTCATAAAAACTAAAAGCATAAGAATTTGAATACATCCTTGAAGTCTGTTGACTAATCGCTATATCCCAGGAAGCATAATTGTTAAAATATGTGAATAGATTGATCATTTATCAGCGTCCTTTTCCTTTTTCTTGAATGAGGGCATAAAGAACACAAGCTGAAGCTGTGTGGGAGAGCTTATAGATATGTCATATATATATATATATATATGTGAAATACTTTCAGAGGTGCAAGACACTATTAAACCAATCAAGAAGAGTAAAATGGAGTAGCTAATAAGACAAATATGGGAAACTACTTCAGAGATAACCTTGTACTCTGAGTCTTATTTGCAGAGGTTGATTTTGGCTTCCAGGTAGCTGAAGGATAAATACAAGACAGTGTAGATGTGTCTAATATTATTGTGTAGAGGGCTAATTAGAAGGCTACATTTATATATGCCTGTAACTGGTCACTTCATACCTGGTATTTTATAGAAGAAATACTTTTCAAAACCTATTGCTAGACAATCCCTAACGAGAAGTCACAATTCTTTGAAATTAGGACAGGAAAACCAAAATCTTTTCCAGGTTTATTTAAATTTCCCTTGTTATAACCACAAGGAAAGATCTCTTCCTAAGACCCATTTTGCTACACAAGGATGGGTTTCCCTTCCTCTGCCCTTTCCCTTTCTCTTCCCTTCCCCCTTCACTTTCCCTCCTTGCTACTGCTATTCTATTTCATTCACATCTACCATCAGTACTGGACACACATAGGCTATGTCCTTCTTAAACAGTTCAAAAAGTTAGATTGAAATTTTCACTTTTAGTGTAAAACATTAAGTAAATAATTTTGTAAGTAGGATTTAATTCTGAGCAACAAATAATTGTGTGAGGAACAATGAAGAGACCAAAAGATTCAATTTTTTTGACAACCACCTGCCAAAATTACGCCAATGGAAGTATACAGAAAGTATGAAAGTATTAATCCTTCATCTCAGTTACTCAAATAAAAAGTTGCAATATGAAACATTAAATGTATTACTGATGCAACCAGTTTTGCTTTATGTGATATGTATCAGTATATATACATATTTATTCCATTACCTTCATGTTGTTTAATCATACTTAATCATGCACCAAACTTTTTCTCTGAAACAAAGAGGTACACTTCAGTCTTTGTTGATTATTCTAGTGTTATCTCTTGGGTCACATGGCAAACAGCAACAGGAGTTTCTATTGGTTTTGGGTTTTTTAAACAATGGCATAACATTTCTCTTTGCATACAGTGTGTTTATATACAAAATAATTACCTTGCACCTTACTTTAAAATTATTTTGTTTTTTCATGTAATTAAGTGTTTTTTCAGGTAACAGACAGATTTGGCAATCTGATAGATACAGATTTTATTCCTTTATTACTCTATTATATACAAGAATATAAGATATTCTTAGTTCTGTATACCTTTAGAATTTAAATACACAAATATGTATAATTTGTATGTATAAACTGGGAATTTTGAATTATTAGTGGCAAATCTCAGAGATATGGTATAATGACTCATTAAAAGAAGAACTGAGTGTTTTTCTGGATTTTATATTTTATTTAAAGCAAAACTATTTTATAGTCTCGTTTTTATACATTATATATTGTGCATTTCTTCATTTCAAAGAAATGTGCAGGACATACAGATGTCTATGTGAAAGTCATTCCTGCACAGCCTACCTCCACTGAAATCTTGCATAAGAGACACAGTCTTTATGGTGTCTCTCTAGGTCAAGAAATCTGATCTTTATTAAATTAATTCTAGAAAGGAAATATAATAAAAAGGGATATCTTCTAAGAACTAACAAATAGAGACTTTTAAAACAAAGATTCAATAATTCAGTTACTAAATATACTATTTATAAGACTTCATTTTACTAATAAATGTCAAGGTTGTTTTACTAGATGTGCTAAAGGGAAATTTCAATTTTTATCTGATCATTTCAAAGTCCAATTTTGTTACATTTTAATTTTAATGGCATATTCATGGAAAAGGTTAGTATAATTCCCCCCCCCCCCGCCCCCAGTATTATCCATCTCAATGCTTTCTACTTCTTTAATGAAAATTATAAAAGTCAAGAACTCCACCTTTATGGAAGCAATCAATAATTTTTTTTTTAAAGAAAATTCGTGAGCTTGTTTTTTTCTCATTTTGGTTGGATTATTAATTTCAGAATGCACATGAAATCTAGATATTCATACCATCTCTGATTAACCTTCCTTTATGGAAAGAAACCCCTCATTTAGTACACTGAGCTCAAAGAAGTTCTGCAAAGAACATGGACCCAGTGACAGGGCCAGAGGCAATGGACACAAAACTGAAACATAGAATGTTTACTCTAAACATCAGGAAACACTTTTTTCCTATAAGGGTGACTGAGCATGGGAACAGTTTGCCCCAAGGGGATGTGTAGTCTCCATCCTCAGCAACTTGTCCAAGGCGGCCCTGCCGGAACAGGAGGGTTGAACCAGGTGACCTCCAGAGTTCCCTCCCAATCTTGAGCATTTTGTGATTCAGAGAACTCACATAGAGTGAAAGTAGGTTAAAGCTTTATGAATGTACTTCTTTAAGCTTTATGATTTGATTTCCAGAACTGTGGAGAATTCTACATATTACAAGGGGAAAGGGGAGGGGAAGAGGTAAAGGAAGCAGAAGGGGAAAGGGAAGAGGGAGACAAGGGCAGGGAAGAGAGAATCATCATCATGTAACAAAATGGGTCTTAGAAAGAGATCTTTCCCTTATGATTATGGCACTGAAAACTTAAATAAACGTAGAACAGATTTTTATTTTCCTGTCCTAGTTTTAAAGAAATGTAACTTCTCATCAGTTGTTGACCGACAAGAAGTTTTTAGAAGTATTCATCTATATATATTTATATATGGACATACATGTATGTAAATGTGTGTATGTATGTATTTACATACATGTATGTAAATGTACATATACAAATACTTCTAAAGAAAACTCTTTCTGTTTTCTAAAGATATTTGTAGAATAAAAGCCCCAGGTCTTAAAAAATGATCTCTTAAATCTGAAGACTCTTAGTACCTGAATCTGAAAGAACAATTTACATCTTCTCATATCTATTAGACTCTTTGGGGAACTCTTGGTCCAACTGGCATAACTTCACTTTAGAGCTCTTAACGGCTCTGATCCTCCCTATGTAGGATACTATGTAAATGTTCAGCAGAGTCCTAAGCAGTATGTAAGATTTACTGTATCATAGAATCATAGAATCAGCCAGATTAGAAGGGACGTCTGAGATCATCAAGTCCAACACTTGATCCACTACTGCTGTGGTTACTAGACCATGGCACTAAGCATCACATCCAGTCTCATCTTAAAAACCTCCAGGGATGGAGAATCCACCACTTCCCTGGGCAGCCCAGTCCAATGTCTAATTACCCTCTCTGTAAAGAATTTCTTCCTGATATCTAAGCTAAACCTCCCCTGGCAGAGCTTAAGACCATGCCCTCTTGTCTTACTGATAGCTGCCTGGGAGAAGAGACCAACCTCCACCTGGCTGCAACCTCCTTTCAGGTAGTTGTAGGGAGTGATGAGGTCTCCTCTGAGCCTCCTCTTCTCCAGGCTAAACTACATTTGTACTCAGATACTAGGAGGTACCACAAATCTTAGATCTTTTGAAGAACTGATTTATTAGCTGTATGCAAGTATGGAGTTCGTCATCTTTAAGTCACTGATTTTTATTAGTTAAATTGAGAAAATTGTACAAGTTTTCAGCCCATATTTGTAT
Organism: Corapipo altera; assembly: GCF_003945725.1. NCBI lineage: Eukaryota > Metazoa > Chordata > Aves > Passeriformes > Pipridae > Corapipo > Corapipo altera. Next base: position 43,930,014 of record NW_020884872.1, on the reverse strand, counting down.
GCAATATCTTTGTATTCAAAGAATTAACTTAGGCAGTGAAACAAATGAAGGAAAGAAACAATCTTGACACTCCTCTGCCTATATTGTCCATGAATAGTTTAATCTTTGAGAGAATAGTATCAACCCTGAAAAATAGGATGATTCAAAAGGAAAAAAACATGTTCTGCAGCATAGCCAAGGGAAAGAGCTATTTCTTGTAAAACTAGAAGTCACTGAAACAAAGATGGCAAGTGCAAGGAATGCTGGGAAGAAATAAACACATGGAACTTGATCTGCAGTGCGTGTGAAGTCCTCAGGCTCTCCTTTATCTTGGAGTCTTCCCTCCCAGGCCCCTGTGTTTTCCAGTAGGTTTCTTCTTCATTACTCTTCCTTACCGTCTTGATAATTCTTTTTATTCTTCATTTTACTGCACAGTGGACCCTCTTTTACAAGGAGGAGGGAATAGAAGCTCTACCTGCTGAGTGTCCAAGAACCTGGGCATCCAGAGACTTTCTGAATGGCTACACTGGATGCAAGCATACAAAGTTTGATGTTGCAGGTGCCTTATAACAGAGTAGTAATAAGTAACATCCTTGCTGTCTCTGTACTATAAGCAGTACGAAATATATGTTTTCTCAAACGTGCAAATTCTCAAAATTTAACTTAATGAGAAGATCTTGATAATACTTTCAGCATAACTGTAAAATTGTCAATTCTCTGAGTGTGAGATACACTCTTGCACAAATTAAGTGATAAAGACAAGCACCAATTGCCCCATTCTTTTCAAACATTTATGAACCTCAGAAGTTACACTCACAACTGTTGTATTGTTGCTTTTAAGAAATTGATTTGTATTTCTCAGATATTATTATTTTCCTCTTGTCTTGCAAGTCTAAAAATAACAGAATCAAAATGCACATAAAAAGACTCCAAGGACTGAGACGATTGCCTTTGTTGTAATTTTTATCTTATTTTTCATTCAACAAATATCTATGTGCACTTGGTAGGAAATTTCTTTTTGCCAAGGGATTAATTCAGAGCCAATATATAAAAAAGTGAATCTTAAACAGAAATTAAAACAAAATAAGAAAATAAGAAATAAGTTAGCAGGCAGCATCTATCATTTACCACATCATTTAATTACCATTGTATGATTATCTGTCGTCCTGTTTTTAATTACCACACTCTCATATGTTTTACTTTGCTGCTATTTCTCTTGTAATTAGTTTTATTTGAAAAAGCTAATTATGTGCCACTTATTTCCTTACACTCAGTGCGCAATTACCACTGATCAAGATTGAACTAACTGGTTAATGATAATATCAGTAAATATCTGTTTTCTCCATTCCCGGGAAGCAAACACTACTTAATGATGACTCTCACATTTGTTTTCAGAGTTCCCAAATATAATGATGGGTAAATTTTGAGCTCCTTTTTTATTCAAAAGGAAGACAACTTATCATACACCTATGTCCAGCATTTAATGACAGTTCAGAAAAATGTCACACGTCTATTTATGATTTTCACTGTCTGTTAATCATTGATATCTTTCTTCAAAGTTCTCCACTATTTAATAAGATAGTTACTACTGGAATGCTATTAAATACTAATAACCGGAGAATCTATTTTAAAATTGCTTAATTATCTACACAATGAGTAAACATTGTATTATCATTTCAAAAACAGAACACATTTTATGGTTTTTTTACATTTTAATATGTGTCATGGTCTTATGTAGTCAACATCAAACATGACTTTTAATCAAATGTCATAGAAACTATATTAAATACAGCTGGAATAATAATACTTCTAAAGGAGAATGATAAGCATAATTAGATGGCACGATGTTGATGATTAGATTTCTCAAAATAGTCAATTCTGTTGATTAATTCAAAGTTTATTATTCTATAAAATCTTGCATTATACCATACTGGGAAGCCCCAGCTCTAAGATGCTGAGAGACAGACACAAGTAAACCATGTATAATTGTTCAGTTTACAACAATGCAGTTTTCATTTCTGTTAATTTTATAACCAACTTACTTGAAAATTAAATTCTCAAAAAAGGACAAAGCAATAGTAGTTCTATTGTTTATCATTATTCTTAACAATAATATTAAAATTTTAAAGGATTTTAAATAAGAAAATATGTTGTATGCTTTTTTGAGTGTAAAAAATATTTGACCCTTTTTTTTAAGCAGTACCTTATGGGGGGGGGGGGGGGAAGAAAGTCCAATAAGCTAACAAAAATAAGCTGATAACACACAGAAATGGCTGAGATTGGAATGAATTTCGTGATTTTTTCTTTTGACTTTACAATGTGCAGCCCTCCTATTCAATTAGGGCCTCCTAAAACCAGTTGCCCAGCCTCATGTCCAGATGACTTTTGAGTATTTCCAACGTGAGAGACTCCGTAACCTCTGTGAACAATCTGTGTTGGTGTTCAGCCACCAGCTCACAAAGAAAAAATGTTTTCTGATATTCAAAGGGAACTTCCTGTGTTTCAGTTCGTGCCAACTTTCTCTTACCCTGTCTCTGTGTGTCACTGAAGAGAGCCTGGTGTCTTCTTTGCACCTTCCTTTCAGATATTTATATAAATTGAAAAGAACCTTCTGGAGCTTTCTCCTCTCAAGACTGAACAGTCCCAGCTTTTCCCAGTAGGAGATATGCTCCAATTCCTTCATCTTCTCAGTAGCCTTTCACTGGACTCTCTCAAGTATGTCCATGTACTTACATCCCCTGCTCCAGTGATACTACAGCAGAACCAGTCTCCAGCTGCCTATAGCCCTGCTATTCCTGACCATGCACCCTGCACACCTGCAGGCCTATGTCTTGGTCTGGTCTCACCCTGCCTGCAGTCCCTGAGAAGAGGCCTGATGCTCAGGGCTGGTTTCCTGGCTGCTCTCCTCCTGGCTGGAGCACGGGTTCTGGCTGCCAATTCCTGACATGATACCCCAAGGGGGCATCCCCAACCCATGGAGCAGCTATTCTGTGAGGATTTCTGCTGTTGTGCTTGAGAACTGAGCACTCACAATCGAGAACGTAAGAAAGTCATGACTGGCCTCTTTCCATGTGTGCCCTGAGTTATTCTCTGTGGAATTTTTCACTATTAAATACAAAGAATGATTTTATTTTATCCAGTAGAATTAGTCTTAGAATTAAATATAAAAAAGGAGGATTCCATGGTTTTGCTGCAAGGTAATGTCAAGGTGCCTGCTAACAACAGTTTATGAAGTAGTTACTATGTACTTGTCACATCTTAGAAGTAAGATTTAATGTCAGTACATTTTTTTTTTTTCACAAAATGTTAAGTATTGCCAGCTGTAAATAATTTCAAGAGGGCAGAATTTGGAACATATGAATTACAGTGTAATAATACAGACAAACCCTAGAGGTATAAAAAGCAAGATTTAGAGTTCATGTTCCCTGTTCGTAACAGATGAACACATATTGCTTTTCTTAGATGGGCACTGCTAATATAAACACATTATTATTCTGAAACACTCCATTACCCATAGGGCAGAGATAACTTTACAGCAAATGAACACATCTGTGTGTGGAGAAAAGATGCAAACGGTGTGGTAAATGCAACATGGTACTGCATATATTCAGTGCAATTTATATTTTATATAGACCAAAATGCACATAAAGGAGGTGGCTTCTTTACCTATAAATTACATATACACATATATATATAAAAATATACACATATATATAAATTATATATACACAAGTTAGATTATTTCTCTTTGTGAGAAGTTTGATGTAGATGGGTCCAGACCATGCCAAGAGTGTGAGTAACCTTTCCTCACAGACCCTTCCCTCTTCCCTTCTCAAATCCACAAGGTTTTTAAGTTCAGGAGCGTGATTGAAGACAAACTTGAAGTTGTAACTCTCAGTAATAGGTCAAAATGAAACAAAACAGACATAAAAATGACATAAAAATAATACCACCACTACCCCGTCTTTAAGTCTTTGCAAGACAGAGTTTTCTTCTTTTTAGGCTTCTTTTCATAGACTTTCTTGTTTGCTCTTAAAAAATCCCAAACAAACAAACCAAAAAAGCAGACAAGATGCATTTGTGATATTTTCTGTTTTACATGGATTTCTTCTGATGTGTACCTTAACTTTCTGCTCTTCTAATCATTGTTGTGGTCACTTGTTTTATCAATATAATTATTATATTATAAAGAAAATTTGAAAAAATCAAAATCATGTTGAATATGTATAACAAAAAGGTAATATTGCATAGATTGATTGCAATCATTATACAATCATTTTTCTGATCACATAAAGAGTATTTTACTTTGAACAATATCTATATGAATGATAATACATAATCTTAAGTTCAGTTTCTTCTTTCTTTAAATCCATAAGACCAATCCCTGTGTAGTAAACATCGTCTAATGATTCCGAACCTCATTTTAAGAGAAAACTGCTATAATTTTCAGAAATAATTGAGCTGGTGTTTTGGACACAGCATGTCACTTTGAGACACTTTCTTACCCTGTTAGTGGATTGAATAACCTCTGGGTCCTAGCCTGCCTGCTGCAAAAATGAACCCTGTCTTGGACAGAACCAGGATACCTACGTAAGAAGGCTTTTTTCGATGTTGGAATTTACATATGAAAAAAGAAATTAAATTAATGTCATAATTAAGCAACATGTAAATTTTCCATGAAAAAATTAATGTAAACTCAAGAGAATTAAAGCAACCAAGAACTTACCTGCACATTTTATTTTAAAAGTGTTCAAATCTAGAGAAAGTTTTCATTTTGTTGCTTTTAGCCATCTTAATACTAGGCAGACAGGGTTTAGGAAAGTTTCTTTTTTTCTTAACAATAGTTAATAGCATTAAAAATTGAATTCTAATACATTATAGATGTTTTGAATTATTTATTGTAATGTCTTTGTTCATGTTAATGTGACGCAGAAAAATTTGGTAGAATAGCAAAAAAAATACTTTAAAAAACTCAAAACCTTTTTTAGGTTTTGCGTAAGTTTCAACTAATGTTACTATAAATGATAGTGTATAGACAAAGAAAAAAATAGACATAAGCACAAGAAATGATAAAGAAATAGGAACTCTGATATTCAGTAGTTAAGTTCAGACTACCTTATTCTTTATCAGAAGATTTCTTCTAAGTCCTCTGGTATCCATATTTCAGTGGTGATGTGAAATGCATTATGTTTACTGGATGGGAGGTGTTGAGTCAATGATCAAAATTTGAGAACACTTGATGTGACATGTAACATCTTGAGCAGTAGCCTACTAAATAGACTGGAAGAAAAGCTTTTATATTGTTCACACCTTTTATTTCCCCACTAAGAGGTCAGAAAATGCCTCTGAGTCTTAACAATGAGACAGTGCTTTTTCAGAATCAATCCTAGCTACTGTGTAACAGACACATCTCCTTTGGGGAATCAATATCTTAAAAGTTACTCAGAGCAAAAGTTAGGTCTATATTATAGGTCAAGCCACGCTGACAGGTTGACAAGGCAAGAATGTCATTTATCTTTTATGGTAGAACCAGGAACAGAACTCTGTTCTGATCAATCCACTAACAGGATAAGAAAGTGTCTCAAAGTGACATACTGTGTCCATTGAACTTAAACAGCACCAATCTGCTGTTCATTTAAACCTTGCCTTTGGCAATTTTCTGGAAATATGTGTTGAGTGCTTTAGGTAGTTCTTATATTTTTTTCTGTAAGACTCTGTCTAGAATTTTGGTCTTGGAGAAAAGTTTGTGTGTTCCACCACTTATAATGAAGATCCGAATTTTATTTCAAAAGACTGTGTAACAGAAAAGAGTTTGAGCAAAAAGCAACTGATGTACATTTAATGTTGCTGTATGAATATAATTTTGAAACAGTACACATTCATTTCAACAAATATTCACAAGTATGTGTGCGTGTGTGTGTATGTATGAATATACCAATGTTCAAATGTGAACTTTCCTGGAAAGGTCAATATTATTTGATCAGATTTGATATTATGAGTTTTATCTTTAGGATCTAACAGTAAGTTACCTTTCTCTTTTTTATTGTTTTATTCCTATTCCTCTCATGAGTTTATAAAACCTTTTGCAGAATTTATATCACAATGAATTTAGACTTAATTTTCCAGATTCCGCAGTTGATGGTTAGGCAAAAGAAAGTAAAGTACTGACATTTTAACTTGACGTTGTGTAACATGTTTAAGATTATACCCTTATTTTAGGTCATCAACTGCAACTCTATTAGTTCAATATTTCAAATACTATAGCTAAAAAATTCATGTGTGTCTGTGTGCACATGTGTGCATGTGGGTGAACGCCAGGATTACGAAGCCTGGAAAGAACAGCTTTAGAAACGGGTCCATTACAGCAGCGACTTCTTGGGATCAAGCTATGCAGAAAAACAACTACTTGCATTTTCTATTGTACAGGTCCTCCCTGAGTTGTGTAATTTCCCCCACCCAGCCCCATTTGGAACCATGTTCCAAATTCCCCTTCCCGATTGCGGACTCTACCTCTGCATAAGCAGGATAGGTTACCTCAGCCGCCTCTCCTCCATCCCTGATTCTGTTACTGGAACGCAATCCTTCTGTATCCCCTATTGGTCAATAGAGCCCTCAAGCCACTCCCTTTCCCCCAGACCTTGGCCCAGTCACATCCCTCCTTCTTGCCCTCCCCCCAAGCCCATATAAACCACGGGAGTTTCAAAATAAAAGTCTTTTCACCTTGGGACATGGAGAGGAAACTTGGTCGCTCTCTCATCCTACTGAAGGGGGACTGCGTGACTGAGTTCTTCTCTGGGAAACCTCTAGCAGAGAGTCCACAATCAAGATCCGTTATGTGCACGAGCATTTGAGAAGAAAAGAAAGAGTGTAAGAGAAAACTAATCCTCATCTGATCATTTTTTACATAATTATTCCTCTATCATAACCTTACGATAACTTGCAAATTACAAAGAAATTGTTATGGAAGAAGGATGTGGGTGTACCTACAAGACCCACTCACAGCAAACAAAACTGTTTGGAGGGAATTTGCCAAAAAATCAATTTGTAAAGAGGAAGAAAAGCATCAACCTCAGATGAATCGGATAGACTCAACAGTAGCTGGAAAATACCGAAAAGACTTTTGAAGCAAAGTAAGAATAAGTCTGATGAAAAAACCAGAAAAGAAACATGAACATTTCTAGCATGGAGACAGAGTTCTTGGAAAAGAAGCATCTCAGGGTTCTGCCCCTGCTGTCATTGTCCCCAAGACATCTGACCACTGCACAATCTTGGCAGCACAACCTCCCCAAGGGTCATCAAGATCATCCTGGTCCTAGTTAGCAGTGACAGGACCCAAGCATTTAGCAACACTGTGCAAAACTAATGTTATGGTTTGCATGCTGCATTACTGATACTGATCCTGAATGTATGATTCACTGACTGTCAGTTAAACAGCCTGCCATTAATAAATTCATAAATCACTTTGATCAGGAGTTTGACTTAAAGCATTTGAATTGAGTAATTTTTTCTGGGCATATGAGAAAATTTCTGACATTTGGCTTATGAAGTAATATATAATGTAATTTAACATAGGTTGATAATTGAGATGTAAGAGTAGTCCAACTTAAGTCAAAGAAAAGTATGCAAATTAACACTGATTACCTGAAGTCCTAAGTCTTGATGGCAGGAAGCAATTATTCGGGAAGGAGGGGGATTCAAAAAATTCCATGACAGACCATAATGGGCTGCTTCAGACTTAGCTGCTAAACAAGACATCTATTACTTTAAGTCTGACACATAAAACTCTAAAGTCCAACACTTGATAGAGATTTTGCACATGAAAAAGCAGAGGAAAGGATGAAGTTTCCCTCAATATCTACTTGATATATATTCTATATCTCAGCAAGGAGACTGCCCAGGGAAGTGGTAAAGTGATCATCCCTGGACATGTTAAAGAAATGCCTGGATGTGATACTTAATGCTATGGTCTAGTTGAGAAGGTGGATATCGGTAAAAGGTTGTAGTCGATGATCTTGGAGGTCTTCTCCAACCTAAATGATTCTGTGAGTCTGTAATATCAGGAGGGACATGTAACAAAAAATCCTTTATCTTTTAACTAATTCTGCTGTGCAATAAAGATATTCGGAAGACCATCCTACCCTATACCTTTACATGAAAACACACTTCCAGCAGTACAGATTCAGAATCTGGTGTCCCCTATAGCCTTACCTTCTCATTATCTTTACAGGTATATTTCTTTCACCTTCCTATATAATAATTATTTTACTTATTTGATGGGATCTACACCAATACCGTTTTTAGAGTTAATACCTTGTTAAGGTATGAAAAAAATACAGTAAAAGCATGCAAAGGAGAAAGCAACACATATAAGAATCAACCATCATGTCAATTTATTGCAATTGACTATAAAGAAAGCCTTCATGTTCATCTACCTTTAGTCATACTAATTCTTTCATGAATTCTAGGTTGAGAATGCAGGCTGTTTTAAATAGAACTTTTTGTCTGTTATCTCCATCAATCCTTATGTCAAAGGCAAGTGTGAGATCAGTAAAAATATTACTGGCAATAACAATGGAGAAAAAATAAAACAAAATAGAAAACTTTCCTAAGCATCAAGAATATTAATTTAGAATTTGGACAGTGGTTTGTAATTGTGTTTATCTCAGCTAATCCATTCATTCTAAGATTCAGTACAGTTTCACCCAACTTCCTTTGAGTTTTTGTGCTACTGAATGAATGTGCAGTTGCACAAAGATTATACTTGTTGATGTGTGAAAACAGAATGTCCCCAGAGCAAGGAAAAAAAGAGTATGCATATGGATAAATGCAGAAATATACAGTGTGCACTAAAATGGGAGTATGACTTGAGCAAGAACCTACTCTGAACTGTAAACTCTCTTCTTACTGCCTTAAAACATTAAATAAGTGAAATATTTCTTGATACTCATCTGGTATTTTGCCCATATTTTGCTAGAGGCATGTACAGATTTTTTATTACTCTGCTGTTTTAAGTCAAAAACTTAGCGATTCTGGATATGAGGTAGAAACTGGAATACTTTATTGAATCATGAGAACACAATTTAAGGGCCTTTAGGGTTGGACATGTTAATGAGGAGGATGAGCTGTATTAATTAGGGAATTACACAAGTTTTTACTAAAGTTACCCAATGGGTTAATATTTCCCTCAACCAGAATTACATGGGGGGAAAGGGATTAAAGGGTTTAGACATGGTCTGATACAATCATCTCGAAAGTCCTTTCTTATTTCTGCTGCAGGAGCCAGGCTAATCCATAAGGTTGACTCTTTAACAGGTCTTGTGAAGAGGGTCCCATCCTTCAGGTCACAGGATTCTTGTCAGCACCTGTTACCCAAAGTCTACTGCATTGACTTTAAGCTCCTTTCTGCAGATATTGTATTTTGGGATCCAACAGCTTTATGTCAAATAAAGAGAAGGCCTATGGACTTGTATGAAATAAAAAAAAAAAAAAAAGAAAAACAAGCAAGTTTATTGCAATGTATTCACTCCCAAAGATTTTATCAGTAGAAGAATGACAAAGACTAGCCTTGAGTACAATAAGAAGAAAACATCTAGTCTAACTAGGTCACTAGTTCCTGGATTAATAGGGGTATGTAAACATCAAAAATATTCAGTTTACTTTATATTTGAAAATGGTTCATTTTTTAAATTTTATTGCTGAGCTAATTACTAAGTTATAATTAGCTTTGGGTTGGTCCCAGTAGTTCTTTTTCTTGATTTTTCTATTACATAAGTATATTATCACATGAAAAGGTGAGTACAATAAAACTCCGTTGATCATATTTCATTGTTGTTATTTCTTGCATATGCATATCAACTCCTAAAAATTTAATGGATTAGTTTATGAAGTAAAATTAAAAAACCATATTTGACAAAAAATTATTTCATATTATTTGGTTGACTGAAATTCTACTCTTCAGATCATACTGAGGAACAGTTTTACTGTTAACAGGATGAGAGTAAAAAACTAACTTCTTTAGAAAACTCAGTTACCACCTCATATCTCAGTAAATGGAATTAATTACTGTTTTGAAGGTGAACTAACGGAATTAATTTTCTTATCCCTCTCTCTTTCTCTCTTTTCCTCCTTGATTTTTATGAATAAAACTGTACAGTTGGGATTTTATTAGGGGAAAACCAATGTGAATTGCATATCTTTTCTAATAGGAAGTTACTTCACAAACCTAAACCAAATACCTCATAGTTTATAATCCAAGGGAGTATGGGTGAAGGGGCATATATTTCTGTGACTTTATATATGTATTTTGCATAAACTCTTCAGTGAATCAGTATTTTCAAAAACAATCAATTCATTGGTCAAGAGCGTTTGGACAAGATTTTAAAGTAGTATTTTTTAAAATTATGAAAAATTTTTACAAATATTTGAATATTTGAAATTTTACATTTGTATGTAACATTAAAAAACTCATGGATTATCACTGAAAACAGATTAAAACTGTAACTTGAAAAATCTTTTTTAAAAAATGAAGTCTTTCTTTCGTAACAGCATAGAGACATCTGTAAGATCACAATAAGGATATTTCAAACTTTAACAAGTAAGGGTCACATACTCAAGAGCAAACTTTTGTCTTCTAATTCCCAAATGGAGGGACATTTTAAATTTAGTCCCATCAACAATTACAAATGTGGTGTTAGTACCCATGAGGGAAAAGCTAACATTTCAATACACTCAGTGTAATTAGACAAAATTGCTTTTTACTGCAATTCATAGGAAGAAATTGTTCCCTGAAATATGGACAATAGTTTGCCAGATTGCTTGATATAACTATCATTGTTAATTTGTTGATATTAAGAGACATATGGAGTGTACTGCTGAGAGAAGGCAGATGAACTTATAGAAGGGATCTGGGGCATATTTAAGAACATTAAAAGGGCAAGATATTGCAAGTAAATTCTGCAATAAAAATTTATTCATTTATACCTTTATTCTTTGTTCTCCCAAAATACATATTTTCTATTTATTAGGTAGTTAAATATGTAGAAAAATATAAACTATAAATTACCTTGAGAGCTATACAGCAAAACTTGATTCATTAAAATGTAGACAATAGGGTTTTTTCTGCTGATTTTCATGTGTGAGCGAGACTGCAGACACTGCATGCAATTCCAAAAATGACATTTCACTGATGTGAGGAAATGTGCTTTGTTTTCCACCAAACAAGTGATTGTATTCTCAAACCAAAGATGGGTATCTGAGGAAAGTAGAATTTAATCTTAGTTGCTACCAAAATAATGGTCAAGTTTATTTAACCAAGTGGTCCCAAGCCAGCACTTCAGGCTTTGGCTGGAATATTTTCTAAATCCAAATGAGCAGGACAAGTTTCTTTCTCTTCTAAAAGATTTATCTCAGAAAATATTTTGACCATCCTATCTCAGTGGTGTTGTGAAGGATCTGTAAATGCATGGTGAAATATAGTACTAGAGCAAAAAGAACTCATAAGGTCTAATTCAGATTGTCACCAAAATGAGTTAGAAGACAGCCCTACAATATCAGCAGGAAAATCTGCTTCTAAACAAGACTATAATCAATAGGATTAAACATTTATAGTGGTTATTTCTAAGGGATTTTTACTAAAAATCTCCAAAACCCAAACATGATAAACAGAATTTTCAATGCTTTTGAGAAGATGTTTCTGCATGCTAAGTGTTATGCTTACTGTGCTAGGAAAAATGAATATGTCACATTTCAACCCAAAGAAACTCACAGTTCTGCCCTGGAACCTTCTTGGGTTACCCAGAGAATAAGAATCTGTAATTTGTATAAGAGCAGAAAAATATCTTACTCTTAAAATTAAATATCTACTTTTTATTTAAAAATTTTGGACTAGGTGTCAAAAAATACCTTAACTATTATATTCATTTTTTTTTAACCTGCAGTATAGATTTAGTGTAAATACTAAACTGCAGGGATTACATATATTAGCAATTTCTTATGTTTCTATCCAATTTCTTTTAAATGTATGTTATAAATAATATCAGAAAAAAAAACCGACACAACACAATTACAAAACAAAGAAATAATAATAATAAAAAAAACCAAAGCCCATGTCACCAAGGAAAATAAGTGTATAGTATCATTGAAAATAGAAAATAGATTTTTATGGTTAATAAGTAACTCATCTAAAACTTTAATTACAATTTTACCTCAATAAGTAAAAGATATTAAAAAGAGTTACCAGAAAATGCTCTAGAGGAGTTGTAAAAAGGGACTCAGCTCAAATTCTTCTAAAATACTGTATCTGCTACAAGTCACATTTTTTTCAAAAAAGCGTATAAAGAGTTATAGTCAAATTATACACAATATATTTTAAAAAGGATTTTAGAGTAACAACTGAAGAACAAGCATTAAATATAATCAGAAAGAAAAGCTCAATATCAGTTTAATCAAAGTTAATTTAAATTTATATTTTTTTTAAAATTGAACATTTTATGTTCTTATTTTATTTGACAAAATTGAAACCAATTTCATTACTCTATACTTCCTTATATTTTTCTATACTTCCTGTTAAAGTCTGACATTGAACAGTGAAAGAGAAAATCTACCAAAAAGTACTCTGGTAAAACCATTATCACTTTATAATTGAAAATAATTTTGTAACTTATTTAATTTTTAAGGAATGTAAGATTTATGACCAGTGAATATTCTATATAATTTAACAACAGATAGGAAAAAAATATTCTTGAATATGACATATGATATTCTAAGAAGCATATGTACCAGCTCATTTATGCTAAGAAACTTTAATTTGATGTAACTTATCTGAAGATACATTGAAGTAGCAATTTTTTAATATTCATCAGTAATTCCTCTTTCTTCTCTCTAGTCAACCATTTTCTCCTGTCAAAAATGATGAAGATTTGGGGGTTACAAAGATTACTTTGTGGTATATCCCACAAACCTCTGACAGTAACCACACCCTTGTTGTTTCACCAGAATATTCTGTTTCCTGAATTCTTATTTTAATTTTGGTCTCACTTTCCACTTGTATTATTATTTTATCTTTTATATGGCAAATAATGGCAACCCTTATCAGAATGAGACATATCAAAATCTTTCCTGTTTCCTTGTCCCTGAGAGTACACTCTTTCTGACAGACTGAAGTGACTGGGTTTATGAAAATAAAAGTAGGTGGTCATTATTTCTTATGAGTGAATAAACAAGTGAATAGTGAGTCATGAAGCACACTCCATTCCCACCGTATTTATTTCCAAAATGCAAGCTAGAAATGAGATATGGCATAAAAAAGTATGATGCAGTCATTATTCCCATTTTATAAGTATGGCTCAGAGGTATTCACAAGATCTAAAAGAATATATATACTAGTGGTACAAGCAGTATTAGGAGATATTCTGTGATTCTGGGACCTGAACACGCAAAACAGACCTTGGCCTGATCTTTTTACATTCCTACTAACGCTCTTCCATGCAATTCCTAGGTATGGTTCAGTAGTTCCTGTGGGTCAGAGATCTTTATCAAAGTGTGATATTGATGTACCTACTGATGCTCTATGTATCACATGTTTACGAGTATGGATACCAGTTATTATATGACTGCTGTCGGAGAACAGGCTCAGGGCACTTTTAATTTAATGGAGCAGGAATAACTTATGCAACTGTCTTCCTCTTTATGCTACTTCAGGAAGAATCTTAACGCTTGTTTCACTTTAAAAGTGATGCTGTAACACAGAGGAAATAGATGCAATATTTCATAGAACCATACACAGACAAAAGTTATCTTTAGCTCCACTATTTCTAATACAATTGATAATACAATTTCCCTCCACAGCACAAGATGCTTAGTAAGAATTATGTAGCAATTCATATTCTCTTCCACTGAGATAGGTCAAATATAGTGGAATTTATCTTATCTACCTTTAAATTTTTATAATGCAGACATCTACATCTGAGCTTGTCAGTTAGATGTTTTATTCCATGAATAAAAATGGGCACTTCTAGAACCTGTTTCATTTCCTTCTACTATAGATATCTAAAAGTTTAGAACAATTTTGTTTTGGAAGTAATATATATCTCCTTGAATTATATAGAGTATCTGGATGATGAATCAAGATGTAGAAATCTACATAGCTGATACTAGGAAAGCCTTAGAAATAACTTCATGTTATATAAAAATATTCTGCCAGAATCCTTATTCCTGATCTCTTATTTGAGTCTTTGCATTTAATAAATCTGATTTTAATTTTGCTTTCTCAAAAATAAAAATGAAGCCCCATCATAGCATATTGTCTTTAGCATAGTGTTACAATCTGCTTAAATGTTGCAGAAAGAACTTCAGATTTGAATATTCCTGTGAGCAAAATTGAAACTCATACAAGTTATCTGTTGATACCAAAACTGATTTTATTAATTTCTAAGAGATGCAAAGAGAAAGAGGAAAAAATAAGAAAAGGTTGGAAAATGCTAAGAATACTTCTAAAAGCAGAGAAAAGATACTACCAAAACTACCTTTCTGTCTAGTTGCTCTGTGGTGGGGGGGAAAGAAGCAGTTTTTTGCCTTTTTTTTCCTCTGTCTCTGCAGCTTTTTGATGTTATCTCTTTAGCTGCAGAGGGTAGCCTTCTGGAATGCAGCCAGGATATGGGTTTCACTGCCCACACCGAGCTGTATCTCAGGCTGTGCAGAGGTCCCGGTTCAGCCGCACCTCTCGGCCCTCAGAAATATAGTCAGGGTGGAGAAATAAGATATAACTCACACAGGTGGCACAGTGGGTCTCAGTCCACTCCAAACCGGCAGAGTTCCAGTCTCTGGTGACTGGCAGGCAGCATATGGTGGCAGGAGAAAAGGTGAGGGCGAGGTGGGGGAGAGATTCTTGACTGTAGTAGCCAATTCTGTTTCCCACTCCTCTTTCCCTACTTTTCCCAAATTTCTCCTCAACTTTTATAGTGTTCAAAGGAGGTTGTACATGATTTCTTGGCACATATGTTTGAAGAGATATGATAACCATGAACAATCCTTTGGTAGGAAAACTCTAGTGGGAAAATCTGGTGAGAACTTCAGGTGGAAAACTGACACAGAATTTTTGGTAGAAAGTTTTTGACAGGTAGAAACAATGGTGAAACACAATTTTTGGCATTTTCTATGTTATCTGTCTGTTACACAGAGAAATGTTAGGACTAAGTGTAGCAGCTTTTTAATCATGTCATCAGTTTATAGTAATTATTATTGATGCAGAATGCTGGATCAGCCAAAGAATAATTAGCGGAAAATAAAGCTAGTATTTATATTGTATGTGTCTATGATATCAAAGATGCTTCTATTAATCAAGATTTCAATGAACAAAATGAAAATTTTTTTTCCCAGTACTTTTCTTTATTATGTCATACGTGAATAAGCAATCAAATATGCACAAATTTACTTTTTTGTAGATATCAAAATATTGACAGTTGGGACATTTTAATTTTTTTAACTATTGGTTTTCTTAGAGAAGATAGGAACATATTAATATTTCCACTAATTCCTTGTTTTCTTTGTTAGACTGGCATTGGAGATTTCGGCATCACATAATGTCCATCACTGATATTTTTTGGAGTCTTTACATGTACGTCAATTTGAAAAAGTTTCTTTTTTTAATTGATAGAGGCTCTTTTAATCTGTTAATCTTACAGTGACTACTTACACTTGGATGACATAAATGTGTAAAAACTGTCTGCAAAGAAAGGACCAGATATATACTCATGTATACATGTAAATCATCACTATGTCTGCCAGGAAAAAAAAAAAGAAAAAAATAAGGTCCATTACTGCTTCTCTGTATTCTTACATCATCTTGACCTGATTTGCCTTTCTGCTGGTGCTCATCAGAATCCTCTGGTTTCTGTTAAATAGGATGGAAATGGCAGAGAAGTTGAGAGTTGGCACTTTAAATGAGTTAGGTCTTCTCTATCCATGTCATTGTGACAAATCTTTATAGGAACGTTATAGATACAGAACTAGTGATTAGCTCCATTGCTATGCACTCCTGTATCTCTGCGACAGAGAGCGATCATCAAATTCACATTATCTGGGAACTTGGGAGTTAGCAGGAGCTGACCATGCCAGCTGGAAGAGGCTTAAAACATGTGTTATGCTATTAAGTGATATTATAATGTACCAATAATGGATTACAAAAACAGTGTTACAGACCTTGTTACTAGGAAGTATAGATGTACTGTGCACATTGTGCAGCCATCGTAATGCAGTTTACTAAAAGAAAAATGATGAATTGTTATACAGTTTAGCATAGAATTATGCAGGGGTGAAACTGGATTAAATTAATTTACATGACAAAAATAAATGCATAAAATATAAAATATGAACATGAGTGTTGACAACAACATAATTTTAGAATGTTTGGGAGAATTTTTGCCTCATGCCTAAAATTTATTTTCCCTTTTGGCGCTGATATGGGCCCTGCAATTATCCCTGTTGCACTGTGGTTGGAATTAAGACAATTTACTTAAGGACACTCCAATATGTAATGGGCAGTACGAAAAAAAATCATCAACAACCGCAATGAAGTTCTCCAGTCTAACAGAGGACATTCAGGGCTGAAAATATACTGAGAAAGACTCACTGCAAATGCTTAAAGTTTATATCCATTCAAGGTTTAACAAGAAGAAAAGGAATCCACATGGAATAACTGGATTCATAAGTAAATCCACTGAGGGAACAAAGGTGAAAATAACTCAGGTCTAGAAGAGTAATTAAGGAAATCATTGTGTTTGTATGTCATGTCATTGGTTGTTTGTGTGGCTCCTCTTACAGCAAGATAAAACAAGGCCAGATTCCTAGTCTAATGCAATAGAGAAGCCCTTGTACTTATAATGCATTTAGACAGTTCTTGCATAAATGAATAGAGGAAGAAATATTTTACAAATACAAAGTCACCACCTCTGAATCACTAAGTCTCTGAAGCACAATTTACATCACCTTAAGAGAGAATGCTGTTACTGTTCCACATCTGCTCTGTCCTGGTGATCTTTCCTGCACTGTGTGTTGTTCATCCTCCTAGATAGAGTTCTGGTCATTGTGATTCTTCTTTCTGAAAGGTCAATATATCAATATAACTATTTTTATGTTTGTAAAAAATGGTAAAGATGTGAGATAGTGGGACAAAAAATGGAAGAATGAATCACATTTTATATAGGTTCACAAATTCAAGAGTTTAGAAGACTGATCACTGCTCCTGAGAGAGAGCAATTTACTGCAGTCAATGAAGAATTTTATATCCTCTGTGTTTTGAACAGTGTGCTCTTTGGATAATCTTATTTAATGAGTAGTCATTGTGGTGTTCCTGTGCTTCCAGACAGTCAATGCAAATCTTCCTCCAAAAAGTTTCCATTTAAAAAGAGGAGAGATTCTAGAGATTTCATTAGCCTCATTTTGTCCTCCAAAACTGCTATTCAGTTTTTTGTTCAGTTTATTGTGACCTTGAAATTTTGGGGACTAAAAATACAGAGAATAGTTATTCCAAGATGGGAAAAGGGATGTCACAGGTCACATTCAAAGTATTTATCCTTTGGCAATGGTAATTAAAACTTTAATTTAAAATTGCACACACACACACATATATAAAAGAAAAATGGAAATAAGAAATTAAGGAAGTATATAAAATCATTCATTAATTACTATATTTTCCATAGAATGATTAAGGTTGAAAGGGACCTTAAAGGCCACCTAGATCCAATGCCCATGACATAGACAGGGAACCTTCCACTACACCAGGATACTCAGAACCCCATCCAGCCTGACCTTGAAAATTTCCAGAGATGAGGAGCACACAACCTCTCTGGGCAACCTGGTCCAGTGTCTCATCACCTTCATAGCAGAGAACTTCTTCCCAATATCTAATTTGAATCTACCTTCCTTCAGGTCATGGCCATTCCCCTTGTCCTGTCACTACATGTCCTTGTAAAAAACCCCTTTCCAATCTTCTCGTAAGCCCCCTTTAGGTACTGGAAGGTTGCTACAAGGTCTCCCTGAAGTCTTCTCTTTTCCGTGCTGATTTTTGTTCTTGATAAGTATCTGAGAAGTTCCTATGGGTAGATTTTCAAACATATATCTTTCAGAAACATTTACTCTTTAGTTGCACCTTCATTTATTCTTTAGTTATACCTTACCTTATGTAGTTGTATAAAAAATATTTACACAACATTACTGTATATGTGCATGTTTTAATCAGTAAGACAGGTTCCTTCAGAGGGTGACTCTGAGATAAGGTACCTGAAGTAAGTGTCAAAATAGTTTTACATGGTTTCCACTGGCAATGAAGAAAGCACTGATAACTCAGGTGTGAAAGAGGTCCTCAGTATATAGACAGTTAAAGTTAAGTAGACTTAAAAAACTTCCAGAATAGACAGCCAAAAAGTTCTTTCTTAATTTGTGAAGTTTATTGCCACTTTAAAATCAAAACCATATGAATCTTGCTGACATAAATTGTTAGCTTTTTATTCAATCACGAATATTCTTCATTTGATAAACATGAACCTGAAAATAATTCTCTTTATGGTTTAGTCCTGTCTCAGGATCAGAATCACAGAATGTACTGAGTTAGAAGGGACCTATAAAGATCATTGAGACCAACTCCTAGCCCTACACAGGACACACAGAATCACACCATGTACCTGAGGGTACCATCCAAATGCTTCTTGAACTCTGTCAGACTTGGTGTTGTGACCATTTCCCTGAGGAGTCTGTTCCAGTGCCCAAACTTCCCTCTGGGTGAAGAACATTTTTCAAATATCCAACCGAAACCTCCCCTGACACAACTTCAGGCCATTTCCTCAGGTACTGTCACTGGTCACTGCAGAAAATAAATCAGTGCCTGCCCCTCCTCCTCCCCTC
Organism: Corapipo altera; assembly: GCF_003945725.1. Taxonomy (NCBI): domain Eukaryota; kingdom Metazoa; phylum Chordata; class Aves; order Passeriformes; family Pipridae; genus Corapipo; species Corapipo altera. The sequence continues at coordinate 43,911,138 of NW_020884872.1, read as the reverse complement.
ACAAGGAAGTTGTAGACTGCAAGGAAGTCTCCCCTCAGTCTCCTCTTCTCCAGGCTGAACAGACTGAGTGACTTCAGCGGCTCCTCATAAAGCTTCCCCTCAAGGCCCTTCACCAACTTCATTTCCCTCCATTGGACACTATGAGCTTAATATCTTTCTTATATTGCAGTACCCAAAACTGCACACAATATTCAAGGTGAGGCCACACCAGTGCAGAGCAGAGCAGAGACAATCCCCTCCCTTGACCGGCTGGTGATGCTTTGCCTGATGTCCCCCAGGTCACAGTTGGCCCTCCTGGTTGCCAGGGCACTGCTGACTCACATTCAACTTGCCATCAACCAGGATCCCCAGGTCTGTTTCCATGGCACTGTTTTCCAGCATCTCATTTCCCAGTCTGTACATACATCCGGGGTTGCCCCATCCCAGACACAGAATCCAACACTTCACGTTGTTGAACTTCATATGGTTTGTGATTGTCCAGTCCTCTAATTCATCAAGGTCTCTCTGCAGGGCTTTCCCATATCCTACAGAGTCAACAGTTCCTCCAATTTTGTATCATCTGCAAACTTGCTTAGTATCCCTTCCAGTCCTGCATCCAAGTCCTTTTTGAAGATGTTGAAAAGCACAGGACCTAAGAAGGAACCCTTTTGAACCCCACTAGTGACAGATCACCAGTTTGATGTCACCCATTCACTATTACCCTCTGTGCTCGACTCATGAGCCAGCTGCTTACCCATCACATATGTGTTTATCCAGCTGTGTGCTGGACATTTTATCCAGAAGGCTTTTGTGAGAGACAGTATCAAAAGCTTTACTGAAATCCAGAAAGATTACCTCAGCTGGCTTCCCTTGATCAGCTAGTTGGGTTACCTTTTCATAAAGGGAAATCAGGTTTGATAAGCAGGATTTTTTCTCATGAAACCATGCTGGCTGTGACCAATGACAGTGCTGTCTTTCAGGTGTTTTTTAATGCTTTTCAGAATAATCTTTTTTATAACTTTATGAGGCACCAAAGTGAGACTGACAAGCCTGTAGTTTCCAGTGTTATCCTTCTTGCCCCCATTGGGACAATATTTGCCAGCTTCCAGTCAACTGGGATGTATCCAAATTTCCAAGACTGTTCAAAAATAACTGAGAGAGGCCTAATGATGACATCAGCTACCTCCTTGAGAATTCTTGGATGAAACCCCTCAGGACTCATAGATTTATAGGCATCCAGCAAAAGCAGCAATTCCTGTACAATTTCAGGGTCATGTGGGAGTTTATTCTCAGGGCACTGAGACCCCTTTAGTCTATCATCTGTGTTGAAGACAGAGATAAGGAAAGCACTAAACACCTCTACTTTGTCTCTGTCCCTGTTTGTGAGGTGATGATCCTCATCCTGTAACTGGCAGATGTCATTTCTACACTTCCTAGTGCCACTAATGGGTTTAAAAGAACTCTTTTTTGTTGTCTCCCAGATTTCTGGGCAGCTTCAACTCCATTTGAACTTTGGCCATATGGGTTTTCTTACCACAGTAGCAAGCAACATCTGTGATATCTTCCCATGTCACCTGACCTTGCTTCCAATTGGCATACAACTTTATTTTTTCCTTATCTCAGAAAGAAGATCCCTGTCTAGCCAAAATGACCTTCTGTCTCATCTTCTTGCCCTCTGACATTTTGGAATTGCCTCTACCTGAACCCTTAGGAGGTGGTGTTTAAAAAGTGACCAGCACTGATGGATCTCAGCACCATCAAAGGCATTTTTCCAGGGATCTTACTCTTAATCTTAGTTCCCAGAGCAATCTGAAGTCTGTTCTCCTCCTCAGTGATGAAGTTTTGCTGGCACTTTTCATCCGGTAAACAGAGATTTTAAATTCGGTTGCTTCATGGTCACTGTGGCAAAGATGGCCACCAATCTCCACTTTACTCACAGGAGCCTCTGTTAACAAGCAACAAATCAAGTAGCAGGGATAGAGAGGATAGACACAATCTATGAATCAGTCTTCAGCAAAAGTGCTCCAGCCACACCTCCCAAGCTGAAAAAGGCAAATGCAGGTACTGGGAGAATCAAGTCCCTAAGCTCACTGTAGGAGAAGACTGGGTTTGAGACCCTCTAAGGAACTTGAATATGCACAAGTCCGTGGGACCCAGTGAGATTCACCCACTGGACCTAAGGGAGATGGCAGATGAAGTTACTGAGCTACTGTCCATCATATTTTAAAAATCATGGCAGTCATGTTTAGCCAGTTTCTTTTTCAAAGTAAACTTTGGGGTTTTTATTTTTTTTAAGTCTACATAGTAGCACATGGTCTTTTCTCAATTTGGGTAACTATATCTGTATGCTGACTCTAAATGAGATCTCACTGATGTCTTACAAAATGTTAATAATATTTCTGCTGAGCTGGAAGTGTTTTACTTGATGATTTGGGGGACCATGGTGGCCCCTTTTAAAGCTTTGTTCTATTATTTATTTACTCATCATCATGGCTGGGCTTCGCCAATGAAGATTTGGGAAGGGCACTACCCACGTTTGTTGCAAGTGCCTTGGTGGCTAAGAAGGCCAATACGAGATAGGCACGTCCGGATGCATATTTATTTACTATCATCCTAAAAAACACATATATACCTGTTTTTTTAAATTGCTTTTGTTTCTAGCTGAAGAAATTCCAGTTTGTTTCCAGGCCCAAGACTGCACTACAGATGCTTGTTCTGAGTCTCTAAATGAATGGATTTTCACTTTGTTCTCATAAATTCCCCCTTATCCTATTACTTCACTCCTTAAGGCTATTCATTTATTTATGTATAATATTTCACTGCTCCCTTCTATTCAAAATGACTGCCAACTTTGTGATATCATCTACTTTCATTACCTCACTACAACTATCAAGCCAAGGTCAGAATCCAAAACTGAGATACTGTGAGTGCTCCCAGTTCTCAATAAATTCCAAATAGGACTTCTCCACAGTCTAATATTTTCCCTTCAATACAACAAAACATCTGTTGTTATCTGATATAGTATGTTCCACAGAACCTCACATCATATGTGTATTTGATTGCTCCAGGATTTATTAATACTTCTTAAATATTTGCTCTAAAAACTTACATTATTTAAGGACAAACAAATTCAGAGGCGTGTATATATAGATCAATTTTTATTCTGTTCATAAATATAAATATTTACCAAATTACTTTTCATATTTATTCATACAGTGTGTTGCATTTATTCTATTGGTTCTCCAGAGTTCTCTAAGGCAGATTATCCTGCTGTTCTGTCAAAAGCACATTTTTATTTTAGATAGAGTATTTTCAATTTGCATCTCATCATAATATATCACCAATCCAGGTGGCTATCCTGTCTATTTTCCTTGTCCAATATGACAAAAATATTAATAAATCCTTATATATAGCTTTGAGTAATAGTCAAAGTATGTTTAGTCAACATTTTACTCACAAAGTATAGTACTTGTTCTTCTGTATGCCAAATTTTCAACCAAAACCTCAACAGCTTATTCTGTAAATGTATACCTTGTGCTACACTCTTTAGCCTTCAGCAAAGTTTTATGACCAGTTTAGAAACTCCAGAAAACAGATATCTATAACTGGAACAGAACTCAAATTGCATATCAATGTATGATTGCACTATATTAAGTCTATGTTCTTTTACTGTGCCGTAACTATTTGCCCTTAAGGGGAAAGGGTTTTGGTTCTCAAACACCTTCTCCACACAGTTAGACTGACTGACTGGTAATGCATTTTCCACTAGAAGTTAGCCTTCTTTTACGTTTTAACTTCCAGCATCTGAAGGAAATTAAGTCTTTTGATGTAGTTCCAGGTTGCTTAGTCAGATGCAAAACCAAAGTCCCTCAGTTCTATAATATAAACACTGAGAATCTAATAAGTTAGCAGGAAATATCAGGAGATATCGAGTGAGGGATCTATTTTTAAAATCACATGCAAATAACACTTATTCCTTCCACATCCTAATTTCAAAATTTCATGTAAGATTTTTAGATTTATATCTTGAACAGCTTTTTATAAAGAATACAACACTGGACAACCAAATTTCAGGATGCTAAATTTTCAGTACTGGATGCTGATCAGATAAAACCATCGTACTAGAACTACATCCCTTTTTACCTATCACTCCCTAATAAGGATATTTGAGTTTGATAAAAGATATTCTCTTCACCATGTTCTCTGTAGGAAGATAAAAATCTTTACTTCCTATTTTTATTATACACCAGAATTCTGTTTTTCATGCATCAATAAAATTGTACTGCACTCTATTATATAAGATCTAATAATAATATATGCAGATTAATGTAAAAATATCTGTAATAATGCTGATGGTGAATTTTATAGAAAATATTAAAACTAGTAAAATATACTAAACCAAACTAAGCAAAATGTTCATAAGCATAGCAAATTCAGTGATTAATAGTCAGCAGGATTCTAGCTTTCTATGTCACCACTTGGATTTTATGTGGTGTTACTAAGCAACAAAGGTTACTCTTCGGCAACACTTAGACGCAGTATTTGCAGCTTTAATCAAATCAACTGCTAAGTGAACAGTATTTTCATGTAATCTGTTTGTCAGTGATAGATAAGCAGTACAAGGAAATCAAATATATGCTAATTTATATAGCATAATTAAAACAAGTCTCCTTTTAGTTAGCTAATGGGCTTTTCTAATGTACATCTCTGGTTATATAATTTGTCTTATTGTGAACCTTCTTGGTAACAGGAATAATTCAGGTAATATTTTAGTTCTCCCCCCATACTCCACATAGCATTTACTGAAATGTACTAAAAATGGTTACTAAAACTGTTATATTGATATCAAGATAAGAATAGCCCACATAAAAAAATTAGAGTCAGAACTATTTTTTATTGCTGTTACATAATAATAATTTAAAAAAATAGAATCCCACAAGATGTTGTACATAATTTTTTAGTTTTATCTTCTGCTACTTCTTATGGTACTAACAGAGAAGTCTAGACAAAGTAACATGACAGGTTGTTGAAAGATCCCTCAGTTCTACTGCTTTTGAAATTCTGGTTGTTTTAAAAGCAAAAACAGCTACCCAAAGAAAGCTTCTGTATTCCAGGAAGCATAGACTGTAAAACAACAATTTGTATCAGCTTCTTGCCAATAGAAATTTTTTACTTCAGATAAAACATGATGCCTTTAAAGGTGAAAGGTCATAGAAGTGAAGTTTTTTTTAATCTGCATGCCACCATATGGATGGTTTTGCTCTCTATGATCTTGCATAGATAATTGCAGAATTCCAACTAAAAAAAAATTCCTATATACAGAATTTAAAGCTATACCAATTTAAGTTCTTGTCTATGATCGATTCTATGAAATGCCTAACAGCAGAACAAACTAGACAAGAACAGGAGGACATGAAGAACAAAGAAGTTATATGTGCCATGTTGATATGTATAAAATAGTTAAGATGGTAAATTATCTTTCTCTGGTTTTGGAAATTAATTTTTTTCATAGGTAGTATGGGAAGTATAGTAATGGTATCACTGATCTTACTGTTACGCTAATTTTTAAAAGAAATTCTCATTAAAAAATAGCAAATAAAATTCCTATAAGTCCTTACCTTCTTGATATAATTTAAATAACATACATTGGTTTAGAGAGGGGGGAATAGGGAGAGATGAGAGAGAATAAATACAATTCTACTGTATTTGCATAATGATTTCATCTGAACTGTGAGTCCATGCAGACCACAATCTAAGCTTTTAAAATACTGTCCCATGAGAATATTGATGTAGTCCTTTAAGTACTGTAGGCAGTAAGATAGCACTTGAACATGTTATTGAATGTAATATATTTTATACTTAAGGGATATGTTCCTAGTTTGTATTTTTATGGCAGTACTTAGTGATGTCATTTGTGTCCTTATTGCTCCTGAGGTTGTGTAATGTAATTTATTGCAGAAGAGAGAGACTACTGCAGAGATGTATCAAACTACCAAACTAAAATAAAGAAAGGTGAGGAGGGAAATGAACAGAAATACTAATATCCACAATTTGTTAGAATATAGAGGTACTCTAGATTAGGAACCAAGAAACTGTGTAAAGTTTTTGGGGCAAGGTAACTTACCTGGAGTTTTGGGGGAGTAAGAGCTTGATGGCTTTTTTTTTTTTTTTTGGCAGCTCTATCTCACTTTATTGAAAGACAGAGCCTCTGCTTACAGTACAAATGCTACAAATAGTCTACTATAACCTTCTAAGTGCAGTGGAAATAAAGCTAGTATGATTTTACTGGGATAAAAAGGTTTCAAGTTCATATTCTGAAATAATATGGACTCCTTTATATGACCTGTATATACACTATCTGTTAATTACAGGAAATTAGGGACAAAGGATCTAATCTCGATTTCAGTGGATCTGATGAAATTTTCGTTGTTATGACAATCTCAGTTAGTCTCCAGGAAATATTTGGGCTTTAAATATTCCATTAACTTTGCCATTTGGATGCTTATGTTTTTACAGCCCAGGAAATATTTGTCTAGCTGTGGTCAATTAACACAAAGAAATCCTAACAAATAATTTTTTCTTCCAGTATGTAATAAATCATATAAAAGAAAAATATTTTGCTAGTATTACATCTCCCTCTACTGGTAAAATACTATTTTCCTTATCATTAATTTCAAAAGAGACTATAATTAAAAAAGAATGTAACGTGGTAGTTCCCTTCAAAAATACGGTCCCATGATGAATATTTTAAAGAGAGAACCTAGAGTAAGGTCTGAGTATTGTTTCAAAATTGGTATTGCAGAATGTTCGGACAAAGGTTACTGATTTATTTGAGGCAGATTGATTCACAGGGAAAGCAGAATAATGTTTTCAGTGTGGTGATCTACTGGAGTTCTCACAGTAATTTCCCTTAAAAACAGAATAGAAAATATGTAAATATGTTAGCAGCCTAGAAAGGTTAATATCTATTACAATAAAGAAAAATAGCAGAAAGCACAGGTTATCCCCTGGTGTCTCCTAACAGTGTGAAACAGTTAAAGCTTGGTGAAATAATATAAGAAGAAATGATTATTAAAAAGAAATGATGGCTGCAAAAATATACAACATTCACTCATCTGTCAAAATTATTAAAAACCTGTAAAACAGTGAGTATTGATAATAAGTGTAGTAAATGTGTATTCAATAAAAGCACCCTCAACATTCCGAATCACATTTAAATCAAAGAGATCAAGAATATCTTGTGTATTATTCACTAGTAACATTGGACTCAAAAAGGACATTTCATTTTCCCTAGGTTTTTGCTACAATTCCCCAAATACACACAGTGGAAAAAACTACAGTGCAGGCCTCTTCTGCTTCTTTAGAACAAGGATGAACACATTTTCTATATAAATTTTGCAGCTAAAGCATGGAAACTAAGTACCTGGTATCCTGACTAAGGTTTTATAGGATTTGCAGCCTAGAGCCTGCTATAGGCAATAAATTTTGCCCTTGTTTTAAAGCACAGGTAGAGGAGTTAGTTGGGTCACCATCTAGCTTATATATAACATCTTTAAGATGACAGTACTCACTCTGAAGCCAGGAAGTTTTGTTTCTTCAACACAAATAAATCTTTTCTCTCTCCCAGGAGAGTGCCGTAAAAAGCAGAAACCATACACAAGAATGGTTGAAGTTACATTTTAGGTGAATGTGTGATTTTGCAATTTTGAGTAAAGTATTTTGGTCATGACAGTGCATGAACTAAATATTTTGTGACAGAATGCTCTCATTCTTCAGCATCTACTTCTGTCATGGTGAAGATGCAATGGAGATGATGGTACTGATAAGGAATACATTTTCAGTGTGTATTTTTCCAGAAAGCTATTAAAATAAAATAAAAGCTTTAATAATTATCCAAAGATAGTGAAATTATTCTAAAATAAAACAGAACCCCCCCCCCAAAAAAAAACAAAACAAAAAACCCCAAAATAAAATAAAATGAAATAAAATAAAGCTTAAAAAATCAGGAAATCTAAATAAGTAAGACAGAGAAAGACTAAGAATAAAGTAAAGGAAGGAGGAAGGAAAGAAAGAGAGAGTCAGAGGCAATAGGCACAAACAAACCCACAGAATATTCCATATGAATATTAGGAAACTCTTTTTTTCAGTGAAGGTGACCAAACACTGGCCCAGGTTGTCTAGGAAATTGTCGAGTTTTCATCCTTGGAGATCTTCAAAAACTGTTTACACACTTCAGGTGCTCACAACCCTGAGCAGCTGACTCTGGATGACCATGTTTTGAGCTTGTTGATGGTCCGAGAGGATTTCTGAAGGTCTCTTATAGCCTCAGCTACTCGGTGTTTCTGTGAAAAGGAAGAAAAAGGAAGGGGGAGGGGGAAAAGGGGAAAGGGGAGTTGGAAGGAAGGAAGGGAGGAAGGGAGGAAGCAAGGAAGCAAGAAAGCAAGGAAGCAAGGAAGGAGTAGGGGTTTCTCATGAGAAAAAAAAGAGAAAAAGAAAAAGCTGTGTTGCTCCACTTTTATACGCAGATAATGGTGGTATATAACCACGTGATCAGGTGGATGTCCTTTCTAAACTATCAGTGTCAAGGTAAATTGATTCATTGCTCCTGGTGTGCACTGTCAGCGTCTACTGTTATCTTTTGTTTTCTTCCTTGTCACTTAGATTAATAACATTATCGGTGTTATATGCTAGCAGCTTTCTTCCCCTTGTCAGTCACATAGGAAGTTACTCTGCGCAGGTAATTTCTCTTCTGTGGATTTCTTTGTAGTACTTTCATTAGTTTAAATTGGCAGCAAGAGTATATTGTATCTCCTTCTGAATACTTGCATGAGTTAATATTTCTAAAAGTATGATGTTGTAGTTACTGAATATATGTCATTGCTTTCCTTTTCACTGATTTTTTTCTGTATGCTTTTTTCCCTCAAACTTGAAATAATGCAGTTGGCAGCTAATTGAAAGTCACAAAAAAGAAAGAATACTTTTGCATGTACAATACTGAATGAATCTTTCTTTTACTTCAATAATAAAATATAATTAATCCAACATAGTTAGAGAAAATAAGGCCAACAGTTACAGCAAATAAAGCCTACATATGATAAATCACGAAATCCTACTAAACGTAGTGCTGGAAAAGACGACAACTGATTTTGATGAAATAGGAATCAGGTTGGAGACATTGATAGTAGACTTCAGTTCTTAATATTTTAATTCATTACACTGAAATCCAGAACTTACTAACAAAATGTCACGATGAGGCAAATCTTTGAGACATTGCTAAAACATAAGAGGACTGAAATCCTACAGAGGATGAACTATATAATCCTGTACGAACAGTGATCTATACCAAATGGGGAAAATATCATAGTATAAATTGCAAGATCATGAATTGACTAAGAAACAGAATTTCTCCCATGAGATAGGAGCTCAGCAGCTGCAGATATCATTGAAGCAGAAACCTGCATGTGTGAGCTTATTCAGAAAGGAGAAGAATAATGTGACCTCAGAGAGCAAGTTGTTTCCATTTCAGAGAGAAAAATAAAGTCTTACTACAAAGGACCAGTGAGCATATATCTGTGATAATCTGTGAAGCATTGTGTTTAATTCTAGTAGTAAATGTTTAAAGAAAATAATATCTATAATATCAGGTGGTGATGCAAAGGAAATTATTTGTAGTGTACTAAAAGTAGTAGCTATATTAACCTATTTTGTATTTGCTCACCTTTTTCAACCCAGTGAGACTAGTCAGCTAAATGTCTGTATTACCAGTGAGACAAAAGGGTGAAGGCAGAATTTGATGAATTACCCAGATCAATACATTGTGGTTGGTGTCATTACCAGAGCTTTGGTTTCTACAATCATGGAACATTTTTTGATAAATGGAACCTAGCGGGAAGAGATGGAATTCACCTGTCTAGAAAAGGCAGGAGAATCTTCACTTGTAAATTGGCCAACATAGTAAATTGTTCTTTAAACTTTTCCAAAGGCAAGAAAACTAAGTCCAACCACCTCAAGTGCATATATACTGATGCAGTAAGTCTGGACTACAAATAGGAGGAAGTGGATGCCTCTCTATGCCCTTTCCAATGTGTGGAGTTGAGCTATGGAGGGCTAGGAATTTCTATTGAATTTCTGTCAAGATTAGAGGAATCATGACCAAAGTGGACTCTTATGAGCTTCCAGTCAGGATGATGAGGCAAACGAAACCTTAGTTTGCCTGCTCAAGGAAGTTTTGGGTCAATAGAACCTGCCCCTCATTGATGAGGAACTTTTATTACATTTGCTGGAAAAATGGTGGTGCACAACTTGCCCATCAGGTTTCTGCAACTCATTGCAGACTGCTTCCTGCCCCAGAAGCAGGGCACACCAACTAGGAACAGCTCGTTACTAGATTTACTATTCACAAACTGAGAAAACTTACTTGACAACATAATTACAATGGTAGTCTCGAATACAGTGATCACAATATTGTGGAGTTTACGATCCTGTTGAGCACAGTAAACATCAGTAATAGGATAAAAGTTCTGAATTTTGGAAGAGCCAAATTCAATATTTTCAGAGCCCAGATACAAGGAATTCCATGAGAAGCATCCATGTAGGACAAACTGGTTCTTGAGTATTGGGAATTATTCAAGAATGACCTTCAGGAAGGTTGAAGAGGGACAAGAACAATCCATCTCCCACAAAGGGAAAGGAAGTAAACGGAACAAAAGACTACTCAGGCTTAACAACATGCTTTTGGATGTGCATAAAAGCAAAAAAGAAGCATGCTAACTGTGGAAAAGCAGTTAAATAGGCAAAAAGGACTATAAGAACCTTGACAGAACATGTGATGAAGTCAGAAACGCTAAGGTTCAGCTAGTACCGAAATTGGCCAAGAGTGATGTCAAGAAGAAGAAACGGTTATTCAGATCCATGAGCAATAAACAGAAGCATGAGGAATATGTAGGCCCAGTGCTATACAGGGCTGGGAAACTAGTTATTAATGCTGGTGAGTCAGAAGTTCTCTACTTATTTACCTCTGTTGGATGGGTGGTCTGAGAGATGGGTAGAAAATTAGCTAACAAGCAGCACTCAGAGGGTGGTTTTACTTGGACTGGAAGCCTGTCAAAAATGCATACTCACAGAAATAGATACTGGGCCTCACACTGTTCAATATCCTCATAAATGATCTGGATAATAGAATTAAAAGCACCCTCATCAGCTTTGCTGGTAACACTAAACTGGGTAATGACATGGACTGGAAGTCCTAAGAATGGAACTTCTGAGGGAGAGCCAACTTACAGAGGGACCTGGACAGGCTGTAAGAGTGGGCTAGCAAGAATTGTAGGAAGTTTAATGAAGACAAGTCCTTGCACCTGAAGACTAGGATCCACTTAGCTGGGGAGCAGTTGTATGAAAAGAACCTTGGGGTCCTGAAGGACAACAAGCTTGATGCAACTGGACAGGATGCTAGATATTCTCATCTTTCCTGTGGAAGTTTGGATTAAATGTTTTTCTGAGGTCTATTCAAGTCTGGGTTTTTCTGTGATTCTTTGCCTTGTGCTGTGTAGGGTGGGTCCATAGTAGAGTCAGATGAGAAATAACTTCTGAGAAATTTAGAATTACTTGGGATTTAGGGAATAAATTTGTCTAAATTATATCCCTGGAAAACTTCAGGTGATGCTGCATAAAAGCAACTACTTTTCAAATTAAAATAGATCAGTGTAATAAATATAAGACATTGCACATGTAGATTTATTTCGTGGAATTTATTTGTCAGAAATGTTTACAGTATGGTTACATTAATGTGATTCAATTTTTCCAGGATATCTTCCTAGTCAATGAAAAACGGGCAACGTGGAACAAACCAAAAAAACCCACCCAAACAAACAAAAAAACCCCTCACATTGCAAGGAGAGAATTTATCTGCATGTTTTAGATTTCTATTTTAAGACAAGATTCTAGAAGTAGCTATTTCTCTCCCATGACAATGAAGATCACTTAAAGTGACAAGCTTTAACAACAAGCCTACACTGTAGAAAATCAGTTTTGGCAAAGTGAATCATCATTAAGTCTTTACTTGTTTGTACCACATACACATCTTTCTCAAGAGAACTAAATGCAGTGAGAGGAATAAGTGGCCTTTCAAATTTCAGTTTACCATAAAAAGAGTAACTAATGAGTTGTGTCTTTTCCCTGACCTCAGTCCTTTATAAAAGATTTATCATCATGTTTTTTGATTAGGAAAGCTGTATACAAATATTTGAATTTCCTCTTGCCATGTCTTGGACTTTGTTAAGTGTGGTTTCCAAGTAAATGTTTCACTTCATGGTATGTCAATCCCAAAGAAGCGTCATCTTTGCACTGTCCTACTAGGCCATCCCAGGCAAGTGTTAAGCTGCCAACAGAAGGCTGTAGAATACCTGAAAGCTCGAACAGTATTTCTGCAGAACCTTCATATCCTAGATTTAGAGATAGTAGTGCAGGCAGTCAAGAGAGAAATGGTATTTTCCAGTGGTAAGAAGGAGTGAGGAAAGACCTAGTGGAAGTGACAAACAAACTGGGAATGGTTGAGTTCAAAGTGCCTTGAAAGAATTATTTTAAAAACACCTTTACAGTCTGGACAACCTGTTACATACATGTAAAAAAACTTAAATTAAAAAGACAAGTGTGTCTCTGGGGTGAGAATTAGTCAAGATAAAATAAAAGCAATAAATGTTACATTATCTACAAAACTCTGTTGCCTACTACGAGGTGCAAATGTATTACAAGGTAGGCATTATCCTGTTTGCATTGAAGTCAGTGAACAAAGTGCCACACAAACAAGTGGAACTTATGTCACTGATAATCACTTCCTCCGTTTGAAAGGAAAAATCACTACAGAATCTTTAAATTGTAAATTTTGTATACACTGAACTGAACTACATGAAAATTTACTGTAAATAAAATTGGGCTATAGAGTCAGTGTGGTTTACTATCAATGAAAATGATTATTACAAAACATAAACAATAATGAAGATCTGTGTAACTAGATTAAAATTAGAATGTAATTTTTAATATAATATCACATTCCTCGCAGAAGAAAAATCTTAAAATATTGTGCTTTTCAACTGGAGTTGCACAGTAAAAATACAAATTGATATATGAAACTATCAATATTTGATATTGATAGTTTTTTCTCCTTACTGAAAGACTATTTAAGTTGAAGTAGTCTTGAATAGTAATAAGTATGGTGAATAATTTCTGTTAATATACTCCTGTTTCAGTTTCTAGGCATTTCATATCTACCACAGACAAAAATTCTTTCATATTTCAAAGCCATAATTTGATTTAAATTGAAGCAGTGAAAGAAAACAGCAAAAGTATGAACTCCCATATTTTCTAGCAACATATATTTGTGTGTTTGTACGTGTATACATACACATATTTATACATACATATTTGCAGAGATTATATGTATATGCATATAGATAAACTCATACTTAGGCAGAAAACTTCATTAGCATGCTGCTTATTTTCAAAGACTTTCCTATTTTGTTATTTCAAGAAGCTTTCTATCAGAATCCTAGACATCTACATATGTTAATGCTTATAGTTGAGTAATGTTTGGAGATTTTTTCATACAAAGCATTCTTATTTCTAAACTTTCATTTACTCAGAAAAGAGGGTAATGGACCACCATTAAAATGGTTGTATCAAGATCAGAGCTGTTGTCAAGCACTCTTCTTCACAGTAGGTCATTTATTGAAACCAGTATTACAACATATCTAGCTAAAACCTGTCTCATCTGAAAAAAAAGAACTATATTTACAATGTTGCTCATTGCTTTCTCATAACTGTGTTGAAATTAATTGAAACGAATCATTGTTCAAGGTAATATTTCAATTAAATATTTCAAGTTCTGATAGGTATATTTGGGAGATTTGTGCATCCACATTTGAATGTGTGAAAAAAACATGCAAAATTAGGCTAAGGCTAACACTGTATCATTAATTCAAATCAGGCCTAGATATAAGCAGATATAAAGGGACGTAAGGTTCCCTAATTGGACTGACTTTATGACTTATATTTTTAAGAGATCAAGTGAATAGCTTGCACAGATAAACATCATAAGTTGAAGGTGACAAAATTATATATTTCTTGAAATCCAGGACCTAAGAGGTGCTAGAAGGGTATTTTGAACTAAAAGACAAATAGAGTTTGATCAGTCATCCTCATTCAAAGAAATAATCTTTACTCAATTGAACAGTTGCAACAGCTTTAAAGAAATTCTGAAGAGAAGGGGTTTTTTTTATAATTTGTTTATATCAACTTGAAGATTTGCAATTGCTTCAAAAAAATATGTTTTTATACCAGTGATAATGGCACATGTTTGAACTAGTTGTTTTTAGAATTACAGTTTCTTAGAGTAAAACTTCTCCTGTTCAAGCTGAAGGAGAACTATATTGTAAAATATAGTAATAAAAGATAATAGATATGTATAATAAACTTATTATAGAATATATTAAAATCAGTAAGAGAGAAAGACAGCATAAAATGTACAGTTTTGCTGGACCCATTATTATGGTCATCTCATTTTCAGTCTAACAGTCTTGAAAAGCAGTTTAAGACAGAGATCTATCAGACTCAGTTAACTAATATTACTTTTGCATTGACTGCCAAAACTAGTAATAAAACACTCACAAAACCACCACAGATTCCTTAATTGATGCAAAAATGAGCACTGAAGGTTATGGAACTAATGCTAAAACATTTGGCATGAGATTAGAACAACACATGGTTTGATATTCTTATTTAAAACTCACCATACTGCAATAAGGCTTTAAAATTTTGTATTACTAAACTATAATATTATATCAGATTTTATTATATGTCATTATATTATAATTTAATCATAATTATAATTATAATGTAATGCTGTAACACTATTATTACATAAACAGCTCATAGGTTTGTCACTTAAGATTAAAATTTTAAAAAAAGTACTTATACACTTAGAAGCAAGGCAAGCTCCACTCCATAAAGTAAACATTAATTCTTTATTACACACCTATATGTGCAAAGCATAGGTAAAATCGGACCTTTAGCAATGGCATCACACTAATGCTAAACAAAGATATGGCTAAATCAAACCAACAGGAAAATGTTGAGATTAGAAGAAGATGCTTATCTCAGGCTTAGTTACATTTGCAATAAATAATCTTAAGCATTCCATGATGAAGCAATTTGTGTAGAAAAGTTTCACCTCATGAATGTGTGTTCAGCCTAGCTGATCAAGTTACTCAAGGGATTGGATGAGATTTCAAATCCTCATCAGGTTTAATTATCAGTTGTTAATTGAATTTCTCTATGCTTCTAAAAGAAATGTTATTGTACACGTGTAAACATAAAAATTTAAGGCATTTTAAAGTCATGTAATTAATTGTCTTGACTATGATTTATTTATATAAGAAATACATACTTATATTTGTGGGAAAAATTAGAAGTAACATTAATTAACTGTTTCATTCCTTTCTACTTTGATCAAAGGGAATGAAGAAATCAACTCATGCTATGAAGTGAGGGTAACATTAGATACAATTAATGTATAAGAAAGAAAGACAAGTAATATATTTTATAAATTTGAACTTATGTAAAAAAAAATTCCATGAATCCCAAACTTTGTGTAATTCAACTGAAATGAATTGGTACTGTAATAAGTATTTAAAATAATGTTCTGGGTGTTTTGATGAGTGCATCCAAATACATTCTCCAAGCTATAGAAAAGAAGGTGATTCTTTCTGTTAAAAATTAAAAAGAATGACGTTCTTATTCTGTCATACAACTGTTATGGTATCAAAAAATGGATTGAATTTTAATGAACAAATCAGCAAAGGCCTTGCATTGTTTAACTGGATTTTAAATGATTAAACCTGTATAGGTATTTGCTAATTAAAGATGTCTTGTCAGTTACTGGAGTTAGTGGGAGTCCATCTAGATTCGGATTTCATAGAACAACATAGTGCTTAAATTTTACTCAGCTAAAGAAGTGACATGTAGCTCAGTGCTAAGGATAGCAAATGTTCATTGACTTTACTCCAGGATAATGCATTTTACAGATATAGCATGTCTGTATAGCAGTATAACTACAAACATTCACTAGATATGAGAAAAATATGCCCAGGAGTTATTTATTATAATTTAGGGGGTTTGCAATATTTTAGGAGTGCTGAAGGTGCTAAATGAAGATAAAGTTTGCTCATTCTCACTCGGAATATTCTGTATCTAATTCTGAATTATTACAGAGATTTTTATTCATTATAATTGCAGAATGCCTAAAGATTAAATTCTTAATTTCCTTCAGTGACATGCGCATTTGATAGCATTATGAATTTGAGATTTAAGGGTCTTGGGAAGCTTAAGTATTATTAAACTTTCATTAAGTAAGGATTTTTTCAATGTAATTAAATAACTGAAAACACTCAAAGCTCACTTGAATTAACAGAGATTAAAACCACGAAATAAATTGAAAAATAAATCTTAGATTTCACTGCAAAATAATTAACCTGAAATAAAGAAAAATCAGTGTTAACAGTTCATATTGTCCAAAAACATGTTCTTTCCATATTCAGCTCAGTTTTTTTTCTGCACAGACATTTGTAGGAGATATCAGGATTAAACCAGAGAGTTTTTACTCTTTATGCTATGGTTTTGTTTCCAGTCTCCAAGAAATATCACCTTTTTAATAAGGTGACTTCTAAATCACCATACAAATTAATGTATCTTAATGCAACTAAGTCTTTCAGCTATTTTCTTACCTGATTTTGTAAAAATATAAAATCAGGTTCTATCAGAAAGTTTGTGAAGATCTATTTCTAAGAATTCTTTTTCCCAAGGAAGTATTGTCCTTTAACCCCAGCTGGTAACTAAACACCACAAAGCCACTTGCTTACTCTGGTGAGATGGGAGAGAGAATCAGAAAGATTGAAATAAGAAAACTCATGGATTAAGATAAAGATAGTTTAATAGATAAATCAAAAGGCAGCACTCAAGCAAAGCAGAACATGTATTTCAGTCACCACTTCCCATGGGCAGTCAGGTATTTCAGTCACCACTTCCCATGGGCAGTCAGGTATTCAGTCATCTCCAGAACAGCTATGTCTCATCACGCATAACAGTGACTTGGGAAGACAAATACCATCACTTCAAATGTCCCCCTCTTACTTCTTCTTCCCCCAACTCTATTTACTGAGCATGACATCATGTGTTATGGAATATCCCTTTGATCAGCTGGGATCAGCTGTCCTTGCTGTGCCCCTTCCCATCTTCTTGTTCAGCCCCAGCCTACTCACTGGTGGGGTGTTGTGAGAGGCAGAAAAGGCCTTGACACTATGTAAACACTGCTCAACAACAGCTAAAACATCCCTGTGTGATCCACACTGTTTCCAACACAAATCCAAACCCTAGCTCCATACTAGGAACTATGAAGAAAATTAATTCTACCCCCTCAACAAAAATATTAAAGAAGTTGAAGATCACAATGATTTGCAAAAATACTGCAAAAGTTTTGAGAAAGTAGTCACTCTATAATACTAGAAAGCATGCATAAAAAAGAAATAACAACAGATTAATTTAAGAAAATAGTGGAAGAATATATATATATAAGAAATATGTATTTTATATAATTGGAAATTTAATAACACAAAATTAAAAATAAAAAGTCTTACTTTTTCAACATTTGTGTAAGGTACATATATATGTAAAGGAATTATAAATACATATAAAGAGAATAAGAATTTATTGGTAATAGTAATATCTGTAGCAATATGAAGAACCTTACATAAGAGTCTGAATGAGGTATTTCTTTAACTTGTCCTCCTCCACAGTCAGTGGAAAGAGAGAAAACCAGAAGCTTGCCTAAAAATGAACTCACCTTAAAGTATTGACTCTGCTTTCAGTAGAACGAGTTGAGCATGATTAGAATCCTATGTGAATCCTACACTCAGGCTACTGGAATTGAGTTTTATGTACTCCCTACCGCTCGATCTATATTACTGTTACTATTATATAAAACCCAGGTCATTCATGAATAGTACTAGCCTCCGTGTCAAAGTGCTCACTATCTATACTAGCATGGTATATAAGTCAGGAAGAATATTAAATAACTAGGTTTACACCAAAGCAGCATCTGAATAGCTTACATATATCATGATAACGTACAAATTTTGCAGGTTGTGAAAAGCCTGAAATTATTTGTCATTGTCATTAGGTCTAATATAGTATCCTTTTAAAACAAAGACTACATCTTCATAATCATCTATTTACCATTCAGTGCAATATGTTACTTACCACTATCACAGGTAAAAGATAATTCCAGACTCTGGAAATAAATACACACACATAAACAACCTAAATGTACACAATGATCAAAGCAAAGTTATATGCAATTTGCAAATCAGGGACGGTTCAATTTTTTTATTTTTGTTTTACCAATTTGTAGCATGTGTGACTATCATGGTTTTGAAAGTGTAAAAAGTAGTTTACAGTTTTCAAATTCCTTGAAAATATGAAAAAAAAGAAATAATTAGAAAAATATATTTGATTTGTTCCACTCTTTATAATAATTTCTGTTGGTTTGGGGCAAATTTTATGGTGAACATGAGAAGTTTTCCAGCAACCTTTTGAGGTTTTGAAGTGTGTTTTTTTTCTGGACTGTGAAAGAAAACCATGGAAACTTTTGCAAAATAAACTGGTACTGAAGTAATTTGTTTGGAATTGAAATGGGCAGGTTTCAGTTTTTTCTGTATTTCTACTTTACTTTATAATTCACTCATTATAATGTCCAAAATGAATTTCAGAAAACTTCATACCAAAAGTAACTTCAAAATCAACATGTGTTACTTGCTCTAACTTGCCGAAGTGGAAGTGTTTCAGCAGGAAAAAGCTTAGAAAAAAATGATGTGATCCACTCTGATTCTTCCATATCCCAGTAATTAACTTCAAAGTAGATGGCTATAAAAGATTTATAGACTTTAAATTCGTGACTATTGGCCCATCATGAAAAAAAGTAATTGTTACTGTCAAGTCACAAAGCTGACTAATGATGCACTGATCTACCGTAGAGGGCCTTTTTTGTTCTTGGTAAATGGACAACCAGAATGACAACCTAAGAATGCCTGGTTTCTTTCCAGAGAATTCCCAAGTAATCTGCCTATTTTCTAAGGACAATTTGCAGATATTGTGGTTGAAATTGCCGCAAAACTGTGTTATTATCAGGAGTCACAAATACAACATTGAAGTTCTACTCTTGCTCAGAGATATAGAATTTTTAGTCAACGGAGAAGAAGAAAGAAAAAGGAAAATAGAAACAAAAAGTGTCAGTGATATTACCATAATTGAATAGATATTAATAGAAAGTTGTTGAAAAATCCTAAATATATACATGATTATGTATGTGACCGCTATTTTTTGAGTGAACCGTTCATAAACCTTAGGACACTAATGTGTTCGTGACCATTCAGTTAGTCTAAATCAGCTAGATGCCTGACTATGTTGTGGTAATAAAACACTAAACTATGCTTTCAAGAACCAACAACTTAAAGGTTACTGGAAAAAACAAACAAACAAACAAACAAAAAACCAAACAAATCAAAACAAAACCAAAAAAACAAACCAATCAAAACCTTACAAAAAGAACCACAACCAATCTGAACAAACTGTAACATCTTAGAAAATCTGGCTATTCTAATGAGAAGGATCACATCCCTCTTACACCTGAGCTTCTGGCAAATTAGTGTTTGTTTGATAGGTATGTGTTATTGGTACCAAAAAAAGATAGTCCGTACTTCTGACAATTACTTGTAATTCTATTGTAGTTTGGATTATCTCTAAACTTTTACTGCACCTGTATCAGATCAGTTGTTTATGTGTGTCAATTTTAAAAAATCATCCTTGCTGGTCAAAGTCAAGTGTCTTGAATTATGGAACAGTGCCCTCAGTAACATGTGACCAGATAAGAATCCAGTGCTGGTGTAAACTTCCACTTCCGTAGGTCAAATGAGAAGGATTTACTGTAATTTCATATAGAAAGAAAATGAGTTTTAGAGAACTGATCTGAGTGGAGAGAGAGAGTTTCCAGAGAACTCTCTTACATCCCCAAGGATGTTGTTCCAGTGATTTTCCTAATTTCAAGATGAAACCTCTCCTGGTGCAACCTGTACCTGTTGCACTCTGTCTCTCTGTTTTGTGTTTGCATGGCAAGGGGGCCTACAGAGGTGGCTTCTGTGAGAGACTGCTAGAAGCTTCCCCTATGTCTGACAAAACCAATGCCAGCTGGCTCCAAGATGGACCCCTGGCTGGCCAAGTCTGCATGAGCCTTTAGTTATTTTTTTTCTCTACTGTCTAATTGAGGAGGAGGAGTGATAGAGAAGTTTTTGTGGGCACCCGGACTCCAGTCAGGGTTCATTCACCACATTTGTCCATGTGACTCCTTGTGGAAAAAGAGCTTCTGTTTTTTCTGTAGCTGCTGTTTAATTACTGTGACCCAGGTTTATTAAGAAAATAAAATATTTCAACTTGAAAACTTCCTGTAGATTGTAATTGTTTAAAAATGAGAAAATGGAGATTTAAATCACTAAGAGGAGGACATATAATCCAGATTCCCAATTTCCAGTCTAAATGTTCAATCAGCAATTACGAATAAGATGGGCCTAATAACTGACTTCAGAAAAATTGGTCATGGTCTTTCACTGTCTCTCCTCATGAATACATTTGGGGGTTTGAATGTTATGTGGGGGATGTCTTGATTCAGATGGACAAAATTATTAAAAGAAAGAAGTTTGAAATGTTTCTACTTGGAATTTCTGATGCCTCGCTGTAACCAGCTGCCTTCTCAAAAGACTGTACTGATATTCCCATTCCTCAGAGGTGTATGGACTATTGAAACAGACAATTTCCCCAAACAGAAAAAAAAATTGATATACCAACATCAGGGGGGAAGCTCTATGTATAACTCTCCTGAAACATGTCTCATTCCAATAAATATAAAGGTAGTCCATGAAGCTATAGTGCCAAATTAAAAAATTTTCTGGGTCTAGGTGCGTAATAATCAAACCAAACTGCTTTAGATTAGCATAACAGCACAATTCATCTGAGTAACTTTGAATCTTAAGCTCAGTTATACTGCATTGATCATTTGAACAGATAGATAGCCTGAAAAACTTTGTCTTAAACCTTTTCCCTTGCAATTATCTTTTCTCCCTTATTAAAGTTTTGAGTCAAGATTATCTGCAGTCATAGTCCTACATTTCATTGCATACATTTTCTTACACTTTATTTATTTGCAGAAACATTCTCCCCCTTAAAATATCTTTATGAGTAATGTAAAGTTGATGGTGATTAAATTTTACAGATCCAAGGAGCATGTGTTTTTGGCGATTTTTCATAATTTACACCTCTGCTTCTTTAATTCTTAATCCACCAGTATTTAGATGTTTAAACATAGTTGTACCTTAATATCATGAAGAACCAAAAATGTGACTGAGCTAACTGACACAACCTGGTATCAACCTATACAGGTGTAAACTGAGAGCCATTTTGATATAGTTCTGCACTGAAAAAAAATCCACTCCCCCAGCACTCTGAAAACACAACTGCACTAAGATCAATTTGCTGTCAGCTGCAGAAAAGAAATGGAGGAGGAAAAATATTAAACTGAAGAATGTAGAAATTTCATTATACCAATGCACAAAACCAGCATACAAATGTATTCATTAGCTATCGGCCATACATTACGTCAACTTTTGTCACAGAACTGTGATAAACCCTTCTCTAATCTTTAGAATATTTCTGTGGAATGTCTGAAGTGTTTTATTTGACTGAACAAATTAAAAAAGTCTAAACACATAGCATCATAACAATCTGTCCAGTTGTGTAATTATTCTTACAGTATCATATGCGTTTCATGTCCTTCAATAGCCATATGCTTGAACTGGCTTGTAAACGTGCAAGTAGAATCATATTCGAACCACATGGAAAAGTTTTGATTGTAGAAATCCTTACTCAATTAACATATGAATTTTTTTCTGGGATGCATTCCAAGTCTTATGCCAATATTGTGAATACATTGTGAGTTTTGGAGTTTCAAGATATCTGCAAAATGGACTACAAGGCTAACTGTAAGGCATACTGGAAACAGTTGCCGATACACACACGAATCAGTCTACTCAATATTTAAAATACAAGGTGTTGAGTTTATCACTAGTAGATTTATTTGACAAGACACTTGGAAAGCTTAGTAAAAATAATAATTTAACTGTCAGACATCAACCACATTTTATCCTTATTCCAGTGAATTATCTTTCAACCAATCATCTCATTGCTACAATTCTAATCTGTAAACAGACACTCCTCTATATTTGTGCTCTTTGTGTATTAATGTGCTGTACTTACCAATAACACAAACACTGCAATAGGTTCTAAAAGAAGAGGACAGGTCAAAATTGTGATTGAAAATAACCAACTCAGTGGAAAAGAAATAAAATTTATTAAATTACATAAGTGTTCCTCTGTTTTTCCCTTTCTGCTTTTATCAATTGCCTCTGCAAGCTGTTCCAGCGGTGCAAACTGCTGGTAAGTTTTTTGTCATATTACCTAACTTGGAAATTAAAGCACTTTATAATACCAGAAAAACCCCAACAGGAGCCATCTTATAAATATTTTGTAAAGCCTGAGCAATTTTTATTACCATAAATGCCACAGTGGAGTCACTAAAAAATCCTGGTGATGAGCACAGGATAAAAGAAAAACTATCTGTTTTTACAACTTGTTTGTAGGAATTGGAACACAACTGAATTGTAAGTTCCCTTAGGTTATGAATAAACCTCTTTAGCAATTTTAGTGAATATCATTGGTATTTTCTTGCAACATGTTTTTTAATGAAAATGAGAATTTTGGTAAAAATAATAATAAAATAATAATTCTGATTATCATTTAAGAAATAATTTTTTGTACAAATGAAAGACCAAAAGAGATACTCAGATGTTAACTTTACAAAGAAATATGAGAACTAAGTAAATAATAGACTGAATTGCTTGCAAACATCTAAAAGTATATTTAGCTATTTAAGAATTTCCACAGTTACTTACTGGAGTTTCAGATACCATTTAAAATTTCAGCATTTGAAAACATTACGTCAATTTTACAAATGTTAATATATCAGAATTATTTGAACTTGAAAATGGCATGATATGTACTGACTAATAAGGTATGTACTGCTTTCAGAAATATGCAGCAAGATCCAATTAAATGAAGCTTTTGTCTATAATGAAGGTAGTCGAGTAGTATGACTATTTTTCAGTTCACAACAGTTCTGTAATTCATTTAAAATTAAACGCTTCTACTACTCATATTTGTCGACAAATTCCTCAATCCACAAAAATACTTGCTTTAACATCATCAATAGTTTACAGATTTCCATTGAATCCAAATATGTAAAATTGAGATTCTACGTTATGAAGCCAGAAGCTTGTCTGTTTCCATCAAATAACTGTGAGGAATATATAGTCATTTAATTTGTTTGTTCATAACTTACATGAAGCTCAAACGTATTGTGTTTGAAAGAACTGCTCAGGATGATGTTTACCATATCCAATCTGCACCAAAATAAATTTTCTGGAAATGTTTACAAGGATGATATTGCCTCTTTGTTTGAGCAACTGTACCTGTTCAGCAGGGAGGAATCCATGGAACATCAAGACTGAGATGGGGCAAGCGGGAAGCTGGCAGTGTGCACAGACTTTTGAAGGTTCCTACAGAACCGTAGGTCTGCCTGTAGTAAGAAGCGGTTCTGAAGTCAAGTCTCAAAAGTGACAGTGGGGCTGTGCTGCAATGTAGGAAAGCAGTAAACTTGCTGAACAAGAATCTAGGCTACAACGAAGAACCCATAGTGTGTATCAATTACAGGAAAGGAAAGACATGAGTCGTGATATCTTTCAGTTTATACTGTCTCATCCAGATCTGAGATTTCTTTACATAAATGTGTAAGGTTTTCCATAAGGTAATGCATTGCATATACCTGTTTGCCTCAGGTTACTCAGCTATCATCTTCAAACTTCCAGGGAAACATAGAAAGGTAGATGCTTTCAGTTCTCTGGATATCTATGAATAGCTTTTAGCTGAACTTCCTTGAACTCTCCACAGATCTGTCCTTTCCTCTGTCAGGGTAGGAAGATTGAGCTCTTTATGAGACATGTGGCATCAACTCCCCACATACTTTAACTCATACCGAACTTCTTCCTAACTCTTCCTCTCTGCCTCTCTTTCCTCTAACACTTTTCCCCTGCCTCAACACAGATTTCTCTATGTCCTTCAGAAACAGTCTGCTCCAGAATGGCTGCTCCATGGTCCACAGTTACTATTAGAAAAGCTGCTCCTGTATGTGTTTCACTCCACAGTTCCAGACAAGTATTTGCTCCAGCACAGGTTGGATCATGGGCTGCAGTACGGCTATCGTCTCCACTGTGGGTACTCCAAGAGCTGCAAGGGAATCAGTTCCTGGAGCAGTCCTTCCTCTCCTCATTCTTTCCCTTGGTGTTCACAGGTCTGTATCTCACATGTTTTTTTCCCTCACACAAACGCCAAGGCAGCATTTTTGCCCTTTCTTAAATATACCTTCCCAGAGGTGCCACCATCTTGACTGAGGGGCTCAACTGTGCCCTGAGATGGGTCCATTGAAGCCGTTTGGAACTGACTGTGTCCAGCACAGGGCAGGTCCTGTCTTCTCCTCACAAAGGTCACCCTGATGTCCCTACATCCAGTACAACTTTTCTTCCCCCATATAATCATTTTGATTTCCCTCCAGGGTGTGATATAAATCTTTATAAAAATCTAAAAATTTTTTATTTGTTCCTTTTTTTGCTGTTTTCTTCTTAACCCCTGTGTGAACTTACTGCTATTGGAATTATTTTTTTCCTTTACATACACTCATATTTAACATTTATGATAGTCTCAGTAACTCAGGAATTGTGGGATTCCTAGCAAGAAACACACACTTTTTGTGAAGAGGACACACAGACCTCTCTTCAAAAGCTGAAATCTTCTATTAAAGTATACAATTTATTGGGGTTTAACTTAATTATGTAAATCAGTTAAATAATGTGGCAAATCAATGGCTGGAAAATGGGGAGCAGAAAATGATGTCTGCAACAGGAAAGGTAATGAATCCATTAGCCTTCACAGAGAAAGGTAGATGAATCTTACCTGTGGAAAACTGAGAAGCTCCTTGGGGCAAGATAAGGAGAAAATTATCTGCAGTAAAATTAGTACATCTGTTCAACCTATAAATGTTACTAACTTCTTTGTATGGTAGACGTTTATTTTAAATAAGTAGGCACTTAGAAAGAGAGAAAATTTTTCTAGCTCCCATACTAAATAAAGTGGTCTTGATGGCGACATTTAAAGCATATTAAAATAAAGTGACATATAATACTGGATTTCCTTTGACAACGAATATTTCTACTTTTTTTCCCCTTAAATCCTCTTTGCTCTAATCTCTGATAATCCAAATTTCATTGTTCCATTCTTTTCAGCCACTTTAATACAGGAAGCAGACTTGTCAGTAGTAAATGCAGCTTCTATGTACAATAACGGAATGCTCATATAGTAAACTATAACATACAATAATATACAAAAATCAATAAACTAAATATGTTCCAAGGTGTCTGTCTGTCTATTAATTGTTATCAGAGTGACAGATTGATCCTTGTTAAAACATATTCAATTCATACTGTAAGACCTCAAAGAGTTCTGAGCAGGAAAAATGCCAAGTAGAAATACCCAAGTCAGCATAAAATATTATCAGAAAGTTTTCAAAGAAATAGAAATATCAGTCAGCAGAATAAAAACTACATTTCTGTATGATTTTGATAATTTTAAACTAAGAATATTACCGTGAAATTTAATAGAACATTGTATAAAATATCATCACACTGTTAACCTGTCTACCAAGCATACAGCTTAAACGTTACAGAACTTACACTACTTGGTAAAAGCAGGTACCACCCAGCCAGTGACAGGTTTAACAAGAGGAGCAGAGAGTTGGGTAGCACTTATGGACTCTGAAGACAGTTCAAATTGCAAGTGACCAAGTATAACTGGTCTCTAGGGAGAGCCAGTGACCCGAGTGAGCCTTGGAAGTTTGCACGTGTAGGGTAATACACTTTAGTTTTTGCCTAGTTGCTGAATCCTCTGCTCACCCACTGGTTTACACTGCAAACCTGATGGTTGCCCCAGCTAGGTGGTGGCCATGCAAACCTACCAGGAAGCTTGAGATCTCCAGGGAATTAGAAGTATTAAATTTTAAAAGAATTACCCTTTTATAAAAGTACGAGGTGACTGTGACCTGCTGAAAGAAAAGTAATGCTGACATCTCCACCCAAGCAGACCTCCCAAGGACTGAAATAGTCCCTCTAACACCTGAAGACAGCGGTGGATGTCATAGCTATAAGTGTGCCCATCTAGAAGGACTTTTCGAACAAGTAGCTATGTTACAGGAGACACTCAACAGGCACAGTATCTGGGAATGTGAGTGGTAGATAATCATTATGGTGTTTTGTCTCAAGCTGAGCAACAGCTTGACCTTAAGGCCATGCAAGAGTAAGTCAAACCTTAACTCAACCTTGAGTTGGATGACACAAGTAACTGCTCCAGGCAAAAGGAAGAACCTTCCTTTGAAGTCCCTACATAACAGATATGATGCTCTGAGGGCGAAAAATGAAGAGAATGTGAGTAATGAAGGAGGATCCAAGAGAAGTTGACCATGAGAAGCTGATCCAATTACCCCCACCCACATCAGAACCAGTGCTACCGTAAAAGTATGTAGAGTAATCAGAGATTTCTTATTGAGATCCACCAATGTACCATCCAGACAGTTTCTCTAGAGAATTTTTCCATTTTATTAGTCCAAGTAGGGTCCAAGGATACTGTAATGGGGCAACTTAGTGCCAGAAGTACTGATTAGTATTTTCACTTTGAGCTTATGAAGTCAAATTCAGTCATACCTTAGCTTGCTTGTTTCAAAAACACTTGTGCTAATAGTAATATACATCACTGGAACATTACAAACTTTACAGATACATATGTAGACACATTTTTTTACATAGTACACCTTCTATATCTTAATAAATTGATAATTTTATGTGTTTTGGATCATTATATTTTTAAATGTATATTGATACATTAGAAATAATGCTAAAATCATAGAATGGTTTGGGTTGAAAGCAACATTAAAGATCATCTAGTTGCAGTCCCCCTGTCACAGTCAGGGACACATTCCTCTAGAACATGTTGCTCAAAGCCCCATCCAAACAGGCCTTTAAAATCAATTAAACTTTTTAATTTTAAAATTCTTCTTTCTTCAAATATAGTGGAACATCTTTTCTTTGTTAAGAACCACAATGTTCTTTATTATTACTGTTACTAAGACAAGTGTGAGTCTGGATATAAAATAATTACTTAAGAGAAAACACTTGAAAACACTTGAATAAATTAATGACTGCTTTAGATTAGTTTTAAAGAAATGAGATAGCATGTAATTTTGAAGTTTTGTAGTCAATGATTCAGCTCCCACTTCCTCATTTATTATATATGCACAAGTATTTCTTTCTTTATTTAACATTATTATATTGCTTTTTAGCTTAATTTCATTTTAAAAGCATTCTACTTTTGATATTTTTTCTATGAAAGTGAATGGATGAATAAATAAGAAATGGTAAAAAATTTAGTGATATCTATACTACATCTTTTTGAATATGCATTTCTTTTATGATGGACCAGAGTAATGCATCACCAGAGTGACAGCTCTTATCACAGCTACTCTGCTGATGTATTAGTGTAGCATATCATCATAGTGCTGTCACTGTGATGATTTATTGGTGTGGTACATCATGAGATTGATGATGAAAACAAACTGTGCTCAAGACGACAATCACTAAGTTTGTTGAATTTTCCTAGACTCTGTGTGTATAAGTCTACAGAGAGAAAAATATTATAATAGTTTAATGCTCCCATTCTTTACCTACTTTTTATTTCTATTTTCTGTTTAATTCTCTTTCCGCTCAATTTATCCTTCCAGGTTATCTTTCCTTTTCCCGTTTTCAGCTCTAGTTGCTTCCACCTACAGTCCTTTCCCTCTTTATCCTGATATTTGATAACACAGATCTAGGTTAGGCTACAGTCTTCCTTGCTATTCACCTTCCTCCTGTCCTTTCCTGTTCTGCTTTTCCTCCATTGCTATAAACTCTATATTTATTACTTAAACTCTTATCCTTCTGTCATACTAGGCGTTCTCTGCCACTGCTATTCTATCTTTTTGAAAATGGTGACCTCTGGCTTAAAAGTTTATATTTCATTTGGATTCTGTAATTGCCATAATGTGGATTTTAGTCTCTTTTCCTCCGTTATGTCTTATGTATTTTCAGATGAGGTGACATGAAGCAGGGTGAGATGAGGCAGAGTGAGAAGGGAAAGTAAGGCAAGGCAAAGCACCTAGAGGTTCTTGCAGTTGGTCACTAATTGAAATGGGATATGAGCTGAGTAAACTACAGTCTGTAGTAGGACAGCTTGTCCACTTGTACTTTTCCTCTGATTTATCTTGTCAATGAACAGCAATTAACCTGCCCTTATTAAGGGTTCACAGTTCTCTAAATAGAAAGCTACAGGTCTGGAATAACAAGTTGAAATATTGGCCCATGCCTTGGACACTTTTCATTCACAGATCAAGACAAGGAGTTTTGTGGGTTTTACTTGCTTTTGTTTGTTTGTTTAGGGTTTTTTTGTTTGTTTTGGTTTGGTTTTTTTCTATTGTTGTTGTTCAAAAGATTTTATCTTGATCCCTTGACCATTAAGAATATCTTCAACTTTTAATTTATTTTGTAAATGCAAAATCATATATCTCCATGATAAAATCTTGGTGTTACAACTGTCAAAATGGATTTCTCTCAGATTCCTATCCATGTCTTTCACCCTAGAAATAAAACCAGTATGTTCTATACATGCTTTAGGAGGCATTTCAACACCCCTATGTTGAACAAATAATGTACTCAAATGTGCATCTTAAAACATGATACCCAGGAGCAAGTAGTTTAGTGGATATAAAGTGGGGTTATGACTTCCTAACCTTGTTAATATTTTCTATAAACTCTTCATTGGAAGACTTCAAGCGACATGGTGGTGATGGTGACTGTATTTCTTGGTTCATTCTTGTGTAATGGTATCCTCATGGGAAAATGAATTTTTCTATTTTGTAAATACACTAGGTTTGATTGGGATAGAGTTGACTTTCTTCATAATAACTAGTGTGAGGCTAAGTTTTGAATCTGTACTGAAAACAGAGTTGATGATAAAGGGATGTTTTAGCTGTTGATGAGAAGTGTTTACACAGAGTCAAGACCTTTTCAGCTCCTCACCCCACCCCACCAGCAAGGAAGTTTGAGGTGCACAAGAAGCTGAGAGGGCACACAGCCAGGATAGCTGACCACAACTGATCAAAGGGATATTCCATACCATATGACATCATGAGCATCAATAAAAACTGGTGGAATTTTCAAGACAGCTCATTCTTTCAAACTTGTCTGCTAGCTCATTCCTGCAGATGACTGCCTGGGGAGGTCCTGAACCACCCTGGGAACTAATGACGAGAAGAGTGCCTGTGCACAAAGGCACAGTCCTGGTATGCAGCTACACCACAGTTAAAACAAAAGGAAAAGTGTGATTTTCATGACTATCAGTCATGTATAACTTAAGTTCCATAGTTCTTGCCAGTCTCATTGGACTGGAGGAAGTATGGAATCTCTTCTTTCAAATCAAATTGGAGTAAGCGATTTTTATCTCAGTCTCCTAATTACACCGAAGAAATAGTAATTGTAACAGGGAAATTCTGAATATCCAGACTTAGTGGTATGATGCCAAAAGACTGAAATAACTGTCTTTATTAGTTATAACTGTACCAAAACCATCACACAAAACTAGAAGAAAATGTATCTTCTTTCCATTTTTAAAATATGTATTTTAAGGTATAGCAATACAAGTCTTTTTCATAAGATCTGTTATAAGGTGTGTAGAAATGTAAAACTTGGTCCTAATCTCATGACAGTGCTTCCTATGGAACAGTAATTCTTTCATTTCTAGAGAGAATGCTAATCCAGAGACTAAAAAAAAGTATTTTTTATGAATTCAGTGTCAATTCATAGAATCTCAGTGATCAAACATATAGAATATAAAAATGTCTTTCCTTTCTCTAAGATATCTGCCTATTCCCTACTAAAGCCAAAATTTTCTATTTCTCTCCTCTTTTCTCTCTCTCTCTCCCTCAGTGATATGGCAAAGCCAAACCAGTAGAATAACTTTATGGAAATATTGAAATACAGCTCAAATCACAGAACTGAGATACAAACTCTAAATTCAACTTAAATTGTGTTTCAATCCAGTTTTATGATGAAAAGTAAGAAGATACAAGGTAGAATCAGTCATTCAGCTCAGTAAGGCAGAGATGTCTTTTCCTTATGGTACTATTTCTTAGCTGTTTAATTACAGCCTGAACTAAAGCTTGTTGCAACCAGTGAAAATTCTTAGTGGGCTTTCAATAAAACCATAAGATGGTAAAGGAATGTTTTCTTAACTGTTTTACCTAACTAGTTTTGGTACTTCCTTGTATTTTTCTGTCTTCTTGTTTGTCAGATATTTTCAAATGTGGTCCAGCTATATTTTCATTTGTATTTCAAATATGGGAGAAACAACAGCACAGAAAACGTAAGTATACAACATTTCACCTATAAAAACAAAAAAATTAAATGAGAAAAAAACCATACAAAACCTATATGCAATCTGTTGGGTGTTGTCTGATATGGTATGAACCATTATTTAATTAGGAAAGCTGTAAATAGCAATTTAGTACGACTTGATGACTTGTTCTAATGTTTCATTTTTTACTAGCACTCAATCTGTGCATTCTATTTCGGGGAAGTTAAAACCTCACAAAATGTACTCAAGTGGTTATGCTTCAGGGTACAGCAAATGTTCCCTTTTGTTTCCTTTTAACAGGTTCCGGTAAAATGGAGTATTAATTTTCAGAGATTTTAAGCCCATTGGTTCTGCATCAGACATTTTTAAGAATACAAAGTAGAAAGATTTTTCTTTACCTTGAAATACTGGTCCTAAAGATAGTATAACATGTTTTTTTTACATTGCCAAAAATTCAAAACTTGAATATGTTCTTTGCTATTCTAGAAAATGGGGTTTTAGTTTTTTATTTCGCTTATGAATTTAGATATGCAAGCCTTTTTTATTTCAGTGTCCAGCAACATATTAGTCATAAACAGTCAACACGAAGACTTCAACCAAGCACATATTAGCAGATTCAAAATTAAACCTAGACCCTCTACAGGGGAAAAAAACCAATAAATGTTAAAGTTCAGAGTATTAGGGAAAAAAACCATAAGAAACTTTTATTTTAGGTCAAACTTCCATTTGAAATGGTATAAATTAAAATGTAAATCACTATGCAGAACATACAAACAGGAGCAAATTCTGATCATGGTACTTTTCCTGGCAGTCCTATGTCCAAACTACATTGATGTGAAACACCATGGGGCACATCTTAACAGAAAGTATAATATACCCTGAGATGATACAGCCTTAATATATATAGCTAAGAAAAGAGTAGGCAATTCAGTATAGTTAAACGACTTCCACTGTGGAGCTGAGAATACAGCAGGAAGACTTGGGCTAACTGCATTTTATATTGTGGGATTTTGAAATCACAAATGGTGGTTCAGAACACTCAACCTCCTGAGCCCCTCAGTGGTCAGTCAGCAAATTTAGTATATGGTTGAATGGAGACACTAATTTGAAAGTACCGAGGAAAAGGACAAGATGCAAATTATGCTTTGTTAGTACAATCTACAGAACTGCAGAGATGTACTTTTTTGGGAGATTGTGTTACAAGTCTAAAAGCAGACCTACACTTTCTTAGAATTTTGTTTCACAGATATATTAACTGGGTATATGCAGCAGCAGGAAGAAGCAAGGTTGTGTTTAGGTTTCATATAATATTCAACTACTGAGAAGAGGATTGTACACAGTCAATTACTTTCAGAGAATTTAAAACTTCTCTTTAACACTGGTTGCAAATAAACAAAACAAAACAAAACAAAACAAAACATTATTCTAGAGATCAGGACCACAACTACAATCTCTCTTTTCACTGAGATGTGTTCTTCTGAGCTAAGTTTGCTTATCCCTGGAATAAGTTGTGCTTTCTTCTGGCTGCTCTCCTGAATGCGTACTTCAAGGTACAGAGGTCACACTTCAAACACATGGCTCAGTGTATGAATAAGGACGTCTTTACTCTGTGGAATACTGAGCACTGAAACAGACTACCCAGGGAGGTTGTGGAGTATCACCCTCTGAAGACATTAAGAACAATCTAGATGCAATCCCATGCAATGTACTCTGGGATGCTTGCATAGGGATGTTGGGGGGGTGAGGGGACAGGTATATTTTGGGTTTAGTTTTTGGATGGATTTTAAGAAACAGGAATACATGTATACTTTTTAAAATTCAATACCTTTGTCTTCAGAACTCAAGCCACATACCAAAGTCCTCATTTCACTAATACGGAATTGGAGCTTGAATGAGATTGCTCTTTGTACTGTAAGGAAATAGTAGTTTGGATTTCAGAATCCTTTTTAAATAAGTTTTATAAAATATTATTTTCAGACCTTTCATTATTTCCTTCTCAGGAAAATAGAAAACACTGTAAATGTAGAAAAAGTTCTCTGAGTGACTCCAGGCTTACACACCACACCAGAACCCAAAAGGAGCCTACAAGAAGGCTGGAGAGAGGTTTTTCACAAGGTCGTGAAGTGATAGGACAAGGGAGAATGGCTTAAATTGAAAGAAGACAGGTTAAATAGACCTAAGGATGGAATTCTTTTCTGTGAGGGTGGTGAAAAACTGGAAAAAATTGCCCAGAGAAGCTGTGGATGCCCTATTCCTGGCAGTGTTTAAGGCAAGGCGAGGTTGAGTGGGACTTTAAGAAAACTGGTCTAGTGGAAGATGTCCCTACCCTTGGTAGGGGTGTTGAACTAGATGACCTTTAAGGTCCCTTCCAACTCAAATCATTCTATAATTCTATGTCTACTGTGGTCCCTTCCAACCTTACCTGTTCTGTGATTCTGTACAGTGTGATCACCCATTACCGCCCAGACGGAATGGCAAAGTTAAACCTTGGCCTTGATAGAGAATCCATATTTCTTACTCAAGGACTGTAAATACACATCTGTGACATAAAGGTTTGCAGTACTGCTGTTCCCTCTAAACATCTGTCTGCTGAAAAATGTAAATCGCACTGAGATGCGGCTTATATGATTGGGTGAGTTCTCAATTCAGAGAAGCATCAAGATCCTAATTTTTGAAAAAGGTATATCTGGTCTGACAGAAGACATTTAGGGTGGGGAATTCCTCTCAATTAATTTACACATCAAAAGAAGGTATATAGTATTAAAGTAGAAAATAGATGCCTATAGAACATTACTGTGTAAGATGTTTTCAAACAAGAACAGTGCCTATCACATTTGATCTCCTGAAATAATAAAACACCTGAGAAGAAAATGAAAAAATATTAATGTCAAGTTGATGGTTTAGATTTGCTTTTTTATTTTATATATTTTACTTATTTGTGAATAAATTGTCTAAACTCCTATAGCAGCCAAAGTAGTTATAAGACTAGCTCTTCATTTCATATTTAGCTGAATTTATTGGTTGTAACTCACATGGTCTTATACCATTTCAGATGTCCAAACACATAGGCTATCTCTGTCCAAGTTGGTTAAAAAAGTATCTATGAAACAATCATGCCTTTCTGTAGCAATAGGCAGAGGTCAGGCATGTTATATCTGAGCATTTCAAATTATACTAAGACATCAAGATTTAAGCATCTAGATTTCACTGCTAGATTATATTTAGTCATGAAATTAGAAAAATCTGGAACTGAATTCCACAATTAGTATTTAGTTTCTCTTTCTGAAAAATAATAATTAGGTGGTTCTTCTCACTGATTTCTCCTAGTAATAATTTGAATTAATATGTATGCATGAAAGTATTCCCCTTTGAGATCTTCAGAATTCACCAATAAATAAATATTCACGGTACTTCTCTCTCTATTCTAAAGAATGAGACCTGGAAGTAAAAAAAAAAATTATTTTTAATGGAATACATGCTCTAAATTGCTCTAGTTCAAGAAACAGAACTTTCATGACTACAGTTGCTATCCTTTAAGTTGTGAATTGCTCAAGGTTATGAGATGATATTAATTATTTAGTAATTATCTTTTTTCCCAGTACTTCAGGCATTGCCATTGAAAAACTGCTTGTTTTCTGGTTTTCACTAATAAAATACTTATTCAGATAGATATTTATGTGAATCATTTTAATTAAAAATAAATTTTACTTAGAAAATATTTGCTCAGGAAGAGGAAACCGTATAGTTGTGTTAATGCTTTGTTGATTAATGTCTGTAATAAATGAATAATAGCTCTTCCATGGGAAAAAAATGCAAATAATTTTGATGTAAATCCATACTATTTTCTCATGGTAATGTGATAATATAATTTTATACATCTCTGCATTGCTGAAAGATATTAAAACCTTCTGTATTTTAAAAACATTATTTGGCAGCAACTGGTCTTCTTAAGATAGTTTCAAAATGAGTTTATTATTTAGTATGGTGTTTAGCTGTTTGGAAAAAAGATAAAATGTTTTCCACGTCGTGAGTTTTAGAAGTTTAACTTTATTGCCTTGCATTTCTGTTCATGTTTGAGAGTACTGAAAAGTTACTCATTACATACAAAACATTCAAAGACATAAGTAAAAACACTTTTTTCTTTTTTTAAATTTGAAATACTCTAATACTTTATAAATTCAATTTTAGTCAGAAAAATTTATATAGATAATGTACAAGTTCTTGTTTCTTAATTACATTGTTGTGAATCCTGAACATTTTGCATGACATACACAGTGTTTACTTTTGCTCTTCTCTTAGAGTACTTTATCTTTCTCTCCAGGTAAGATAACAATATATTTAAGTCTTAAAGGATGGTTCTTCAAAGTGCTTATGTGACATGGAAGTAGAAAATTATTACAAGTAAATTGGTTCCTAAGTTATGATTCTCAAATGTCTTTCAAGATGCATTAAGACTCCCAATTTTTATTGAAAGATATAACATAAATGTTACTATCAAATTCTATAAAAATAACAATGTCATTTTCAAGCACTTTGAGGAGAGTTGTCAAAGTGAAAACTCAGAAAGTAGAACTACTATATCTACCATTTATTCCTTTTTAAAAATTTACAGTTTTCTGTGCTACATCTCGAATAAAATGACTTACCAGAACCATAAGGGAAACTCTTTACAACTTGTTCAAACAAATGGAAATACATTTTGCAAATACAAAAAGTCAGTTAATATTGGTAAGATTGCAGAACAAGTCTGTGACTAGAACTCTTGTATTTATGTATGTTTCTTGACTTTAGATTGTTTGTGGCTTCAGTTCTCTTAGAACGGTTTTCTTTTAAAAAATATCTATATACTTTCATGTCATTGGTTTAACATACTACTTTCTTTAACATAGTACATATTTCATATTACATAGCACAGATGTATTGTCCCTTTGTGACTCATATTTTTCATATAAATTAAGAATTAAACCTGAAAAACTGAATTGAGATTAATTTTCTAAATATTTTTATTTACATCATTATGTGCTTAAAAATATTATAAATGAGTGGTAATATAACCCTTATAGATGGACATAGTGACAAGGAAAAAAACAAAATTAAGGGATGAATGCAATTAGTACCATTTTATGCAAAAGAGCTCAGTGAATTCTTTTTTCTACCTTTTAGTTTTTAAAAAATATTTTGGAATTACTTTTATTTTAATGTTGTTACACATTATTTTGCAAAAATGCAATATTGCTATTAGATTCTATAGTTTTGTTATTTGTTACTAAAAAGTATTACAAAGTGTTTTCACATTATATTTCTTTTAGTATATTTATTAAAATATTTTGAGTAGCCAACAGTCAGTGATTCTATCAAAATAGAAGATTAAATGTTTAAATTACAACGATCCTAATGTCTAGAATAAGATAATAAAATAAAATGTCAGTAGTAGGACAGATAAAATATTTCTTAACAATGTTGAAATACAGGAAAATAAAATAGTAGATATAATAAATAAAATAAAATAATAAATAAAATAAAATTACAAAAAAAAAAAGTTAAAATAATGTTTGAAATCCAATTTTTAATACTTAATATGGTTAGAGAAAACTACACCACTCAGGATTTGACAGCCCAAGAGAGATGAGATTGCATATTTACAGTTCCAAGCTACAGAGAGGCTGAAAATTCCAGCTGACACAAGTACACAAAACATGCACACACACCACCCACCATGTATATATGTGCATACATACATTCATACATACAAACATATATGGGCAACAGCCTCAAAGCCCACACAGTCACTCAGATCACTCACATGAAGACAAACACCACCAATGGTCTCATCCATTCAACCTGATCTTCTCATCGGATCACAGGCTCTCTCACTTTCCCACACTTGTTCCAGTTCCTGGTGACACAGACTCTCATATATGTGCATATAGATGAGAACCCCTTACTGGAAAATAGGTGAAGGTAGAGTTCAACTCACACCTTCACAGACATGGGACCAAGTGTCCTCACCCTGGTTAGAGTTAGAACGGAGTTTAACAGAAAGACAAGACAGATGTTGCTGATCAGGCACAGAACATAGCCAGACAAGTACACAGACCATCTCCTCCTTGCACAAGTACAACCCCTTTTATTCCCGTATCCTTCTCTTTCCTGCAATTGTCAATCCCCAAATCATCTAAGCCCCTCTCTTTTCCTGCCTTCGGAACCTCCCCTAAACATCCCAAAATGAGTCCTGTGCAACCACAAAATGTTCCTTCTCTGTATTTTACAATGGTCCAGACATCCCTAGGCAACAACTCTCATAGGCAGCAACGCTCATTAATCTGAAGACTGTTCTGGAGTAGTTCTCCTCTTGACTACTGATGGATTTCACATTTGGATACTTAGGATGAGGCTATTCTGGTAAAGGCCTAGGAGGTGCTTCCTCTGAGTCCTCAGTCTGGGTTCTAGCTTATTACTGTGCTTCCCTGTGGTCCTCTGGGCTTGCAAAGATGGACTTTTGTTGGGCTTATGACTCCTGTGATGTGCCTAGGAATAGCCAAGCAGAATATTTTTGTGGCTCCTCATCTGCCGTGGTCTCCATTTTCCATAAAATCCCTGTCTTTTGATCATATCTGGATATTAACGGTAATTTTGGGATATTATACAGAAGTTGAATTTATTCTGAAGACTCCTTTGGGCCCTGAAGTTAATGACAGCAGAGACAGTAATTAGTAGGCAGTTTACCACCACTTTTGACAATCTGAAACATGACTCAAACATTGTAAAAGCCTTCAGGATTGGGAGAAATAAATCACATCAAATACAAGAAAAGCCAGTGTAGATAGCAGCTGTTCAAATATATATATACATATAAAGACTTATTTCTATTAGAGTCACACAGATGAAAGTGAGAAAAGTTGGATGTTTTACAATTCAAAAAGATAGGAGCTTAAACAACTTTCATAATATCACAGAGTATGTCAAGTTTGGAGGAACCCAACCTCTAGCCCTGCACAGGACCATCCCCAAGAGTCACACCATGTACCCAAGAGTACTGTCCAAACACTTCTTGAACTCTGTCAGGCCACAGTGCTGTTACCACTTCCCTGGGGAGCCTGTTACAGCATCCAACCACCCTCTGGCTGAAGAACCTTTTCCTAATATTCAACCTAAACCTCCCCTGACACAACTTCAGGCCATTCCCTTGGGTCCTGTCACTGGTCACCACAGAGAAGAGATCAGTGCCTGCCCCTCCTCTTCCCCTCACGAGAAAGTTGTAGACTGCAAGGAGGTCTCCCCTCAGTCTCCTCTTCTCCAGGCTGAACAGACCAAGTGACCTCAGCTGCTCCTCATATGGCTTCCCCTCAAGGCTCTTCACCATCTTTATTGCCCTTCTTTGGACTCTCTCTAAGAGCTTAATATCTTTCTTATATTTCAGTGCCCAAAACTGCACACAATATTCAAGATGAGGCCACACAAGTGTAGAGCAGAGCAGGAAAATCCCTTTGACTGGCTGGCAATGATTTGCCTGATGCCCCCAAGACACAGTTGGCCCTCCTGGCTGCCAGGACACTGCTGACTCATATTAAACTTGTTATGGACCAGGACCCCCAGGTCCCTTTCCGTGTCACTGCTTTCCAACATCTCATTCCCCAGTCTGTATGAACATCCATGATTGCCCCATCCCAGGCACAGAATCCAGAACTTCCCCTTATTGAACTTTGTATGGTTGGTGACTTTGGTGTCCTGTGAAGCATTAAAAGATAATTGAAAAGTAAATTTCCAAGAGAAACCACTGTGATAGAACCACCAGGGATTCAATTTCAGGACTTCAGCCTGTATTTTTAAAATGGTAAAATGAATATAACCTTAAAAAAAAACCAAATAGAGACTGAAAACAGGAAATATGTCAGTTGACATAGATTGATCTCATAGATGAAGGATGACTGTAGTTCCAGTTTGCTGTGCTCATTGGGAGATAATTGCATCAAAAGTGGATGCCAAACAGCAGCTTTTTATCTGATGCATTTTGCAGATCTATAACATAAGTAACATTTGAGAAAGTAATGATGTCAATAGAAAAATTAAAAAAAAATAGTTGGGATCAAAATGTTAGTACTAGTCAAGGACATTTTATGATCATTAATAGAAAGCACTGGTTTTTTAGCCTTTCATTACTTAGACACTTAGAAGTCAAAATGATGAGCAGATTTGAACTTACACTCTGTTCTGTTTATAAAATAACTACTTAACCTCTCTACTTATTGAAGGAAACCTTCTAAACATGAGAATTTCTTTTTATTAGGAAAAAAAAAGAATGTCAAAGAAAGGAGGAAGAAGTCTTTCCAAAGGCATCAAAAATATAAAACATACTGCAGTTCTGTATAAATTTATGTGAGATATTGAAGAAAAATGGCAACATAAAGTTGTGAGACAATATTAAATTTTAGTCACTACTCAAACTGATCTAGCATATTTAAAAAATGAGTATATATTATTTAGGTAATTCTTCTTATAAAGGGATAAAACATTACGTAGATAATGCCATTAACACAAAAGGAATTATACCCTACTTATAGTCACCTTAGTCCAATACTGATGCCATACATCAGGTCTGACACCCTCAGTGTGCTCAGAACATACTAGCCAGCATGGAAAAACTGAAGAGGTGGAGCTAAGGAAGTCCCATGTGTAAAAGACAATGGAATTGATTGTACTATTTTTGATCTGTGGTTATAAAAGGTGTATTTAGAATTCTCTAGAAAATGCTGTCTAGAAATCAGCTCAGAAAGTTGTTCACCTGCACTTCCAGCTGTTAATCATACCTTTCACCTGAGACTGGTGATTGACCATGTCCGTACTTCAATACATTTCAAATAAAACGGATTCATTGAAACTAGTACAGAAATGAGTTGCAATTCTACCTGAGGGAATACAAAGTTGTATATGTGTATGCCTTGAATGCCAAGCATCAGATAGGGTAAGATATTAATGGAAAATGTTTTTCATTAATGTTCCACTTGTCCTAACTTATTTGTCTAGTGCTTAAGGTGCTTGTTAGAGGGGAAGGAAATCTTTGGAATGTGTATGTCATTCAATGTCTGTCAAGAATAAAAAATAAACAAACAAGCAAAAAACTGGTAGAAAGCACAAATTGTTTGATCCATTGTTTGTTTAAGAATAGTCCAGGAAGACAGACTTCTTTGTCCAAGTGAATATCCTGAACATGAAATTGAAGAGTCTCACTCTCTTTCCAGGGACTTTTTTTTAATCTTTGCCATAGGTGTGAAGCATAATCACTTTGATGGGAGAGAGTGAGACTCTTTGTCCTGTCTTATATACCAAGAGTGGTCTGTGGACTAATATTTAAAGTATGGTGCTAAGGGGAGCTCAGAGATGTGAAAAGATTTAGCAGATTTCTCTTTTTTTTTTTTTTTTAATGATTTATCTAACCTTTGAGGTATTTCACAAAAAAAAATAGATACTACTATTTGTAGTAGTACCTATAGATACTACTAGTTTGTTTGTTGAAAAAAGGAAAAGTGCTTCCTCTGGGAGAAGGAAATTAAGTAAATTAAAAATGAAAATAAGGTACAAGCTGGCCAGATTTGTGAGTTTTTAACTAAATTTAACAGAGGGCTAAGGATTAGGGATGGAGTTTCAAGTAATCAACACACAAAACCCCTTGATGTGCTAGAAATAAACAGAGAAAAACTACTGGGAAATGCCTTGAAGGAATTAGGACATGCTTCTCTAAAAAGCTGATACAGGTGATAGCCCAACTAAAGTACTTCTACATCAATGCTTGCATCATAGGTAACAACCAGGATGAGTTGGTAGCGACTGTACGTCTAGAAACAAGATCTACTTGCTATCACTGAAAAAGTGCTAGAATGAATTGAGTGACTGAAGCACTGCAACGGGCAGCTGTAACTATTCAGAAGGAACAGTGAAGGAAGGAGAGGCAGTGGGGTTGCCCTCTTTGTAAAAATATTGGACTGACTTCACAGAGTAAGTTGTCTTTCAAAACCAGTAACAAACAAGTTGAGAGCTTATGGGTGAACATTAAGATCCAAGACAACAAAGGAAACCTTGTGGTTGCTGTTTACTTCAGACCTCCCAGACAAGGGGATCCCATAAATGAGGTTTTATTACTTCAACTAGTAGAACAGAACAAATACATTACCTTCAGGTTGTAATTTTTTGTGTGTTACTGAAAAGCAAACTGTCAATGGATGTCAATATAATAAGCATATGACTTCTCATCCTTTTCTTTAAAAGTAGCTACCAATAATATTTATATTCAGAATTAACAAGAGTTGAATTAATAATGTAATGGAAAATCAGAACAACTGTATCTGACAGATAATAGTAGGTCTTCTAAGTAGAATCTAGTTTTGTTGCTTGTAATAGAGAAATGGAAAAAAAATCCTAAACATTTATTTTGGATGATGACCCAAATATGTAAGGGATACACATCAGATTGACTGTTGCCATCCTTCATATATATTAAGTAGATAAGATTTTTATAATATGAGGCTAGAAAGTGGCCTTATGGGGCTTTCCAGGACGAGGCAGCAAAGATATATGAGAGTAAAATGATATGATAAAATGTTACAGCTTTTCCTAGTGTCTTGTCTACTGATTCATTCTTTTACACTAAGGGAAATAAATCACCCCAGTGCATGGTATTTCTGATTCTATACTAGGCAACAGCAGTATCTCAGGAGGACATGGTAAAAATTGGGGTTAGATAGATAGCAGAGAGCTGCTTTATGATGATCTATATAAAGCCGTTATTTAGTCACATTTATTCATTGTTTTATATAGTCCTGACAGCAAATACACTTTAGAATTTCATGATATTTTAAAGTCATTGTTTGTGGTTTTTTTCTATTCTTTTTTTTTTTTTTTCCTGAGCATCAGCTGGACTTCATTCTGTGAGGTTCAGAAGCAGGAAAAATCATGCAAATGCATGCTACAGTGCAGTGTCATGCAGCAGTACAAAGAATAGTTCACTAACAGAGGCTAGAATCATGTAAAACAGTCAATATAGTTTATGGGACTTTCAGTACAATTCATCAGGACTACCAGCACTCTTATAGTACTTTTTACACTTCTTAGCTGAAAAAAAAAAAAAAAAGAAGTCCTTTGGCATTTCAGAATCTTAAGGATAGATCACAGAAGGCAGAGAGTTCTAATTTGTATCGCTAGATACTGGGTTTTGGTAAATGTAGTAATGATAGAAAACATTTTAAAACAACACATGGAACACTGTCAGTGACATATAAAAGAGGACTCACAAGCAGGAAAATATCTTGATACAGCTTGAATTACTATATTAATATATTCGGGGATAATTGAATACATGTTTACCATAAGTGTCTTTTTTTAATTTCTTAGGGAAAAAAATACATCTGAACTCACACTGTGTGACTGCCAGCAATTTCAAGAAGATATATTCATTCAGCTGTAATGTTCATGTCAACATCTGCAGAACTATCACTTCTGTTAATTTCCACAGTATAAGCACTTATAGCGTAGGCGTAAATACCTGTGTTGAGTGCTGGATGTTGAGTTAATGCCTCTAGCCAACTCATACACCTATAAATGAAGAGGAAGGTTTCTGCTGACATAAAAAAATCCCTTATTTATTAGTATCATTCAAGTAATTCAGCAAGAACAGTAGTAATTTTTCATTTGATTGCTTTGACTGCTATTTTTTCTCCACTAATTTCTGTATTACATATTTTTATGTGGGTCTGTGCGTTCAAGCTATCTTAAATGTCCCTATGTTTGGTATCTTAAATATCTGTTCTGTGGGGAATTTGCAGTATTTCTTCATGAACTTCAAGTTGAGAAATCATTCTTTATAGTCAGCTGAATGCCTGTGACTGGTGAAGTGGACATTAGACTTACTTGACATGTTGGATTCCTCTAGGCTATAACGTTCATTTTTCACTTGTAATAGATATCCTTACAATATGATCCTTACTATACTTACTATCCTTTGTATCCTTACTTCTATGATACTGAGAAGAAAGTAGATAGCCCAGGGAATCATCAAATATCACCAGGAACCACTGTGACATGAGACTGTATTTTATTCC
The DNA here is from genome assembly GCF_003945725.1 of Corapipo altera. Classification (NCBI taxonomy): domain Eukaryota; kingdom Metazoa; phylum Chordata; class Aves; order Passeriformes; family Pipridae; genus Corapipo; species Corapipo altera. The sequence goes on along the minus strand of NW_020884872.1, from coordinate 43,868,314 downwards.
ACATAGAATTCCATCCCTTTTCATAGCAATAGCTAACACGTAGATTTGTAAAACGTATATACAGGAGTAAAGAACCTCAGTTCTGAAACTTCTAAAATTTTGCAAGAGTGAGTCAAAATTTAAATGTTCCATTAAAATATTGCACTGAATAGTCAGTTGTACAGTACAACACCCAAATGTATTCTGCAGTTTGTTGCTGCCATAATCTTATCTACTTAGAATATAATACTATAAATAAGTTAAATGCAATGTGAATCATGATTTACGATTTTTTTTTGCATTTTATTTCTTTACATTTTTTTGTATTATTAGTCTCAGTTTTCTTCAAGAAATTAGTAACAACAAATCCCAAACAATAATTATTTAATAGTTCTCACTATTTACATGCATAAACCCAAAGTCATTATTCTGCACTCTCATTCTATGTAATACTATTTATATAAGTAATGCTTCTTCAGAAGTTATTTTTGTAGCCTAATTATTTCAATTTCTCACAGGAAATGTTCATCTGCCAATGCAGTTGCTCAAACTGAGTTTCAAATCAGAGGTTCTCATACATGTAAAATCTCCTTTCCACATTTAATTTGGAATTCTTAAGTCTATACTTTTACTGTTTGGGGAAAAAAATTATTTCTGCTGTCTTCTTCTATTTTCCTAAGAAATGTCTGTCTATATATTTCAAGACTATTCTTTTCATGCTATAAATAACAACTCTACATGTTTCAAAATACCACCTGTCAAAAAATGAATGTTTTTGTAATCATTTGTAGGTACAACAAAATTACTGAGAAATATTTTTTTAAAATTTCTCTATTCTGTTTTTAATTACATTTAATATATTTTAATATCAATTCTAATTTATCAGTGAAAAATGCTGATAGAAATCAGATTATTTAGAATCATTAACAAAAAAATTTTAAGGCATTTATTATCGTTCCTTTATTAATGTCTGAAATCTTTCCTCAATTTTATCATTTTATAACAGAGTTTCTCAGATATTGAATTTTTTTCAGAATTTTCAGCTTCTGTGTGCTGTCTGGAAAACCATATATGCTCTTTCAATTTTACTTTTTGCATGAGAGTTCTTGAAAATGCTTAGGTTTGAAAATACTTGTTCTGTCTCCTCAGTTAGCTGAGCCTTCTTACATGCTGCAGATGACTCACAGAAGGTAATATATTTTAATATCCAGAATAAATCTTAGTTATTGACTTATAGGCTGAAGAAATGTTCCTTCAGATTTTGAAGATAAATTCAGCTAAAGTTTGTTATAACCAAGGTAACAAACAAAACAAAACCACTCCAGTACCCATAAAACCTAGACAGATGTACTAATCTTAAAAGACTGGTGAGTGAGGAATCTTTCATGTTTCTGGGGTATGGAGAGGAATTGGTCTAAAGTAGATACATACTTTAAAGGTCAATATCTAGTCTTTATTTAGAGTTAGAAGGGAACAAACAAGTATTTTTAGGCACATTCAATCTTTCCTTTTTAAAGTAGATCTTAAAATAAGGTCAGATGACTCATGGTATAAAGTGTCTATTTTTTTCCTGTTGACTAGAAGGAAAGCCTTTTCCAGAACATTTATTTGACATTTTCCCTTCTTACAATTGCCCTGTGAGGATAAATTTTTTGTCTATATGTGTGGTCTGAGTAATTTATAATAATAAAATATTTAATGTAATTTAATTTTATATAATACTGAAGTGTTTGTTTTGGTCAGTTGCTTTGGACTGATTGCACGATGAACTCCTCCTAGTTATAAATGAACCAATATATTTATTAAGCTTGTGTCCTGATTCAGGCCAGGACAGGGCTACCTCTTGCAGCAGCCAGGATGGGGCATGCTTAGGACCAGAAAGTTGTCCTATACCACATTATGTCCTTACTGGGGATAGGGGAAAAGGAGTCTCTTCCTGTGAGAAGGGGTTCTGGTCAAGTAAATGTGGCAGAGGGAGCAGTCAGGGTAATCCTGATTCTGAGAATTTTGCATGTGAATCATTTGCCTCTCTCTTTTGTACACTTTTGTTACTAATATCATTGCTGTTACTGTTCATTTTCTTATCTCATTGCTGTTTCCAGTAAATTATTCTTATCTCAGCCTGCAATCTTTACCTTTTGTATCTTCAGTTCTTCTCTCCATACTATCACAGGTGGAAGGAGAAGGAGGGAAGCAAGCAAACAGCAGCATTGTTTGCAGTCTTAGTGGGACAACTGAATTGGAGACTACCACTCCTAAACCATGACAGCGTATTTAAATATAGAACATGGTCCTAGTAATTTTGTAATAAAAATGATGTACTGAAATGAAATTAAACACCTGATATACATAGCAATGTTTTCCTTTGCATCAGCTGTTAGAATCCTCCAATCTTAGGAGCCTCATTTTGAAAAGAAATGAAAAAAAAAAAACAACAAAAAAACCAAAAAAGGCTCAGGTTTTTAGGCTTTAGGTGAGCTCTCAGGAAAATCAACAGCTGGCTTGCACATTCTACAGTAGCTCTGCTTTTTATATGACATGAAATCATACCATATACCCCATTAGAGAAGTATGCGGAAGGGATGCTAAAATGCTGTGAGATTTCTCTTCATAAAGAGATAAATATACAACTGACTTTTCTCCCACTTGGCTAACTTGAGGCTTATATTTATTAGATAACAGGAATTTATATCTTTATTACTAGATATAATGTTTTATGTAGGGCATCTCTACTAGTATCTTAATCTTTTTTCCACTACCATCGCAGGCAAAAAAGCAGAACAAGTATGTATTGTGAACATATACCTTACCACAATGAAAAAGATGTAGCAGGGAAAATATAAACTGAAGTCACTAAGGATGAGATTAGAATCACTGAGATTCTAATATGGCGTTTGTCTCTTATGTTTTATTTAGTTAGTTGTAATAAAATAAATAATATATTTTCTATAATATTCAATAAATGTGAAATAAATGAATGGCTTGTAACTGAAAAAGTTAGTTGGAAAAATTTTAAATGTGAACTAAAGTATATAAACAATTAAAAAAAATAGGGTTGTGAAATACACATAGATAAATCAATATGGAAGTAAACAAATAGTTTTTCTCATGTAATTAGAATATACATAAAAATAAAGGAACTTGGAAGCTCTCAATATCAATTACTATTTGGATACTTTTTGGTGCCTGGATGTGAAGCTAGTGATCTATTTTCCAAAAGTATTGAAAATCAAAATAAAATATTGGTATATATTATTTTAAATTGCATGCTTTCAAGGTCATTAATCTTTTTCTACATATTTATCTTAAAAACTAATACATAATGCCAAAATTTAAGGACTCAGAATCAAATGTAAATACTCCAAAAAATATTAATAAGAATACCATATATAAAATTCTATGATCAACTAAATTGTTGATCTATATCTAAATTCAATGATGTAATGTACCTGTGCAGGTGTTTCTGATAGCTCCAATCAAAAAAGCACTCAAACACCATAAGGTATTTAATTAAAACATCACTAGTGGTGACATGTGAGTAAACAAACAAACAATCAAAAAGCATAGATAACTTTAGCTGTCTTCCACAACCTTCCGTGTTGTGCTGAATTGGAAGGCCCTCCAGTTTGGGGAAAACACATGACACAGATCATGCCCATGAAGATGTTCCCTAGCTTTTTGGTCTTTACAGTTCTGATAACATGATGTTAGAAGGTAACAACTCTATTTGTCATTTCTACTATGAAGCACAAGGATGTCCGCAAACGAACATGCCACCTTACCTCAACAAAAAGAAAATGAAACGCAGGTGGTGTAACATCATTGCCAAGTGGGAACTGCCTACAAGTCCATCTGTTACCAATAGCTGTCTAAGTTTATCCAGTGACCAAGGAGTATGTTTGGAACAACACAGGCCTAAAGGCAAAGTACTATTCACAGCATTGCACAGGCCTGCACATACTCACTTGACTGCTTGGTGGATCAGTAACTCCCTCCTGTGCGATAGTCTTCCAGTTAGAATCACTAACTGACCATTTTCTTTACAAGACAATTAAGGAAGAAACACAATATTTTCAGAAGTACACATATAGGGAAAAAAAATGGTTCATTTCCTGAATATTTCTTTGAAATTAAGTAGTTTTTTTCTTCATTTCTTTCTTTCTCTGAAGAGTGTCTTTGGAAATCTTCTGTAGAAAGTCTATTAGAAGGATTACAAAAGGGAAAAATATTTTTGCAGAAACAGTTAAAGTGATACCATTTTAATTTTTACTTTTGTATGTTACTTCCTGAATCTGTGCAACAGATCCCTGTTTTCAAGGAAGAATAAACCACAGGAACTAACAAATTCCTCTGCAAGGATGAAAGGGAAAATGTTTCCAAATGTTACGGTGAATCTGTTTTCATTTAGCCTGAAAAATCAAAATCTGTTAATCACAGATTAACAGATATTGTTAATCTGTTAATCACAGATTAACAATATTCGTAAATTTTCCTTTGCTCTCCCTGATATGTTTTGTTTGATAAAAAAGTCTCACTAGCTTAGGTTTAAACAAGCTTTAAGTTCAGTAAAGTAGTGATTAATTCAGCTTTGTTAATAGCACTAACAGTGTTGATTGCAATTTAAATTAAAACACAGTCTTGATTCACTTACATGGCTCTAGCTTTTACATTAATATATCTCTCTGAAACCAGGGCAGTACTTTGGGCAAGAGTCATTGCTTCATTATTAAGCCAAAAAAAGACAATAAAAAATCTCCTGATTTTGCATCTTCCCAGTAGCAGAAACCAGTTTTATTTAACAAAACTGATGTGACTAACTTTTCTTTCCAAGAACAAGCAAACTCTTTTCCCAAGAAAATTCGTGAATTACAACCTTGTTTCCATCTGGAAAGTCCTAACTTGTGGCAGTAAACATTGTAACACAGATGTTGCAGCTCAGGGCCAATAATACTATGTATCTATGTACACATCTTTAAAAACATTTTAGCTTCTGTGTAATATGAAAGATGCTAAACTTCACTAGCTTTCATAGCAGTAGAAAGAAACAATAACTGTAAAACATTCCACTATTTCAAATCTCAAACTGAAATCCTCTGGTAGTAAATTTTAGAGATGAAGAGAGATTACTCAACAAATAAATCTTCACTGGAATTACATTTATATATATATATATGTATATATATATATTCTCATGCTCCACAGATTCATGGTGGGTATATGTGAACAGCTCCATTAGATGTTAGCTCCTCAAACAAAGAATAATTATTATATCATGTTGTGAGGACAAAAGATGAATCTTATAGTCAATGTATTACTATATCTCTGAATTGGATTTTTATTTCCAAGATTAACCTGTAAAGTTCTCCCTGGTGAGGCTTTTATAGCAGCATACTAACATTGCTACTGATGAAAAGCATCTAATATTCCACTGAAATGCAAACAATTAAACTTACCATAAAAAAATTTACATCTCCAGATTCTATCAACCATATTGAATAGGGATGAAACATAACTGCCTAAAAGTATGTCTAGTAGTTATGGCACTCTTAGAAGGTTGAAGAGTCTGATACAGATCTTAGGGGAGTCTTTCTAGATCATTAGCTTACAACCAGGTGGCTTACTTTAATGAGCCTCAAGTGGCACAAGAGCCTATGATGAGACCAATGAATTGTGGTTTGGTTTTCTTTGAGTTTCTTAGCAGTAAAAATGTCTAATCAACAGGCACCACATCTAGACACCTTAATGTAGGACTAAATGATCTGTATTTGAATTCCACCCTTGATTTCTGTAATCTTACTCTATTTTTTTCCACCCTTGTGTGTTCAAAAGTATTTTATATTATTCATTTGCTTGTTTCCATAGTAGCCCTCAGAGTATGTTCTAATTAACTGGTCTAATGTCATTGAGTTTGTGTTATAATTCAGTTATTAAAATTATTAGAGAGATGTCTCTTCCTGAATTAGAGACCACATGAGACCACATGCTGAAGTCAGTAGTATGGATTTAACAGCACGTGTGAGATAAAGAGAGATAGAAATAAACAGGAAAAGTGTGGGGAGGTGGGAGGCAGGAGAAAAAAAGTGACAGAGAGATAGATTAAGTAGAAAAATATCACCACTCTGTGGATTATGGAAGCATCCTATTGATCTTCTTCTTCTGGTCTTCTCAGTGATGACAGTCCCAGTCTTGTCAAAGCGATGGTTGCAGTCTGGATGCACCAAGGGAAGTCCAGGATGGTGAGGGAAGCCCACAAAATAGAGAGCCTCTCAGGGTTTATATTATGCTTAGGTTAGGTGGAAATTCCTCAGGACCTCTCCTAGAGCAGGGACCTTTACACTGGATGATGTAATACTGGATGACAGGACATTTCAGGAGTCTTTGACACCTTCTAAGACATTAAAACTGCCTGGTATGTCAGTGCAGTTGAGTCAGTTATGGTACATTATGGCCCATCAACAGAAATGTGTATCTTCAGGCTTCCTATGAATGTGCCGGTGCTTCTCCAGGGGGAAGTTGTAACATTTGAGTCATTTGTGTAAGGATAAAGAAACTACCCCACCTCACAGGATTTGCCTCTTTCCTTATCTTCTTTCCACAATGAGGTGGCATTTAGAAATAATAATCACACCCACCAAGTAAATCTCATCCACAAAGTAATTCTAGTTCTTCTAATTCTGTAACATAAGCAGAATTACTAACTGAAGATACAACTGGTTACTTCCATGCACACAAGCTTTTCAAAAATGGTTTCATCTAAACGCTTTGATAGAATACCTTTCCCTGGGACATGTAGACCCTGATCTATCATGATTAAGCATATCCTTGAGATCTTTAGTGATGTTTAATAAGTTTTCATCGCTTTGATGCTACAAATATTTCAAAGACATGAGGAAAAATAACACAGTTTAAAATGTGTCAAGACAGAATATTCAGTCCTTGTTTGTTTCATTGAGATGGCAAGCAATATAATCAAATGTGCTATGGCTTGCTGGCAGTTGAACATACTCTTTTCATCTGGAAATGCACCTGTGATTTAAAGTTAACCATGAACAATATTCATCCCTTTCTTGTCTAAGTGCCAGCTTATTAGTTAAAAGCCTGCTGCCATATGGTGAAGCAGTATTGACTGAGAAAGAAGACAAAAAAAGCAATTAAAGTAAGCTTCTAAAGAAAGATCTTTCAGAAGAAAAGTTTATGTGATGTTCAGTAACAAATACTGACATCAGAGTTTTGTATTTAAGTTGAAAAAAAGAGGACACTACTGTGTATGGAAAAAAAATAATAAACAAACAAAACCAGTGAATAATTATATGCTTTTCGTGATGTCCCAGTCTTGCAATTTGAAATATACTGACAAAGCTTTTCCCCCATAAGTTGAATTCCAGAAACATTGCATTTGAATGAGATAAAAGAGCTGGTAGGACTAATCTGCCCAATTTGATCAAACCATTATGGTAAATTTCAGATTAATCTCTACTCAGGTGTCATGGTTTAAATTGAAGAGGTTTGCAGCTGTGTTCTGGAAGAATTAATCATTGGACATTATTTGATTGGAGTTGCAAACGTATTGATTCATTAGTTCACTTGTACCTGTACAGAGATTATTCATGATAACTACCTCTTTAATCTAAATCAAGCAGAAAATTTAAAATTGAACTGCATAGTGAACTGTGAGTGGCCTCAAGTTACACACTCAAGCTACCAACTTTGATTGAAGGCTACTGACCCTCTTATAGAGGCACTAACATACACTACAGTGTTCCTCAGTTTGAAAATGCCTAGCTGTCGATTTCAAAACAAATAGTTGAGCAATCACACACTTGCTCAATACATACAATGTCATCATGTGTTGAATTTGGAAAATAGCTAATGTAGATTGGCCTACCAAATATCAAAAATCAGGAGAAAGTCAGATTTTATTCTTGTCAAGAGAAAAAAGTCACAGTTACTCAATTTGGAGGAAAATACATTATTTCTATTGAATTGATAAAGTGGGTTCTATATTTTTGTATATATTTAATTTGCCTTCTTAATTTTGTTAAGTTGTATGGGTCTTAATTCTAAACTAAAGTTATTAAAACATTTTAAAAACACATTACTGAGCTAGTTTCTTATGTTTGCTCCAAGAATTCATTGAAATCCTAGATATCATACATAGACTTGAGTTGGAAGGGACCTTAAAGATCATCTCGTTTAGAACCGACCACCTTGGACAGGGATTCTCCCCACTATAGCAGGTTGTGGTCCTCCTTGCACAACAACACAATCCTCTGGCATACCACCTATTCTTCTCAGTTTGGTGTCATCTGTAAACTTGCTAAGGTCACAGTGTCCCACCATTCAGATCATTAATGGAGATGTTGAACAGGACTGTACCCAGTAGAGACCTCTGGAGTACCGTGCTAGTTACTGGCCTTCAGCTACATTTTATATTGCTGATCACCACTCTCTGGGCCCAACCACTCAGCCACTTTTCAATCTACCTCACTGTCTGCTCATCCAATCCCAATATCAAAGCTTGCCTATGAGAATCTTACAAGAGACAGTGTCAAAGGCCTTACTGAAGACTGGGTAGACATTATTCTTTACTCTCCTCTCATCTATCAGGACGATCATTTAATTACATAAGTTTATCAAGTTGGTTAAGACTGAATTCCCCTTGGTGAATATATGCTAACAACTCCTGATTTTTTTCTTGGTATTCATATGCCTGGAAATGGTTTCTAGGATTAGCTGCTCGATCAGCTTCCTAGGGATCAAAGTTAAACTAACTGACCTGTTTTTCTCTCACTTTCTTGAAGATAAGAGTGAAATTTCCTTTCCTCTAGTTCACAGGCACTTCTCCCAGTCACCACGATTACTCAACGATTATTGAGTGGCCTTACAATGACATCAGCCACCTTCCTCAGCATCCATGTGCTTCTCATAAGGGTCTATGGAATTATATATGTCCAGTTTGTTTAGGTTAAAAAATATTCCATTTTAAATGTAAATCCATTTTAATTTTTCAGCCTGTGTGCTGAGAGGAAATTTAAAAGGATCGTGTAGTGGGTTGACTCTGGTCAGATGCCAGGTACCCACTAAAGCCATTCTCTCACTCTCCCTCTGCAATTGGACAGAGGAGAGAGAAAATGAGCAGCTAAGGATTCATGAGTTGAGATAAGAGCTGGGAGAGGTCAGTGACTGATTACCTTCACAGACAAAACAGACTCAAAATGGGGATATTAAATTTCTTACTAACAGGATAAGAGCCAAAGAGTGAGAAATAAAACAGTCTTAAAAACACCTTCCCCCCACTCGTCCTTCCTTCCATGTTCTCCCTCCTCCCACCCAGTGGTGCAGGGAGACAGGGAATGGGGGTTGTGGTCAGTTGTTTTTTCTGCCACTCCTCAGAGAAGTCCTTCCCCTGTTCCCGTGGGGTTGCTCCCATGGGAGACAGTCCTTGACAGACCTATCTGGTGTGAGTCAATCCCTCAGGCAACAGTCCTTCCCAAACTGCTGTCCCATGGGTCACTTCTCCATGGGGTGCAGTCCTTCATGAATGAGCTGTACTGGTGTGGGTCCCCCACAGGGGCCACAAGTCCTACCCGGGAAAACCTGCTCCAGCGTGGGCTTCCCTCTCCATGGGTTACAGGTCTCTGGCAGGACCCTGCTCCATCTTGGGCCTCCTACGGGGTCACAGCATCCTTCAGATATCCACCTGCTCCAGCATGGGCTCCTCCATGGGCTGCAGGTGGGTCTCCGCACCCTGATGGTCCTCCATGGGCTGCAGGGGCACAGCTGCTCCACCATGGTCTGCACCACAGGCTGCAGGGGCCTCAGCTCCGGTGCCTGGAGCACCTCCTCCACCTCCTTCTGCACTGATCTCGGTGTCTGTGTTGTTGTTCCCATGTTCTCACTCTGCTCTTCCCTGGCTGGAATTCCTTCTGTGCAACAACCTTCTTTTCTTAAATATTTTATCACAGAGGCATTACTATTACTCCTGATTGGCTCAGCCTTGGCCAGCAGCAGGATGTCTGTCCTAGAGCCAGCTGGCATTTGCGCCACGGGACCGGGGAAGCTTCTAGCAGCTTCTGACAGAAGCCACCGCTGTAGCCCACCTCGCTATTAAAACTCAGCCACAGGAAACAACTACAGATTGACAGAGAAATAATAATGGATTTTTATTAAAACTTAAGAGTTCTTTCTTGCAAGAGAGGAGAATTTAGAAAGCACCTCTTTTAAAAAAGGATTAACTTGCTAGACAACCTGTAAATTAACCCATGGAATCTTCCAGTGATACTTATCTTTCCTTGACTAATGGGAATATTCATAAGTTATAAAAATTATAAAAGTAATATTATCTAAATTGTAATATTAGAAAGACGAGAAAACAGAGAAGTATAGAAGTTGGTCTTCAGATCAAGAAACTTCGTTTAAAATTCTGTATCTCTATGCACTTAGAAAAAAATTCAGAAGAGAGGGATGAAAGAAGTATCTTAGATTCTTTCTTATCTGAATGAAATGAAGGTAATACTGGGTTGAAAGAGAAAACTATTTATCAGTTGTGGATGTGTCAGCTATTCTCTCCTGGATCTCTGTACAGTCAATGGAAAGAAACAAATATTTTAAAGGCATAAGTGTTCTAACCTACTTTTAGATATATCTCTCAAGATAAATCATGACCTCGGAGTACCTTTTTCTCTCAATTGGTTATAAAAAGATCCAAAGATGACTAGCTTAGATGTGGAGACATTTTTCTCATACTTTTAAAGTTAGATAATGAATCCATCTGTTTTTTTCTTTTCAGTGAGAAAACTCTTGAGTTGAGATAAAGACAGCTTAATAGATAAAGCAGAAACCTTGCATGCAAGCAAAGAAAAAGAAGGAATTCATTTGTCACTTCCCATCTGCAGGGAGGTGTTCAACCACCTCCAAGAAAGCATGTGAAAAAGAAGGCTCTGGTGGGACCTCATTGCAGCCTTCCACTACTTAGCAGGGGCTTATAAAAAGAGGGAGTGACTTTTTACATGGGCAGACAGTGACAGGGCAAGGGGGAACAGGTTTAAACTAAAAGAGGGTAGATTTAGATTAGAGATTAGGAAGAAATTATTTACTCAGAGGGTAGTGAGGCACTGAAACAGGTTACCCAGAGAAGTAGTGGATACACCATCCCTGGAAGTGTTCAGGGCCAAGTTGGATGGATCTACTGGGAGGTATCCCTGCCCGTGGCAAGTGGGTTGGAACTAGATGACCTCTGAGCATCACTGAATTGATTTTTTTTTAAGCCTACTAATGGAAAACCTGGGATAGAAAGACAGATTTAAATACCATAATTTCTCTTAGTCTCTTTCCATAAGTCATATCTGAAGATATTCAGACTTTGTATCAGAATCAGTGAAATTACACTGTTGCTGACCCATTGCAGGTTTTATTTTGATTTCATTCTTGCCTCCAAAATGCTTAAGCAGTCTGATTAAAAACAAAGCAAAACAACAAACTTTTCCTTTAAATTTCTTTGTTCAATCAACAATCAAGAACAGCACCTTGTTTGCAAAAAAACCCCAAAACTGTACAAACTTAGATTTAACTCAAATAGGGACAGTTACTTTCAGAAACCTAATTTTAGGGTTCTCCAGCATGGAAGTCTCAATATTCCTCCAAATACAAGGGGTAAAGCTTTTTCTAGATGAACCATACTCTTGTTTTGAGATAGAATTTACTGCTTTATCTTTTTGTGAACTGAAAAAAAAAAAATATTTTAGACTATAAATTTGACCTTTAGGCATATAAAATTAACATAATTGCAAGTGCCTAAGGAATTTTCACTACAGAATTTAGTTTTTCCCTGAAACTCCTGCACTGAACCCTTGATTGTCTATCCTGTTTATCTGTCAGTTTGTTCCTCTTTTGTGTTCTTTACCATGTAAATTACCTTTTTCCATGGCAGTCACTACAAAGGGAGAAGTTCTATCCAATTTAGATAAAAGCTCTTCAGTGTCACCTGGCATCAGATTACAAGCTGCTGCTTTATCAGCATTCATATATAGATGATTCATGTTCCCAAATACTTTAAGACAGGACTTTTTGACGCTGATGTCTTGCCTTTATGTATTAATTTCACACAACTTGCCCTTAATGCACTGAAATATTATATTACTTTAAGTGTAGATTACCTCCAATAAGGCACTTTCTAAATCTAGACCTGAAAGTCATATAAACAGATTGGAATATAGATAGGCTGGGAATACCAGAAGAGTTAAAATCAGGTGTGCTAAGCCCCTGGTTAATATCTTAATATTTAGTTCTTTCTTTCCTTGCTGTGTGTCCTTTTTTCTTATCTTAGTGATATTATTTTGGCCAATTCATTTTTTATAATGATGCACAAATTGAATTTCTTTATTCTTGAATGAAGTTATTTCACTTAACAAAAATATATACAATTTTTGTGTACAATCAACTGTTCCATTTAGATTTGTAATTAAACTTTTGCATTTGTGTGTTATGCTTATACATTTATTTTAGCTGAGTCATTAAACCTCTCCTTCAGGAAAAAACCTGAAGATTAATTACCTTCACCTCAAATAACACAGTCAGTTTGATAAGTGCATGAGGAAACGAAAATTGTCTTGTAACCAAGAAGGCAAGAATAGAGAGTTTTTGTAATTTAAATGTACCGATGATCAAATATATAACAAACTGCCTTTAGGTAATCTTTTGGGGTTTTTTCTTATTTATTTGTTTCCTTGAATTATCTTCTTCTTCAATAAAAGAAGAACAACAGACAGATTTTATCCCTGGGCTAGTAAAGTTCCATGACTTTTCATCTTCCTGCCTTACACAGTCTGCCAAGGAAAAATGCAGAAATCTAAATCCCACACGTGGCAATAAGCAATCCATCAGATCACTCAACCGAAGACTAATCTCATTTTTTAACAGGGACAACGAATCACTAAAGGGTGAAAAGTCTCTGCTGTTCTCCTGCTATGCGAAACATATCAGGGACTGCACAAACAAACCATATTTCTAAACAACAACAGTCAATCATCATACTATTCCTTCACCATCTTATTTCTTCTTCTGAATTGCTTTTAGCTTTCTTCCTCATGATCATCCTTACAGTTCAATATTGACAGAAGTGATATTTGGTTATCAGTAATACTTTATATACAAACACTTTTTTTCACTCAGTTGGGCCTGTATTTTTAAGTAACCTGTCAGATAAAACCTATAAAATATAGAAAAGCCAACTGATAAAAATTACAATAAACAACAATAAAATGAGGACATATTAACACTCAGTTACAGTTTCAGAATGTAAGTATTTGTCTCTCCGTTACATTTAGATGATAAAAATGTATACTTATATTCACCGAAAGTGTTACGATTACCAGAACATGAATAAGAAAAAAAATTTCATAATTCATTTTTACTGGGAATTAAAATTGAATTTTGATCACAGGATGATTCAGTAGTTCAATTAGCTATTAAATCAAAAACAATTTTATAAAAATAATTTTTTTTTTACTTATATTTCACTGGAAAAGAAAATTAGTATCCTATCATCATGGAAATCTGTTAGATTGTTATAACTTTGGCTAGCCAAACTGAGATGATAAGAGCAGGTCATCAAAAGTTAAAAAAATAATTTCCAGAATATTGAAAATATTTTACTAAATTTTGTGATAGACTTTCTACTTAAAAGCCATTAGATTGCTTGACACTGTAGCACTTTGAAAACATAATTTTACTAAGAGTAGGAAGAAAAGGTAGATGAAACCCATGGATCATATGCAAAGAAAAACAGAAAATATGAACACACAGGTTAGCCAATAATTTTCTTTAAATACTCTGTGAAATTGATTTCTAAATCTTCAAGGAGAAAAAATTCTCATTCACAAATCATTTGTACTTAGCTTCCACAACTAAATGAAAGCTACTGATTATATTGCATTTTTGCAAGTCAGGGTCTTATAGAAATATTTTCTTGTGAAATTAAAATCCTGACAGTTGGTTTTCTCCAGTTTGACGTTTTTTCCTGCAGGTGCAGGAATTTATAAAACATTTATTTAGGAAATAGAACTGGAGAAAAAAATTCTGTGAAAGCTTTGAAATTATACATTTGTTACTTATTATAAATATTATTAAAATATTCATGCATGTTGAAATGTTAAAAAAAATACCATTTTGGCAGTGTTTTCTCTTACTCCCAAAAGAATCCTTTAGAGAGTAGTTTATGTGTGCATTTTAAGATATATTTATTTCCCTCACATTTGCAGTGAAATTCACTAAGCTGATATTGTAACTCACCCTTCTTGAAGAAATTTGTGAATCTGAATCTCTAAAACACATTTAACATTCCTTTTTTTCTTAAGTAGTCAGCAGAATGGAGAATTGTTCTTAAAAAGATAGAGGGTGAAAGAGGTTTGACTGCAATATAACAGCGATAAATTAGTGCTCCCTATAAAGTGAAAAGATTGTAGACACCTGGGGAAGTTCACGTGAGCATGGAGAGATCTCATCCATTACTGACTTTTTCATAATTCAAATGGCAATGGGTGGGACATGTCATATGTTAATGAGGACGTGCAATGTTGTGAGAAGAAAATGTGTCAATATAGAGGGGATAATTTCCTTCACAATCTGGAGAAGTTTGAAACTATCTTACTTGAACAAGAACTCCCACACATATTAAGAAAAAGTCCTCTGTGTTTTTCTTTACACTTATTTCTGAGATCTGTCTTTGGACAGAAAGAATCCTTACATACATATATCACATACATAGCTAATGTATTAGTAAGGATTTGGGTTAGTGCTTCTTAAACTGTGCTCCATGGACAACTGATGATGCAGAAACCTGTAATACAAGATCTACATATTTCTTACAACACTTGAGTTTAAAATTTGATGATTAGTGGGAATGGTTCTGCAAAAGAAATTCTGGGATTTAACAGTGACCTGGATAGCCATTTTGTTTAAGAGCAAGTAGTTCAACCAAAAAGAATCTTTTTCTAATATATTTTATTAAATCAGACTTGAGTAAAGATTGTCTTTAAAAAATTTCCAGTATAGTAATAGAAATTGGAGTTATCTTTATTATATTTCCATAGAAGAAAAGGCTGCAGGACATTAAAGCCTTTCCATACCTTTTCCATGGCATCTCTAGGTGACCTTTATTAATTTCTCTTTTTATTCTGTAAAAATATTTATCTCTGGCTTTTTTTCCTCAATACATTTCCAGTTACTTCACTTCAGTTATATATTTAAGTAAGCTATAAAAATAAGATCATAGATTCCTGTAATCTTATGTCACGTCAGTTGGGGCAGAAGACAATGTCTCCACTTGCTTCAGTAAAGCAGGAGCTGGAGCTTCCAAGAGTCATTGTCCAACACCTATAAGTATTTCTAAAGGATATTCAGAGTCTCTGAGAAATCAAACCTTCTTTGATCGCTTAAGAAGTTTGGGCTGTGTTTACAAAATATGGTATTTTTTTATTTCAACTAATGTTATCTGATTATTGAACATCCACATGTAACTGTGAATATTTAACTTAATGGTGCTTGGTTCCCTGCAGTGTAAGCTCTTATGCACTGGAAATGTGCCTGTTCCTCTTTGATTCAAAAAGGAAAGGCACAAACACTTATAAGGTGGACAACTATTTTATTAATAGACAAGAAATCATCATAGAAAAATTATAAAATCTTACATCCCTTCTGATGAAGAAAAACATGAGATGATTCAGTACTAGGCAAAACACTGGTGTATAGGTCTGGCCATGGAGAGATTATCCAGTTGTAGGGTCCTCCTCCCACTTCAGAGTCATCTGTAACAGCAATCAACAGGACTCAGCTTTGAAGAGTACCTTGGACAACACGCTTTAATATTACCTCATTAAGAAAGTTAGTTCCTAAGAAGATTCATGTAAGATTTCAAGCAGATCAACCAATACCCTCTCTCAATGTATTTATGATTAAATACATATTTCTCTTTCTGTGTACATTGCGTAATTGTGCAATAACTATGCCTGCATTTATTAAATATAATATTGATTACATACACCTTAATGAAATAGTAGTCACATGGTATCCATCATACAGAGACACAGACCTGGATTACCCATTATATGCATCACTAACTCAATGTACAATAGTCTTTTTGGCTGACAAGTACATAGGTTCTGAAGGGTAATTGGTTTTGATGTCCAAGGAAGTATAAGAAAAATAGTTTTCCTCTAGCTAAACATTTGCAAGATCTGTCTCTTGTACAGATCATTTAGTTTCTTTTAAGAGGTAAGTTTACACTGTGATTCATTTCCTAAACTGTTAATCAACTACTTAGATAATGACTCTTTCCACAAAGGTTTTTTTAGCAACAGAGTACTAATATTTTTTACAACTGTGATGATCTAAGGATGTGAGTAGTCACATTTGTAGTTTTTAATTAAGGATATAATTGGAAAAAAAACCCCAAACCTGTGGAACCTCTCTGAGGTTGCATCGGTTCTCTAAATAATATAATAGAATATTGTAATTGCAGCTATCTACACAATTAGACTGAGTAACTGGGAACAAATGAAAAGTAAAAACGTTTAAGCAGTATTAGAAGAATATTTAAAAGTGAACCTAAGCAGAAAAAAAGAAAAAAAAGAAGAAGAAGAAAACATTAACAACATCAGAGACATTATTTACTTCAGAGAGAAAGAAATCATCACAAATATAAAAAAGTGCAAGAGGTCACGTAATAAAAACTAACATCAGTAAGATTTAAATAAGGAGCAAAGATGTCTGGTAAATGCCAAATGATCCTGCAAAGCAGACTCAAAGAGTGTCTAGTAAAAACATTATAATTCTGCAAAATAAGCAAAACCAGAACAAGTTTTTGTCCCCAAAATAGGAGATGAAGAACAAATGAGACCACCTGTTTTTCTTTTGTATACTGGCAGTGAAAAATTGAAACAGTAAGAGAGAGGAAAGACAGGGAATGATGAGAAAGGGAGAAAGGGAGGCCGTATTTACTTCTCCATTCCTTTGTTGCCAAGCTCTTAAGCCTGGTAACCTTAACCCCTGTGACTAGGAACCACCATGGATCATAGCCATCAGTGCTAAGTCAACATCAGTTCCATAGTGTTGTATACTCACATAGCTATATTATATTATTAGTATATGTTTCATAAGGTCTAAATTTTTGCATATACAATGGCAAGGTTTAATAGTGGTTAAGAACTATACATTGGCAATGTGTATTTTTAATGAATGCAGTAAACGGTTGTTTTGAAAATTGAAAATGTTCTGGTTTTCTGTCTTAAACACAGTCACACCAGATCTCCAGTTTCCTGAGTATAGATACATCTATTGTCAGGGACTGCTTGTTTGAAATGGCAGAAAATGTCATGGTTGCTTTCTCATCATTACTCAAACAGATATGTACAAACATAACTTGGATGTGCCATCTTCTTCATAGTCAAGCCCAAGAGTGCCTAATGCACAGAGCTTATCTCATGATACATCAAATAAATTCAGTGTGGCATGTAACTATATTTCAGCAAAAATGTGATGCCCTATGTCCATCTGCTTTAAAGTCAAACATTTAGTGTGCTTCAATTATTTTGCTGTGCGCAATTCTTTTTCAGTTAAGAGAAAACTATGTCATAAGGAAGATTCATCCTTTAGTCTTCAAATCGTTCTTCATGATAATTTTCTACTTGCACATTTCTAAAGCAGATGGCAGGTTACAACACCCAGTGTTACTCTTGCATGGTAATTTCCTTCTGTAGAATTTTGAACATAAAAACTATTTGTTCACAATTATAAACATTGTAGAACTCATTGCCTCTATATACTAAATCATTTTTGGAGATTATGTTGTAACCATTAAATTATGACATATTATTTAGGAAAGAAGAATGAAACATTTTTCTAGTATAAATACTGAAATGTAAATGACAACCTTTGTTTAAAACACAGGATGTTTGAGAAAGGGAAAATTTTAAGGGGGTTACACGTTTTTTAACAGTTTATGATAAATTCTATTCATTCCCAACTCAAAGATTTTGTTTTCTAGATCTTTGATGCATCTGTTAATGCTACAGGGTTATTCTGGAGTAACCACAATAAAAAAAACCCTGATTCTTTGCAGTACTATTTCTGAAAGAGATAATATGAACTTTTCAGTACCATTCCTTCATTTATTTAATTGACTGATGTAATTTAGAATAGCTAAGATACTGTTTTAATGAATCAAAATGTTTTTATTTTCTTTTTGATATTAAATAGCAACAGTTGTACGTTACCTCTATTGTTGCACAAAAAACTATACATAGAGAAAATGGAACTCATCTTTAGAACTAGGGAAGTATTGTTCACTTAATTAAATTCTGAATTACCAAATGGAAATGCAGCAAAGAGTGACCATTAGTCCAGTTATAATAACACTAACACTTTAATCTGATACAGGAAAACTCTTTGATAATAATACACTAGAAACTGTTAAACTGTACTACCCCTCTACCACTCTCTGGAATGGTCCTGTGGGTCTTCAGGTCAACAGTGATGATTTCCACTAAGCAAAGTCTGTTGGAGCTCTACCATCAATCACCTCCATCGCATCCTCTTTTCTGGGAAGTGGTCAAAAATGTAGACAGAGCACAACAGTCATTCCCCAAGTCCTACAGTCTCTTTGGGACTATTTTTCAGTGTTTTCTTGTTGAAGTCTGTTTCTTCCTCTCTGGTTGCCTCAAAGTCTAGAATTCACAGGCCAGGTCTACTTACCTTGACCATCTATCATGGTTTAGCCTCAACGAGCAACTAAGGACCACAGAGCTGCTCACTCCCATTCCCACTTCCCCCCCATTCTTCATCCCCCCCAGCCTCACTGTGGAAGAGAATCAAGGAAAAAAGAAAAATAAACCTCATGGTTTGAGATAACAACAATTTTATAAATGAAAAATTATATTATAACATAACATAATATAATCAATATAATATAATATAATACTAATAATAATGAAAATAAGAGAGAGAACTAACATGTAAGAGAAATGACGCACAGTATAATTGCTCACCACCTGCTGACTGATACCATGTCTTTTGCAAAGCAGCATAGTGTCTCCTGGCCAAGTTCCCCCCAGTTTATGTACTGAGCATGACATTATGTAGCGTAGAATATCCTTTCGACCAGTTTGGGTCAGCTGTCCTGGCTGTGCTCCGTCCTGGCTTCTTGTGCATCTGCTCACTGGCAGAGCATGGGAAACTGAAAAGTTCTAGTTTTAAGATAAGCACTACTCAGAAACACATAAACACATCAGTGTGTTACCAACATTATTCTCATTCTAAATCCAGAAAACAACACTATACTGGCTACTAGGGAGGAAATCACCTCTATCCCAGGATTTGTCTGCCCTCAAATCCCCACCACAAGGTCCCTGGACCTGGCCCAAATCCCTCACAGCCACATCTCTGTCCCCATTTGCTCTTCTGGACTAGTTTCCTAGTTGACCTTTAGCCTGGCCTCATGCCCATGGCCCTGTCCAGCCATTCGGGGACTGTCTGGCCCTGGTTCCCCTCACCAGCCCTGAGTCCAACCACCTCCCACAGGCTGATGCTCTGCATGGTAATTTCCTGACCTCAACCTGTCCACATCCCCACAGAGGTGCCTGCTGATGTCCTGGGCTATGGTACCCTGTAACAACAGGCTGCTGTTTGTTAAATAGTGACAGCTGCAGTATGTCATTAGCCTTATTCACAGTTGTGAAATCAGAACATGTTAAATCATAATTAACCACCAGATAATTTAAAAAACATACTAAAACTGGTTTAAATTAAATCAAGCCCAGAAAAGTCCTGAGACTCTGAACACTAAGGCTAGTACAAACCCTTTGGCCTTTCAATAATAATAACGGTAAAAGCATATTTACTGGGCTACAAGATTAACAGTATTTTAGTAAAGAATCTAGGCAGTTTTTGTTAGGGTCTAATCTCATTTTTATTGCCTGATGTGAAGACTATGAAAAAGTGAAATTGTAGACAAACATCTATAATGCTACCATGGGATACATACAGATTTTTGAACCAAAGTCAATGAGCAATTACTAATCCTTTTAAATGTCGATTCTTTCACTGGGTCACCTTCATCCCACTTCAACATATATTTGAGGTTGAGGTTTTGTATGACTGAGAAAATACATACCTGTTAACAAGAACATGAATCACTTCTAAGTTTGTTTTTTTTTTTCCTTCCCTCACACCTTCACAGTCACAGCAAACAGCTCTCTCAGCATCCTTGAATGCAGTCTACCTGGAGACATGGACTTCTGTGATTCAAGATTCCTCAAGTGTACCTAGAGTCAGTCCTCTTCTGTCAGCATCTCCTACTGAATTCCATGAGCCCTATCTCTATGCAGAAAGAGTCTGATCTTATTGGTAAAGACCAACACAAAGAAGACATGAAGTACTGCAACCTGATCTATGTCTACTGTCACTAAAACACCCACCCTTTTCAGCAGAATTCAGCATAATTTGCAGATGTGAATTTGTGGAAGATGAGTTGAAGCAAAACATGAATGATTTTGATGATGTTTATGGTTTTATGAACACTTTGAAATGCTCTTACGTACTCTTTCATATACTCAACAGGAAATTCTTCTCGGATAATATTATAATGCAGGACAACAATTTCCTTGAGGGTTTGTTTATATTTTTTGTCTGCTAATGTAGCAGCAGAGGGTTTTTCTGTTGTTGTTGCCCTTGACAACCCTTGTCAGTTTCAATGTGAGGTGAACTTTGGCTTTTCTAATATCATCTTTTCAATACTGGGTAAAGTTTCTATATTCATCCTTTGAGTCCTTTCTCCACCTCCTGTGTAGATACTTGTTGCACTGGAGATTAACCATGAAATTCATGTTTAGCCAAGTCAGCCTCTTAATATGCTTACATATTTTCCAGAGTAGTAGGATGGACTATTGGGATGGAATTCTTGTGCTCGTAGTCATAAAAATCTGCACACTATCTAGAGCTTCTCTGTCCCTCAAAGCAGTCTTTCAGAGGATAATATCAGACAGTTCTCCAAAGAAGTCAAAGTTTACTCTTCTGTTGTCCAAGATCTGTATGCTGTCCTACTTGCCTTCCTCACTGCACTTGGGATCTAGAACTTTACTGTTTCATGGCTGCTACAGCCAAGACTATCACTGATTATAACATCTCCAAAGAATATTTCCTTGCCCGTGATTTGCAGATCCAGTAAAAGATCTTGTTTGATAGGCCTGTCCAGCATACATGGTCAGAAATTGTTCCAAACACCCTCTAAAATTCCCTGGATTGCTTAAGTCCCATTGTGTTAAACTTCCAGATGTCAGAAAGATTGTGATGCCCCTACTGTCTGGAGGCTTTTTTGAGGGTTTTTTTAAGTGTTTCTCTGTTTCTTAACCCTGGTTGGACATTCTGTAAGAAACTCCTGTCACACTGGTACCCTCACCTGTGATCCTGACTCACTTCCTGATGAACTTTCTACAGCTAAACTTCAAGCATTTGAAATACTTCTTCATATAAAGGTCAACGTGCCTTGTCTTCTTTCTGGCCTGTTCTGTTTAAAGACCCAGTGTTCATTAATCACAGCACTCTGGTCATACAAGGCATTCCACCTTCTCCCAATTACCTTCATGGTGTCCAAGTCCTGCCTCCACACATGATGATCTTAGGGTCCATCAGGTCTTGTTGTCCCTACCCATCCCACAGGGTTACTTTCACTCTACCCATGGTCCAGAACCCCATGTCATCCCACTGGGGCCATCAGCTCCTGCTCCAGTGACACCTGCAGCAGGAACAGTCTCCAGATCACCTGCTCTGCTTGGTAAAGGGCCCCCTAAACCAGGTCCATCAACAGGCTTGCGACCTGGGCTAGCCTTAGCCCGACATGGCCCTAGGAAGTGCCTGATAACCAGTGCTTGGGCTGCCCTTATGACTCCTGGATGTCCTGCATCTGAATGGGGAGTGGGATGTGCCCTTCTTGCCAGGTCCTGCCCAGCCACCCCATGGGGAGCCCCCCACTTGCCTTGTGTTAAGGAGCAGTCTCGCTCTTGTTGAAGAAAATCCTTCAAAATTTCAATATGACAGAATAGAGTCCTGAGAAGTATTACCACATCAATTCAGGGATGATCCAGTCCAGCTATAGCAACTAAAATTAATTAATCTGTGGATTGAGTTATCACAGGTGAGGATATATTCTGTATCCTCAGAATTTAAATCCATAAGAAGCCCACAAAAAAAGATATACACTTAATTCCCATCTTCACTGTCTTTTGAAGCTGTGTTCACTGTGAAATTAAACTAGCATAAATTCAAAAGTCTGCACTTTCAAATCAGGTCTGATCCCACTTACATTAAATATCAAAGTCATAAACCGAACCAATATAAATGATAAAAATTATCTGGATTTAAATAGACTCGTTTTCTTGAAAGACTGCATTGTCCTACTTCTAAGTTTTTCACACTGCTCAGCTATTATATCTGTGTTATGTACAGGTATATCTGTGCAGGGAAACCTTGTAAAAAGTAGTGATAATAAGTGTTGTGCTGTAAACAGTGTACTGTTCAAAGCACCTGGTTTATGAAAGAGTCTTTTTTTCCATTTATATTCAGTAAAATTTGCATTAACTATGACAATTTAGGAAAAGGAAGTCTATCTTTTACAGTAGTGGAAAGAGTGGGAAGA
Source organism: Corapipo altera (assembly GCF_003945725.1). Lineage (NCBI taxonomy): Eukaryota > Metazoa > Chordata > Aves > Passeriformes > Pipridae > Corapipo > Corapipo altera. Next base: position 43,845,651 of record NW_020884872.1, on the reverse strand, counting down.
AAATCTTTATAACTAATGAACTAGACTTTTACACACTATAAATATGCATGGATCTGGTGGCCAAAGGTGTGCTTTGCTAAACAAAAAAGTATATAACTGATTTCATTTTAAGAGTCTAAAACAGAATTGCCCCATGGCTGACAGATCAATCCCAATAAAGCTAACCATCTGGCCATCAAGTCAGAAAAGAGAGCATACAGATCAATCATCACCCAGAAAAGTTAATGGAATATGTCCTAATATAAACAAGCACAACAATATCTTGACTTTGTATTTAATGAAATAACATTTCCATTTTTTTGGCAATTTCAAATCTTTTAAAAAGCATATGTATAATATGTATGTATAAAAAGTATATAATTAACCTATACATAAAATATAAACAGCCATATATACAATATATATTTAATTGCATAATGAAACTGCATATTGAAATGTAGCTTATATGGTAATACTTATGTTCAGTGCTGTAAAAAAACAAGATGATAAACAGCCTCACAGATAAGGATAACTTTTCTTCTCTCTCTAGAGCATGTCAAAACATTCTGTAATCTTCAAATACATTTACAATCCTCCCCAAACATTGTGGTTATGAGGTAATCTTAGGGGAAAAGTTTTAATGACATCAACTGATTATAGATAGAGGTATTTTGATTGGTAGCTCAGAATATAAGTCTATATATTCTTGAAAATAAATTAAATCTCCCTTTGTCTATATTCGAAGCAAACTTCAGGATGTTTAACTAGTTGTACTGAGTCTTACTGGGATGGAGTTAATTTTCTTCCCAGTAGAATATTTGTGATTAAAACACTGATTATAACACACTAATTTTGTGGTTATTGCTGGACTTTGCTTGCATGGCATGGAGGTGTTCTCTGCTTCTCATTCTGCCACTGCAGAGAGCAACAGTGAGGTTATAGGCAGGAGGCTGAGAGTGAACATAGCAGTGAAAGTAGACAAAAAGTGACCATAAAAATTGTTCCATATTGTAGAACATAATTTTCAGCAATAAAATTGAGGAGATAGTATTTTGAAAGCAGCTGTTCTTCAGAGACTCTCTGGGCATTGATCTCTGTGTGGGAAGAGGTGAATGACTACATTTAAATTGCTTGGTTTTGGGGTGTGTTGTTTTGTATTTGTTTTTGGTTAGGGTTTGGGTTTGTTTTTTTCCCTTTTCCCTCACCTATTAAATGTCCTTTATCTCTACCCATGAAATTTCAGCTTTTGCTGTTCTGCTTCACTCTCCCATCTTACTGGGAGAAGAATGATGAGAGAGTGGCTGTGTGGGTGCTTAACTCCTGACTGGGCTCAAACCACCAAAGTCCTATTTAGAAACCAATGTGAGTCTTGAGGGGTTTTAGATAATAACAGATTTGATTGGAATATTCTAGCCTGAATTCATAATTATTGTAACTGTTTAACTGGTACTTGGTAGGTACTTTCTTGCTGTTATTTGTCACAATGTTGACTTGTTAGTTTTTTATACTGTTTTCTTTGTTCCTTCACCTGTTCAGTGATGTGGTCCCTCTCTTGCTGTACGCCAAACTCCAAACTCAAACCCAGCTGCTTTCATCTTTTTCTGTTTGTTCTGGGTTTTTTATCACTTCGCCTGGGAGTGCTATAATAAAAACACTGGCCTTTAGCCTAATCTGCTATTTAGGCCCTGCATTGCTGCCATCCCCATACTCCAGGGAACAAACTGTGAAGAGATTTAACATTTGGATTTTCTCCTCTTTCCGTCTAGAAGGCAATTAATGGGAGAAAATAAGAATGGTACTTCTCCCTTCTCCTCCTCTGGGACATGTGTTTCCTCCCTCGTTGCAATCACCCTTCAGTTTCTTGAATCTCCCTATGTAACCAGAATGCTTTTATTGGTGTGTGCTATGAACCTGGTTTTGCGGTTTCCTAAGGTTACCAACCACTTGGGAATGTACTCTGATACAGGTATGGGAGAAAAGATGTGGGGAAAAATTTACAGAGGTACTTATAGTAGTTTTGCCCTCTAATGGTCTGGGACTTCATGTTGGAACTAGTGTGGTATCCCGTTGAAATGGCAAATTGTATGAAGGAAGATGCCTTGCCTACACCAAAGAGGTACAAATTCTAGCACTGTGTTAGAACATACCCTATATCTACCAAGCTCATGTTCTGCACTCTCAGAGGAGCAAGAGGGTCTCTGGATCCGAGGACATACAAATGAACACTGTGGTTAAACCAGAAACTCAAGCTTCAGCTACAAGAGTGTCTCCTGTAGTCAAGAAGAAACAGTGGAAGAAGAGGTTAACTTGGTTAGTAGGAGAAGAATAGGTCCTTCTTGAGAGGCAGAGAGAAGAAGAATCAGATGAGGTATCATTCTCTGCAGCTGAAGCAAGAAAACTGCTTTTCATTACCAGGTTACTGAGAAGGTATTATATTTTTCTTTTCCAGCAACTCATCAGCAAAACTCCAACAGGACAGATTAGAGATTTGTGAAGGTGGCAGTTGAAGCACTCTAGGAATTCTGCATACAGAAGGTATGTGCTTAAGTCATCATTCTGTGCCTCTGGAACTAAGAGGGAATTTCTCAGTCAAGACTCGTAAGTTATAGATTATGTTCTCTGTGCTGTAATTTTCTTACTTTTTTCTCACCTGTTTTTTAATGATGCAGTCTACCTTTAATGCAGCTGAAGAAACTTCCTAGATATTTTTTTTAGTGGACAATAATACATGTGCACAACCAAGTAGCCGAGAATTGACTGACAATTTCTAGTGTGATATGTGTAAGGGTCATGGTTTTTCCACTTGTGATTCCATCTTTAGGTGAAAGACAGAGTCTGTTGCTCAGTTTTTTAGTATTATTTGACATATTATAGGGTATGTTGCTCAGTTTCTTATAGTCAGATTAGAGAAAAATGGTCACCTCTGCCAGACATCCACATACCATTCCTATTTGGATGTTAGAGCTATCTCCAGACAGCAGGACATGAACTGACATAGTAATAGGGTTTAGAAACATCAAAACTCCTTTTTTTTCTTTATTTCATGCTTTAAAAAGATCTCTTGCAAACTAGTTGTATGTGTAAAGAAAAAGTAAGTGAGAAAAAGGGCATGAGAAGAATTAAGTTTGGGAGAAGTATGCTATTTTCAAAGTTACTTGGTTTGATTTCCCACTTAGATTTTTGTTTCTTTTTCTTGTTTCTGTGCATCTGCTTTCTTGGTCAGCTGTGATTTATTGGAGATGTTTTTACTTCTTTTTAGCTGAAATTTTAAATTAAAAAAAATCTTAATTTTTATTTACTTTTTCTTGGTTTGTTATATGATAATATTTCGTCATTTTAATACTGGAAAAGCATTTTTGATTTCTTACAACATATCAGTTATAAAATATTTAAAACAAAGAATAATTTGAGTTCAAAATATTTTAACTCTAGAAATTTAATGCCAATGATAAAATCAATACTAAACATTTAAATAAACTCCTGGTGGATGTCAGAAGCAAAATTAGCAGGAGAAAGTGCTTATTTTCAGAAAGTAACCAATAACTATGTTCTTTCTGAGGATCCACTTTATATTCTATAACCTAATTAACAATAAAATCAGGTATAAACCAAAATTGTCAATTAAAACAAAGCAACAATAGGCTTATTTATCACCTAACTGAATAATGTGGAGTGCTCAGTTGCAGAAGGAACTGATTAAGTTTTTGTATATGGGTTGTATGATGGGGTTTTTTTGTTTGGTTTTTTTGGGGGGAGGGGGTTAGTTGAGTTTTTTTCAGTCTCTATTTTTTTCCAGCTGCCTACAATCTCAGAAGCTAAACCCTATTGAGTAGATTAGTTTCATTTCTGAGAGGTATGGTATTCACTGTAACTGCTGACTGTAGATTACCTTCAGGTCTTCCTAGTCAGTCATATTGATCTTTTTAGAGAAGCTAAATCTTCCCATTCTTGTGAAATATCAGACCAATCTGGATTATCTATTATTCCTCAGTGTTGTTTCTACAGTTATTCTTTCAAACATACTCCTGACATGTAATCTAAGAACACCCATGAGGATATCATCCTGACTTAGTCATGCCAGGGACTACTATCCTCCAAGAATCTCACCTTGCTATTAACAGTTGTAGTAACAAGTTCTGAATGACACAATCCTGAAAGCTAAAGCCTGAGAATGGTATTTCTGAGCATAAGTGGATATATCTGCCAATTATGCGCTAAGGATGTAACTTTGTTTTCATACCAAAGAAGACCAAGAAATAAATTTCTAAAAGCCCTCTGAGACTTTTTTCATTTTACACGGTCTACTGTTTCATGTGATATAATTTCTTAACTCAAAAATATCCTGACCATTGGCACTGTCCTCCAAGGTGGCCTTGTTTGGAGACTGGCTGGACATCAGTCTGCTTGTGAGAGGTGGTGAATCATTGCCTTCACATCACCTGTTTCTTTCCCTGTTTTTTTCCTATCCTTCACTTACTAAATTTACTTCACTATGTTGACTCATGATTTTTTGGTTTTTTCTTTACTTTTCTCTTCCATCCTGCTTAGGAAGAGGAGAGTAAGTGTTTGGATGATGTTGGGTGGGGGCAATTCATCATGTTATTCTACCAAAATGTCAAAATTGTTGTTAATAACATTAACCTTTGGAATATTTTGCCTTGTTTTTGAAGATTTGACCATTGAAATATGTAACTGATTGGAATTTTCCATTTAGTGTATTTCTTTGCATATAATAGAAATAAATATATTACATATGTCATAATATCTGCAATTTATAACAATCAAAAACAAAAAAAGAAAAAATCAAGCTTATTAGTGTCTTAACTGTAATAGAAGTAAAAAAATAGTAATTTTTGGAGAATTCCATAAGTAGGAAAGGTATTGAGGGTTTGAGGGGAAGAGGAGAGGCAGCTCTTCACTCTCATGACCAGTGATAGAACCAGAAAAGGCCTGAAGATGACTCAGGGGAGGTTCAGGTTAGATATCAGGAAAAGATTTTTCACACAGAGGGTGGTTGAGCACTGGAACAGGTTCCCCAGGGAAGAGGTCACAGCACCAAGTCTGATAGAGTTCAAGAATCATATGGACAATCTTCTCAGGCCCATGGTGTAAGTCTTGGGGATGGTCCTGTGCAGGACCAGGAGCTGGACTTGATGATCGTTATGGGTCCCTTCTAACCCAGCATATTTTATGATCCTATGATTTTGTCCTTTTTTTTCCAATGCCCTGTTCAAAGAAACACTTCAAAGTTAAGAATATTAGCCAGTCTATGTTTCTCATGTCTGTGCTGGATATTGTAGCTGTTGATATCTGTGGATGTTGCATTTTGGTAAAAGGCCCTTTGTAGATGGAGTCTATGTATCTTCTCTTTAGGTTTGTAGCAGCTGAAACCATTAGAAAGATCTATAGATTGTTTCATTCTCACAAGTATTTGCATAAGCTCAGTTACAGGACTCCGAGGGATGTAATGTGATAAGTAAGGAGGAAATGATGCAGGAGAAAGAGGGGCCTCTTCACACGCAAGGACTGTAAACTCCTTAAGAAGAACAAGGTCAGATGACAAAGATGATAAAGCAAAAAGTTTTCCCTGACATAGCAGAAAAAGGTGCTAAGTAGTACTGAACTTAAAAATGAAGAGGTATCCTAAAGGACTGGCAGGGACACAGTGGATAGAAAAAAAGGTTAGTTTCAAATCTTTCAATTTTATTGTTTTATACAAAACACTTGAATTATTTGTATTTTAAAGATTTTCTGTCTTTTAATTTGGTTCTGATGAAACCTAGGTATAAGTGTTGCAAATATTTAGGTGTTTTTCTTCTTTTTTTTAAGAAATGTGTCCATTTCATACTGGCCAAGATTCTGGTGCCTCACGAAGCTTTCTGGCTACTGTGATCATAAGATTATTCAAATCACAAAGTAGCTACCCTACTGGCAGACAAGCTGTGTGAAGGGAAACCTAAAGAAAGTTTCTCATAAAATAATCTCAGTATACTGTGCATTTGGAAGGTTACAGAGGTATTTGGATATAGTGTTCAATGCAGAAAAATACCCTACATCAGGCCAGGAGACCCAGTAAGGGTTAGGTCAACTCTCCAGATTTATAGGCAGAGTTGTTTGCTTGGATAAGTCAGAACTTCAGCAGTTCCTCTGAGCTGACCACTCATTTTACATTAGGTAGTAATGCAGTTAGAATTCTGTGGGCAGTTTCATGAACATGAATTTCCCTCATAGAGCCAGACACCACCATTAATTTTGGATATAGCTTAGGTTTTCAATCCTGTTTTTATTTTCCTGTTTTGTTATTCCCTTTGTTATTTTATTAATCTGAATATTATTAGATACTGACCTAACTATTTGCTTGGATAATTGAGAGTTAAAAGTTACAGGTCAGTTACTTCCATCCATTTTACACTTCAGTTTCTTTATTTTGAAATATAGCAAATTTTCTTGATCAGCTGAACAACAAAATATGGGCAATCGACTGTCATGAGAATAATTAAAGGTGATGGAAAAAGTAATATCAAGGTTTGGGAAAACTGAAAATTAGTATTGTGCTGTCAGTATTAAGTAAACTAGCTAGTAGTGAGACTGGGGTTTTTTTGTTACTGTTATTCTGTGTATTCACATATCATAATTTGTTGTAGATTTTTCATTTCTTTAGAATCTCTTACATGAATAGTAACATTTTCTATAAATTTTTTTTCTGCAAAATTAATTAATTTCTTCAATAATTAGATACATCTAGTGTAAACAGAAAGCTGAAGAAAAGAAAAAAAAATCAAACACAAAAGAAAAATAAAGGCAGAATATGTCTGTTCTGTGTCAGAAATAAGACCTGGCAGGGTAAATTCTAGTGAAAACAGAGTACAGCCTACAGATATATTGGCTCCTGTGCAGTCTGACTTCATGTATTCAGCCCATGCACAGAAATAAAGCAGCACAGCTGGAGCCACTGTCTAGAAATAGCCTGTTATCAGAAACCTGGCATAAGTGATGGAATGTCACAAGTAAGGAGTATGTATTGTTCATTTTAATGACAATGTCTTGTGTAGCAAGAGCATCTGGTGCCTGATAATATGCTTTACTTATGTCTCAGTCTGTGTGCTTTGTTTTGTTGTTTATCCAGGTGATTTAATACAATGTTATTGTGGACTAAATTTCACTAGACTGGAAAAGGATTGTTAAAGTATTTCAGAAGTAAAAAAAAAAAAGGATCTCTAACAGATTTCATTCTCAGTGTTGAAATTATAATTATAGAATCATAGAATATCCTGAGTTGAAAGGGACCAACTAGGATCATAAAAGTCCAACTACTGGCCCTGCACAGAACAAACCCAAGAATCACACCATATGCCCAAGAGCACTTTCCAAAGGCTTCTTGAACTCTGTCAGGCTTGATGCTGTGACCACTTTCCTGGGGAGCCTGTTCCAGTGCCCAACCACTCTTTGGGTAAAGAATCTTTTCCTAATATCTAGCTTAAATGTCCCCTGACATAACTTGATGCCGTTCCCTTAGGTCCTGTCACTGGTCACCACAGAGAACAGATCAGTGTCTACCACTTTGATTCCCCTCATGAGGAAGTTTTAGACTGCTGTGAGGTCTCTTCTTCTGCAGGGTTAACAAGCCAAGTGACCTCAGCTGCTCCTCATATGCCTTCCCCTCTAGCCTACACTATTACATACACTTACAGTCAGTCTTCTGTTGCAATTAAAATTGGGTAAACTGACAACACCCTTTTAGATTTTAAAAAGATGTTTATTTCTTGTCTGTTGAAATTGTACTTATAAAATCTATAGTTTTCTTATTTATCATCCTGTTATACTCAGCTCCTTTGCCCAGCCTGCAAGACCACACCTTCTATTGTTCAGCTTGATTCTTGCCAAAGGTTATTGTCCACTTGGTAAGGAGAGAGCTTAAGGATGCTTGTATAGAAAGTTAAGTTGTAGTTTAAACAAGAAAACCTCCTAGTAAAGAGAACGCTGTAATACTGCTGCTTCTGACAGTTTTTCATCAAACTTAGTTAAACAATTAAACAAAACAACTGTTTTTCTGTGTTGGTGACTGTTAGTTTACATAATTACACATTTATTTCTACCAATAGAAAGGAGTAGAGAGAAGGAATAGCAGGTGGGGGAAAAACAACCCTGTCAGAAATATAAGCCCCTGGTTTGGCCATCCCAGGGCTGTTCCTGGAGACTCTCGACCCCATTGGCCAGGGGAGACACCCATCACCCTGAGTCCGCAGGGGAGGCTCTCTAGATCACCTTCAGGACTGGGAGAAGGTTTACTTATTGCAATGTTTAGGTGAGGAAACAGAGGCAGAAAAGTGAGAATCAAATGAGAGTTGGAAGGAATTAATGTGGAAAAGCAGAGGGATAAGAACTCCTTGTGTGTAGAGCCAAGACTTGGGCTCAATGGTCCTTGTGTATCCCTTCTAATTCAGGATACTTTTTGATTCTATGATAAGAAATAAAAAAAGGTCAGTCTATTAGAAGCCCTTGGTTGATTATTCTTAATATTACATGCATACTTGAAGGCTTTTCAAAGTTTTTTGAAGATTTCTGAGGATTGTATATATTCACAAACCATGTTAACTGAAGGCTGACACACTCTCCATCTTGAATTCAACCTGAACATAATGTAAAACAAGATAAAATCGTAATTAATGGGTGAAAAAACTAACATACTAACACTTCTAGTGTTTTCAGAAGAAAGAATTCCTTAAAAGTAATACTGATACAGGAATATGTTATAAAAGTGAACACAATTTTCCTGACTGCAGCAGGTCCACAAAGGAGAATGGAAATATTTGGAAATGCAAAATTCTATTCAGTGGACAGTGAAGTTCAGAGGGGAATGGGAGAAGAGGAATGACACTTAGAAATGCTGAAATGGTACTAAGGGATAAATTATCAATTGGTTCAATAGTTTGTTGGTTATAACGGAAAAGGGTTTTAATTTTTTTTTTGTTTGTTTCCTGGTTTTCATTGTTTTTTAAGGTCAACACTGAGAATGAAATCTGTTAGAGATTTTTAACTTTTGAAATAATTTAACAATCCTTTTCCAGTCTAGTGAAATTTAGTCCACAATAATGTTGTATTAAAACATCATGATCAATGCTTTCAAAACTAAAGCTGGTTTAGTAAGATTTAGTTAAATCAACTATTTCTAAAGAAAAGTCTCAGTGGACATCATGCATCTCTGGTTACGTATGACACAGATGTTCAAGATAAAATATTTTATAATATTAAGAAGAAGCTTGAATTGTAATCAAACAGATATCTGTTAAAGTTTGTTTGCTATTCCTAAAAGAAAAAAAAAATTCCAACCAGAACTATAATGCAATACAGCCAAAACTCCTCATGGTGTTGAAATAGGTTTTCCTGCTATGCTATTTGATACTTTTACTGAGGAATTTAGTTATGGATCTCTTCATAATTATTACATTATCTTTACCATTATAGCCAGAAACCTTTCATCATTTACTCAAACGAATTTCTTGTCCATCATCAAGAAAAATGTACTTGTTACAGAGATAAAGAACTAATATGACAACCTGGACAAGCTTGAGAAGTGGGCCAAGGGGAATCTTATGAGGTATACAAGACCAAGTGCAAGGTGCTGCACCTGGGTCAGAGTAATCCCTGGTATCAATACAGGTTGGAGGATGAACTGATTGAGAGTAGCCCTGCTGAGAAAGACTTCGGGGTGCTGGTGGATGAGAGGTTGGACATGACTCAGCACTGTGCACTCAAAGCCCAGAAAGCCAACTGTATTCTGGGCTGTATCAAAAGCAGTATGGGTAGCAGGTCAAGGGTGGTGATTCTACTCCTCTACTCCTCTCTGATGAGAACCCACCTGGAGTATTGCATCTAGCTCTGGGGTTCCCAGAACAGGAAGGTCATGGACCTGCTAGATTGAGTCCAGAGGAGGGACATGGAGATGACCAGAGGGATAGAACACCTCTCCTGTAAGGAGAATTTGTTTTGGTCAGGTTGGAAAAGAGAAGGCTTTGGTGTGACCTATTGTGGCCTCCCAGTACTTGAAGGGGGCCTACAAGAAAAATGGAGAGGACATTTTACAAGAGCATGTAGTGATAGGACAAGGGGGAATGGTTTCAAACTGAAAGAGTTGGGTTAAGGAAGAAATTCTTTACTTTGAGGCTGATAAGGCAATGAACAGGTTTGACTAGCAAAGTTGTGGATCCTCCATCCCTGGAAGTTTCCAAGGTCAGGTTGGATGGGTGTCTCAATTTAAGGAGACTGGAGTATTTTGCTAAGGAAGATGAGTTATGAGGTAGACCAAAGTCCTCTCTCTCAGCAATCGTAAATCCGAAATTAATAGGCTCCGATTGAGGAAATATGGAAAAAGGAAGAAATAACAACCCTTTATTAAAGGATATATGTATATTGGCAAAACCAGCAACAGAACACAAAAACAACTAAGCAATAATCCAGTACCCAAAAGTTCCCTTTAAAAAAGAAACAGTCTGATACTTCTCTGTCCTCTAGAGTGATTGACTAGAGGTGCAGAGCCTGCAGTGCGCTGTGTTGGTCAGCAGGGGGTGCTGTTGGGCATTGGTTGTTGCTGCCTGGGGGCCCCAGATCGCAGGAGAAGATGAAAAATAGACATTTCCCATCCCACCACAGAGGAGGGGAAGAGGAAAAAAGAGAAAAGAAGGGCGATTTCTTTCCCACTAAACTCATGCTGTCTGCGGCTGGCTGTAGACAGGACTCTCCCCTTGTTCGTCGGTGAGTACAAACTCTATGATGAAATTTGAGCAGATTCAAGCTGGAGACGGGGTAGCACACAGGCAAGCCGAGGCAGGAGAGCAGCCAGATGACCAGGTCAAGAGCCAAGTGACCTCAAAGTTTTTCCAACACACACATACCCCTTGCCTCCATTAAGGTAGAAAAAATGAAGTCCCCCAATTGTAAGGAGAGGAGGAGAAAAAACCTCCACTTCTCTCCCTGTCGTTTTTTTAGAAGGGTATTAGCTGGGAATGCAGGTCTGCCAGCTAGTTCTTTTGTATAGTCAATTGCCCCTTCCCCCTCCTCGTTCAACCCTTTTTTCTTACAGTGGGACAGGGGAAAGGAAAATTTCTGCTTGGATTTTTAGAACAAATAAACCTATGACAGTGGGGCTCTGAGAAGCTTGATTTTGTGAAAGATGTCCCTGTCCATGGCAGGGGGGTTGGAACTGGGTGGTCTTTAAGGTTGCTTCCAACTCAAGCCATTCTATGATTTTGTGATAACATATTCTTAGACTTCATGTGACAACTACGGCTAAGATAATCTAACCAACCATATATCTTTTAATACCAAAATCTTATTCTTCAATAATACTATACACAGCAGAAAAAGAGAAAGGTAATATTTTCTGAATGCCATTCTTAGAAACACCGTTCTGTTCTTTATTTTTATCACTTACTGCATGAAGGATCTGATATAAAAACCAATATTTATAAAATTGTTATCAATATGTGCAAGTATAAAATTTGCAGTTAAAAAACCTTAGTTCTTAGAAAAATGCCATACACTTTCCTTTTCTTTCCCCTTGTTCTCTAAATGTTAATTTAATTTACAGAAAAATACTGAGAGACTGTCCACATAACTCATGTTTTGAATTGCATTAAAGTATCTTCCATTTCTGAATAGATGTCAGGGTAATGGCTAGATGCTATTTTCTTGATGGAAGAAGTGGATGTGATTAAATATATTTTGTGTCACTCGTTGAATAATTTAGCTTAACAACTAATTTTGTATGTGTGACTAACCTCATGACTTATTGATTAAATTCTTTGTTAAGTGGTGGACAAATTAATTTTTTACATTGAATTAGTTGTTCTCTCAGGTACTGCAGTGTCTTAAAACATTTTCCATGGGATCAAAATAAAAGATCCAATGTAAATGAATATTTACATTTATGCACTCATAAAGCCATACAGAATCAAACCAGACAACAATAAATACTTGAAAAACAAAACAAGATAACAAAAAACCATAAAAATATTTCATAGTTCATGTGTATATTTTCACATGCTCCTAGAATGCAGGATAAAAGGCAGTGCAGAAACAGATGAGATAAGCTTAAATAACTGGTCTTGTGATTCTCTACAGTTTAGTCATTCCTATATCCTGTCTAAATCTGTTTGAGAATTCTATACATATCATCAGAATCTTTTAATCATGAATTCTTTCACTCTAAATATACACAACTAACCCTTGTTAAATTTTAGATAGATTTCCCTTGTATATTCAAATGCCTCATGTCATCATTTAATTCCAGCTGGCAACTAAGCACCACACAGCTGCTCATTCACTCCCCTTCAGTGGAATGAGGGGAAGAGAATTGGAAGGCTAAAAGTGAGAAAACTCACAGTTTGAGAAAAGAACAGTTTGCTAATTGAAATAAGAGAAAGTAAAATACTAATAATTATCATAATTTAAAAACTTATAATGAAAAAAAAAAATAAGACACAGAGAGAGAGATAAAACTTAAGACAAGTGATGCCCAGCCAATACCTGGGCAGTGGCCTTCAGTCAGCTTTCTCCCTAGTACATTACGGAGCATGACACCATGTGGTATGGAATATCCCTTTGGCCAGTTGAGGTTGGCTGTCCCGCTGTGTCCCCTCACAACCTGTGCACACCCAACCTCCTTGCTGGTGGGGTCATCTGAGGAGCCAAAAAAGCATCGATGCTGTGTGAGCACTGCTCAGCAATGACAGAAACATCTCTATGCTATCAACACTGTTTTCAGCACAAATCCAAAACACAACCCCATACTAGCTACTATGACAAAAATTAACTCTACCCCAATCAAAACCAGAAAACTTTGTCTCCCTTTTGTGTCAGTTTTGAAAGAAATTCAGTGATAAGAATGAATTCCTGAGATTCTTTAGGAAGCCTGTGGCTTCAAAAGAGAAAACCTTTTCAGAAAGGACACACAGTTCATCTTCGTTCCTAGCCCATACAAAAGAAGAGTATTAGGGTTTTCTTTTTTTTCAACTTCAGCCTGACAAGGGAAAGAGAATGAAGAGAATAGAAAGAAACACTTAAAGACATAAGATGAAGCTGCAAGAACATAGCTTAATTTCTCTCTCAACATACAGTCCAACCTTTTAAATGAAAAATGTCATTATCCTGCAATAAAAGAAATGGGAGTAGCAAGAGGGAGGAATCAGTAGAATATATACAATGAGCAGAATCTTTCAAATTTCACCTCACCTAGATCTTGTGAGGACAGTTTCAGTTGCCAGGTAATCAAAGACTTCAGCTACTCTACTCTTTGAGAAGTATTTTAGGCAGGTTCACAGTAAGGAAGTAACATGTTTTCATGTGCTGCTTACATTACTGAATCTGTCAGAAAATTCACTTTTACAGATTTCAGGAATATAGTTGGAAGGGACACACAAGGATCATCAAGTCCGACTCTTAAGTGAATGGTCAATACAGGAATCTAACCCACAACTTTAGTGTTATTAGCACCAGGTTCTAACCAATTGAGCTAATCTCACAGTCCTTTTACTTTACGCTTATGCCAAGGGTAAGCTGTTAGACTCTAAATAATACGAATTTTGATAATTTCTACTTTTTTAATGACTAACAGTAAATGTCTAATCTAGATGTTAGATCAATGGAGGAAAATTCATATTAACTTATGTCAATTCAAACTTTTTAAAAACTACTGTGGTGGCTACCATCTCAGATAACTTTGGAAATGCTCTATATTTTTTTAATTTATCTGCTATTTATTTGATTGCTTGGGGTTTTTGTAAACACTGAATGCATTAAATTAAAGCTGCTTCCTAGTCTTATTCTGGATGACCAGTTAACCTATGTATCAGAGTTGTAATGGAGAAAATTTTATGGTATACACACAAATATAAGTAAGAAATTATTTGATTTGTGATGGTAATAGCAGAGCATAGATACGCGTAACAAGAAAATGGAGTCAGTGTGCATAAAACGAGTGGAGGGAAATAAAGTATCATTTACTACAGCAAATTCTATTACTAAAAGAAGATAAATAAATCTTGCAAACCTATTCAGAAACAAGTAATTTTAAGGGATTCAAAGTTGAAAACCTAACATAACAAGCGCCTGAATTTTTTTACTTCCTAGTTTAACACTGGCAAGATGATGCAGAGAATGAAATTTGTAAAATTGCGAAAGTCAAAACATTATGAATGACATTTATCTTGTAGATCACTAGTTAATGCATGAACTAATGACTGCAGGTTCAGATGAAAGTCCTGTTGAACAGAAAGAAGAGCTGCACATAAAACTACGAATCATCATAAGCCTAGGAAAAATATATTTCATTTTCAGTTTTAAAAGGAAAAAAAAGAGAGATTAGACATTCAGGAACAAAAAAAAAGAGTGGAGAAATCAAATTTCCAGAAAAGAAAAGAGATCATAAATGATTGCAGTCTATTAAATGCACATAAATTTACAGTAACACAAAAATTATCACACACTTTCAGTAGACCACAAGGTGACATCTTAAAACTAGAGAAAACAAGCTATGGATAAGAAGATAACAAAAGGGTCAAAAGACTTTCAGAAAAAAAAAGAAAAAAGGCTTTCTTTTCTTTGTGCAAATGGTTAATGAATAAGAGAGGACTGGAATTCTGAAAATAGTTTAAGAGTAACCAAAAAAACCCAACTAAATTGTAAAAACTGAACATCCAAATATTGCTTCAGAAGTGTGATAAATACTCTAGCAAGCAATATATTCAAGATTCAGCTTTTCAGTGAGGTCTACTTCTTTATTCAGAGAATAAACAACCAACATTAAGGGATTTTTCTTCATTAAGACTATATTTTCAATACATTCATAATAATTGTTCACACTCAACAAATAAAAACCCTTTCATTGTTGTTACTCTGATTCCCTTTAATGTTTTATTTTATTTTATTTTATTTTATGAAAGAAATGACAGACAAAAACTAAGCTTTTGAGTTTTGGAGAGGTAGAGGAAGGGAGCCAGGAATCTGGCAATTTCAAAGCTCTTTATATTAGATGTTGTTTTCCTTTTCAGCATATCAAGAGACATTTGATAACAGTGGTACTGTGTAATTATGAAGCAATTTAATAAAATTCTATATTCAGATACTTAGATGACTTATCTTCCAAACAAAATATCTTTTCTATATGTACAACCAAAATGTTATGTCTCATGTTTTAAATACAAAACTGAAAACAACAGCCCAAAAGACTGTGTATCCATCAGAAACTATATACACATTTATACTTTTTTTGCCTTAATATCTACATCAGTGATCTGAAGTCTTTGTTATTTATTCTTCTGGGTCTCCAAACCACACAATATTGATAATAATTTTACTTATTTAATAATAAGAGTAGTTAGAGAAAGCCTTACCGTAACCTAATTGCATCAAAGTAATAGTATTAATTTTCTTTGTTTGGTTGATATTTGGCATAATCACCACATTTTTTCTTGATTACTATTATTTAGAAATTACTGTAACTTATTACTATAGGAAATACTGTTGGAAAGAAACACTGGTGTCTCAATACTTCACTTTTTCTGCTTTTCACTTTTTCTTCTTTTTGTTTCCTCTGAGTAATTTGTTCTGTGTCCACGTCTCTTTCTAGGAAATTAGGACCAGTAAGCTGTCCATCATAGGTCTCTAAATTTCATTCCATAGGATGATTTTATAATATCCACTTAAATGCCTGGTTTTATACTTGATCTCCTGCCCTCTCAATATATGTCAAGTATAATTCTTTTTCTAAGTGTTTATTGATGGTAGTGGAACTGAACTGGACTCTAGTTGCCTGAATCCCAATTACAGTAAAAGCAGATAGAAATTTCATTCATATACTGTTCATAGACATTTCATTCACATACTGTTGTAAATTTAACTGTTTTACCTCTGATTGATTATATATTTGATTTTGTAATTTTTTGTACTCAGCTTTTTCAAAATACTGTGGGACACCAAGCCCTCCAAGAAAATCAGAAAGTGTAGCAAATGAGAGATTAAGTCTTCTATTGAAGCCTTGATGATGTAAACTAAGTTCAAAAATTTTCAAGAATTTTTATATGTGTGTATGACATACTGGAAAAGCTTTCTGTTGGATTTGAAACACCAAGAAGATATGAGTTATTAACTGTACTTGATAGTTTATCATCTGTACATTATAGTTAGATTTATAGCATGCATTCTTGGAAAATCTAGCTGAAGATTTGGTAATAAAGTTCTCTTTGTAGAACTGGTGACATTCCTCTTCCCCATTCCTTTGCTATCTACCAAAGAGTTACTCTAAGCTTCCCCTTATCAATGAGAATCAATCCATTTTGACAGTTCAAAAGTTTAAAAATAGCCTCCCAAACATACTGGTAGGTTCATTTTGGAAAGTGATATACAAATACTGAGGAAACTGAAGCTAACTCTCTGCTACTAACCCAAAAATTTATGTGTTATTGAGTGATTATAAAGTTTTCTCCCACAAAATTACTTGCTCAATTTTACCAGAAAAGCAAAAGTGGAGACAACAGCAAGTCATGATATTCACTAGCTGAGTGTCAGAGTATGTGGAACCATGTCTGCTCCATTAAGGTTATCTGGCTGAAGGAGAAACAAAGCAGAACATACAAATCTGACCAACAAAATGATAAGGGAGGTAGTGATAAGAATAATTCTGGTGAATGGAGGATTATCACTTGAGGAAAACAAACAAACAAACAACTCCAGCAAATCAAAATAGACTGCAAAAAAATCCCATCAACTGTCAAAGATAGAAGACTAGGGAACAAAATTCCCAGTATCTCATTCCTCACTTCTGTACCCTGCAATGAGGATGTAATCTACCCATTTTTATGGTTTTAGAATGTTGTTATTTCAGGTTATCCCTTATTTTTAACAAGTGCATTGAAAATTATTCTTCCATTTGTCAGTTTTTAATCTTTCAACAAGGAACTTTTGTCAGATAGGAAGGCTACAGATTGTAATTTGAGTGAGAACTCAGTTCTCCTACCTAATGAATGACATTAAGCTGTGTTCCAAAGAGTGTGTATAATCAATCCTTTCTCACAATTTTTCTATCTCACAATTTTTCTCACAAGAGGGTGAATTCTCTCATCTTATTGTTACCTAAAACTAGGTGATATGAACACCACTGAAATGTCATTCAGGAGTAATGTATCTCAGGGAAAGCACACAGGTTCACATCAGTAACATATGACAAATTTGTTCATCCCTTTACAAGTCATTTGTAGAAAATAACTGCAACATCCATGCTGGTTATAATTGACAAAGGCCCCTCTTGTGAGCATACACTCAATCATCATCATGGCTGGGCTTCGCAAACGAAGATTTGGGAAGGGCTCTACCCACATTTGTTGCAAGCGCCTTGGTGGTTGAAAAGGTCAATATGAGACAGGTATGTCCAGTTGCAAAAGGCACAGTAGAAAGACTCCTTAGGTGGTATATTCTGCAAGGCACAATTCTTTCTGTGTTGCCTTTTCTCCTCAAGGGTGATCCTACGTGCTTTCTCAAAAGCATCAGCACTGTTATAGATGGTGTGTCTCCAGGCCTCCCGACTGGAGGCCAGATTAGACCAGTTGTGGTGATCAATATGGCCAAGGCTGAGATGTTGTTTTAGGGAATCCTTGTATCTCCTCTTCGGGGTTCCTCTCTTGATACACTCAATACAGGAAAAGCAAACAATCATATTACAGACATTGTGTGAGCATTCAAAAAGCACACAATGATTTTTACGATCAAAACCTTAACATACAATATGGGATGTTACCTATATTTCATGAATTTAAGAAATGATCTCGAGTTGATAAAAGTTTTATTGTCTTGTTCCACTAATTGTTATGCTCAGTGGGATATTAAGCCCAAAACTCAACCAGAGTTAAAAAAAGAATTATATTAATAAAGGGTATACTAATATTGTGATCCTTCCTCCCTTACCTTTTCAATAAAGTAATTGTAGAATCCTTGAAGGAATCAAGTTATAGTCTTCTCTGCTTTCTTTAGACATGGCTTCTTACACCTTAAGCAACTTTGAAGATTCCTCTGATTCAGAATAAATTCGCTTTCCGAAAAATATTTGTATAGCTATTTAGATAGAAAAAAGTAATTTAAGACTAGCTATTCAGCCTATAACTGAAAGAACACTTACTTTGGAGTAAGGCATCTTTGTTCCAGACCTTATTCTACTCTTTTTCTAAGATTACCAAAATCAGTCCATGTTAACAAAAGAGACTCTCCAACTCTCAAACTTCCTTCTAATTTTTCTGGTGCCTCATAATAGAGTTTTTGACAAAATTCTTTGGTACGATTTCTTCAGAAAGAGAGAAAAGGGCTTAGTTTCTTCAGAACGAGAGAAGAACTAAACTAGAATTTGAAGTTTTTTGATGGGCCTGGAATAGTCTAGGGTTTTTTTTTATTGTTTGGTTTGTTCTTTTTTTTTTGTTTAATAACCGATATTAGCGCAGCCACAACATCAGAGTCACCCTTTGTTGCTTTCCCTGATAAATAAATCTTTATAACTGGAAAAGTTTTAGCTACTTATATAGTCGGTTTTCCAGTGTAAGTTGTCATACAGTATCCATTTTTAAACCGTACATTTTTAAAGTACTGTTGGAGAGCAAAGCACTGGTTAAGGAGATTCTGAATTTTTGGTATGATTGGCTTCTTTCAACTTTTCACACTGTGCATTCATAGAATCACAGAATAGCAGAATGGCTGAGGTTGTCAGGGACCTCTGGATATCATTTAGTCCAACCATCTAGAGCAGGGTCATCCTAGAGCACATGCACAGGATTGTATCCAGACAGGTCTTGAATATCTCCAGTGAGGGAGACTCCATAGGCTCTCCAGGCAACCTGTTCCACTGCACCTATTGCCTGTTGTTTTCATCAGCAACTAGTGTTCATATTAGGGAAACATACTGGGCTGGGTTAGTCCTGATTTTCCTGTGAACATGGTGCAATTAAATATTAACAGCTTAGACACTGGAAAAGAGGTTAAGTATACAAATGTCATTACCCAGGAAACAACTGAAATTATGTGAGACAACAGTGATGTTAAAAATGGTCTTGATAAATCAAAAAAGTAGTCCAAGTCAATAAATGGAAATTCTGTAAAGTTTAAGGAAATATATTTAGGAATGATTAAAAAAAAAAAAAGGACAAAAAAAAAAAGGAAAAATATAAAAATCTTCATTACCAGTGGGGAAGCACTATGTCAGGAAAGGATCTGAAGTTGCAAATCACAAATGAGGAAATAAATTGAAATAAATTGACCAACTTAATACAGAGGAGAGCATCAAGGATTATAAGGATTTACAAAATATGATCTGTAAGAAAGGGCTAAAGGAACCAAGTTTGTTTAGTCTAGAAAAGAAGTGATTAAGAAGCAACAATAGCAGTCAAATATATGAAATGGTAAAAATGAGATAGTGATGGAGTGCTTTCCATATCCCCTGAAGGAAGAACAAGAAATAGTCAATAAAATATACAGCAAAGAAAGTTCAGATTTGATACTAGAAAACATAATTTTAAAAATAGTTAGCACTGAGCTTTTCCAGGAAGGTACTGGGATTTATTTGGAAATCTTAAAGATATCTTGGCTGATATACTTAGTATTACTTTAATGAAATTATATGTGTTCATTCAGGGATGTTCTCTTAAAACATATTAATCTTAGAAACAATTCTGTCTCTCAGTCTTGGGTTCTGTTAGATATGAACATTGCTGTAGAAGGAAATATGCTAACCATAATGTTATTTTAAACATCATGGCAGAATCTAAAAACATCCCAGAAACAGCCTGGCAAGTCATTCAACTATCATACTATTGACATCTGCAGCCCTTTTCACAGCTCCTTCTGTTTTGGTTCTTGGTCATACAAATATTTTGAGAGATTTTCAGATTATTTGATAGTCTTTTCAGATTATTTTTAGTTTTTTTCATTGATTTGAAATCGATTATGTCACAAATCAGTAAGGCAGTGAAATGGAGTGATGAGGATGAGGCTGAGCACGGAATTTTTTTTTTTTTTTTACTGAGTTACTGACTACACATTGCCTCCAGGTTACATTTTGAATGAATGTTTTCTGGAATAAAAATATCAATTGGGAGCATATTAAAATCTGGTTGAGATCAGTATCTGAGAGTACTACAAAAATGGTGGAATTAGCTTGCTAGGATAATCTAGAAAGTATGGAATTTATCACAGTGACTGAGAGAATGAGAAAAAAAAAGTAATATGCTAGGTTGACCAGTTTGTTTTTCCCTTCTGAATTATATTCTGATTTGTGGCAGCCAGCCACATTACATATATTTCTGTATTTCAATTTCCACAATTACAGTTCAGAAGGTCCGTATCTATTTTATACATAAAAAATTTACAGTGACTGCATAAAATTGAATTTTTTACTTTAATCAAAGGTATATACCATCTCTCCACTCCTCTCTGTAACCTCAAATCAAATGCTGTTTGTCCAGGTTTGCAAGGTTTCTGCATTCAAATAGATACTATTTGTTGTCTGAATGTGACATTATAGTTGTTGAATGCACAAAAAACTCCAGAATTTTAAAGAATTTAAAGCCTCCTTATTTAAAACCTAATATTTAAAAGCCTCATATTTAAAGTCAGATATATAATTATGTGGGGGGAAAAAAAAGGGAATGAGCAACAGGTATATCAATCACTTTTGGAAGTACCTGAAAAACTACGCTGGGTCGTTATCTAACTCTGTAAGTACATCAGGTACTGGTTGGCTTGTTCAGTTAGCAAACCTGTGCTTTAAGATCAGAAGAGGAATAGGTGAGAAAGATATCAAAGACAATCCCCAAGCTCAGTTTCCAACTAGGACCAGAGATCAGATTTAAAATCGCAAAAGTTCACCATTACACAAATACAACTGGATATCATACTTCCTG
Organism: Corapipo altera; assembly: GCF_003945725.1. Classification (NCBI taxonomy): domain Eukaryota; kingdom Metazoa; phylum Chordata; class Aves; order Passeriformes; family Pipridae; genus Corapipo; species Corapipo altera. Next base: position 43,824,739 of record NW_020884872.1, on the reverse strand, counting down.
TTTTGTTTCTAGGTTTACTTCTGTATGTACATTGTGTAAATTTTTTTTATTTATTTCTCTTTTTCTCCAGCATTCAGTTACATTACAGCTGGGACCAAAAAATAAACACCTAACACTGTAACATCTGACTGAATTTATAACTACATGTTGGAATCTAGAGATCTTCATCCAGAGTTATAAATATCAAATATAAAATTTGAATATGTTTGGATCAACTCTCTTGTTTTGATTTTCAAAGCTTACTGATCAAAAATTACTCTGCTGGTGTACCATATATTTAGGAGGAGAAGTTTCTTTTTGTCAACAAAACTGAACTTTCTGTGTTATTCTGGTCTGCATAATATGATGGAGTGTTGCCCTATAGCTGAATAGAAACAGATGTATATGGAGAAAATAACAAAACCAGACACAGATGGTGTATCACATGTATAACTTCTTAATTTATCCCTCATTGTGTGATACAATTATTCCTGCAAGTAGGCTGTATTCATCCCCTTTTCACAGATTCTGCCAGTTCGTGCAGGGACGCTTTTCTGGATCATGCTATTAGCTGCCAGGGCAGCACAGAAAGATTCCTCAGTCTCTTGCTGCACCCTCTCTAGGTCCCTTCAATGTCCATTTTGTCTTTTGTTTGTTTTTTTAATTTGTTTCTTTCTGAGTAACTGTGATTACAATGAAAGGATTGTTTCTGCTAATTTCTTCATCAGAATAGTGATGTGGTTTTCTCTAGGAAAAAAACCCAAACCCAGCCAAACTCATCCCATTTACTATATTTTATTTGCATCTACAGGATACTCTTTGCCAAAGGTTAATGTGTTATTTTAACTCTATGTTCTGAATTCATATTTACCTCATGAAATTTGTATAAACTCAACCTCAACAATGTTGGGTTTACTCTGAACTTTGCATAATGAATATTAAATTGGGACTTTGAATAACAAGCTACTCAGTGTTTCCCCATCAATTTCTAAAAGTGATTTCCTATCATAGCCTTAAATATGTCTTTAAGCTTATGGAAATCATGAGCGTATAAATATTATTCATGTAAGCATTAAAATAAAAGGTATTCATAAGTGTATTAAATCAACTACCATGGAATGTGGCTATAACAAAGTATATATCTGTCATCAAAGTACGTAGTGGAAATGAGGATACCCTGTGGAACTAAGTACAGTGGTTGTTTTCATCTCTGGTTTGATCAGGATCTTTTCTCTCAGGGATCAAAAAGGTTTAATCCATTGCCACATACTTGACAGTTCCTAGTTCCATTTGCAGTACAGAGTTATATGCTTGGCTGTATTACTGTAGGTCAGCTTTACATAATCCATGGCTTTATGTCACTTTTTGCCCAATAAAGACCTGACATACAAATCAGGAAGAAAACATTGAATTAAAATTCATTTTAGGCAAGCAGACAAGAAACAACACTGGAACAGGGTTCCTAAAGGTAGGTAGGAAGATGCCCCATCCCTGGAAACATTCAAGGTCAGGTTGGACTGGGCTTTCAGCAACCCAATCTAATAGAAGATGTCCCTGTTCATACCAGAAGGATTGGAATAGATATACTTTAAAGGTCCCTTCCATCCCCAACCATTCTGAGATTCTACGGTTCCAACAAATGTGTAAATATACTGTTCATATTTAGGATTCTTAAAGAAAAAATAATCTGTTTCTATTTAACAATTTTCTTAAATTTTGTATTTATTTTCTTTAATGCCAAACTGTAGTATTAGATATGTTTTCAAACTGAAAAATAATAAATCTTGAGACCAACCTGATATATGGTCCATATTTGTAACACTGCAGAATAAAATACTACATGCACTGGGTAAAGTCTGATGGAGAAATTTTTGAAAAAGCCTTATTGCAGTCAAAAATCAAATAAAGGAATGAAAACTACTATGAAAATACTCATCAGAAAACAAGTCAATCTATATTAACTATGACACCTTTTTTTTGTCTGTGATCATGGTGTTATATATAGGCAGGAACATCCCCCATACTTAACTGAGAGGAGAGCATCAACCTATATTCTTGTCTGGTTTTGAATTTGCTTTACCTCAGTTACCCTGCAGTTTTTTACTCTGCTTTCTGCTTCTCTGAAGCTCTCCCACAGGGTCCTAGATATTTCTGACCAGATCTTTTTCCTCTGATTCTGTTGAAGATAGTAACAAAACTTCATAGGGAATATTTTACCATTTGTTTTCAAGATTCATTCTCCAGCAACCCTCATTTCCCTCTATCCTGTGCTAAAATTGGCCACGTAGCACATACATGTGAAGTAAGCATGCAAATATTTGTTTATGAGATTGACAGGTTTCACTCAATGTACCACATAGATTTCTTCTGACTTTAATACTTTTGGATGGAGGAGACAAGGTCCGTGTTTGTGCTCAGACTATGAAAAACTAATTAATAAAATTGACTGGATTTACTAAAACATTGCACATTTCTGTATCAAACTAAGATTTCGACTGTGATTATTAAGATTTAAATAGCAGAAATATAATGGTCTTTTTTTTCATTTTCTTCCTTTTTTTTAACCGAAAAGATTTTTAAAATTATTATTATTATTAATTATTTAGATTCTTTTATTTTCATTCCTTTTTTTACAATATAAAAAAAAGATAGATATAGACTGTCATTTGCCTTTTTCATTCCAAAGAAAGCAGTGTAGAAAATATATGTCTTTTGTGCCAGTGTTCAGAAGCATTCAGTGGAGCTGTTCTGATTTCTGGTGGTGACAAAATCAGAGAGAGCTGTTAGCTTCCCACGACTTATCACAAATCTTTCAGATAGTAATATTCATGTTACGTACGTGCTAAATAAGTGAAAGCACTCTGATATGAGCAAATATATTTAGCTGCTCTTACTTTTAAGAAATGTTGGTAGAAAATTTTCTTAAGCATCCAACTTAAACTGGTGAATTGAAATTCCACAGCTGCATAAGTCAGTAGCTAGGCTTCTTTTTTCTGATAGCAATATGTCCTACAGAGCATTTCACAGGTGTAAAATCCTAGAGCTGGAAAATAAAAGGACTGATTAGATATTTGATCTCATGTTGTTCAGAAGAAGTTGTTTAGAATACTGGAGTATAGATTAATGCCTGGTAATTCCCAAACTGCATTAATGTATCTTGATGTGTAAGTTGTGTGTCTTAGCATCTCTGCTAAGAAAATACAATTGTGCTGTAATGAATTTCTGTTCTGAGAAACTAGAGAACCACGGTTTGAGGCCTGGGCATGTCACAACTTCTTTCACAATTCAGGTTGCACAAAGCTTTAGATCAGTGAGGCATGGCATCTGTGGCAGCTATTTCTTACAATAGCAGCAGTGTTTTTTCCTAGACCTTTTCTCGATCATGTGTTCTGTATGTCACTGTTCTGTGAATGAGGGAATTACTTCAACAAGAGACAAAAAACTTTCAGATTTTCAATTCCTGTACCTGCAGCTCTAAAGATCTGTTTTCACTGAAACAGGAATTTCCTTTCCTACCACTAAACCAGATTATGTCTCAAGTTGAAATTAGCTAAGGCATATTAGTTCATCATAAGGAGACTAGATAATGAAGAGGTAAAAAAATGGTTATCCTCCAAAGCATGAGAGTATAATTTTTTCATTGAGGTAATGAAGTTTCGGTGACATTTTACAAGATAGTGGTAAATATGATGTTCAGTTCTTGAGACTTGACGTTAGGAAAAGTTTTGACAGATTTGTAGAATTCATAAGTGTTCATGGAAAGAAGAATCTACCTAATAAGACAAATCAAAAAGCTTAGCCTAGAAAAGTAAAATCTTAGGAGACATATTTTTTCTTCTCTATAAATATGCAAACTATTAGCACTGACACAAAGTGAAATAGCTATAAATTAATCAGACTGTGAAAGGTCAATCTGAAAAAACAGAGAATTTACAATATAGTCTTCCATGGAAAGAAATCAGGAAAATCCAAGTGTCTGTAAGATAGGAGACATTAAATTTATACAGGTATTAGTAATAACGTTGGCAGAGCAGGTTAAAGAGCCAATTTCTTTCAGAAATGTTTTTTTCTGAAACCTGTATTTCTTTTCATATTTAGGGGTTAATGACTTCTTATATTAAATTATTACTTCACTTGACTGGAGCATTATTTTGTTATATTAAGTCAGCAATTTTTTTAACTACTTTAATGGTAGTTAAAAATGATTAAATACAGTAAATCAATCTCAAAGGAGGCAAAACATATAGAATATGTGTCTTTAAAATCTAAATCTACAGGTATAGCTGTTAGACACTTAGATTGAATTATTCATGTACATATTGTAGCCCTCATACGTGTAAAAATTTGCAGTAGCAAATTCTTTGGTTTTCTTTTGGTGTTTTGTTGTTTTGATTTTATTTTTTTTTAATGCATTAGCAGTAAAGGGGAAAAAAAGAGAGGAAGTTAATAAGATAGAAGAAAGAATAAAAAATAAAATACATTGTGTGCCAAATACAGTGCATTCCCTACTTGAGTAAGTACTTTTCACTCACCAGACTGCTCTCATATGTAAATAAAGATTACTGTGCTTAGAGGTTCTTCCATCAGTCTTTCAAATCCAAAGAATGATGCAAATAATTACGTATTTTTTGTTGTTATTGTTTCTTTTTTTCCCCAAGACAATTGAAACAGTGACATATTTCTACTGCAGTAAGAACGAGTATTACAAGATGATCTGATCATTCACAAAACACTTGGCTGCAGGCATTAAACAAAAATTCAAATTTTGAACTGGAAAACTACCTGCATCATAAAACAGGTGTCTTCTACAGGTATTTTGGTGCATGTATATATGTACGTAGGCTCCGCAGTATCATTAGTTCAGAAAAAAATTCACCAAGTAGCAATATGTGTCTTCCACTTTAACGAACCTGCAACTCATACGCCATATACATCCCGGTCTGCACTAGTGAGGTCATCATTATCAGAACCAGGGTCATGATACTTCCCCTTTGTTCAGCACATCTGGAGTGATATATCCAGTTTCGGGTTCCCCAGGAAGAAAAGGATTTTTACATGTTGGAACAAGTCAAGTGGAGGTCATCAGGATAGTCATGGTTGGAACACATTCTATAATCAGAAACCGAGATATCAGCCCTCAGCCTTGCCTCCAGAATCTTTGTCCCTGTCTAAAACCATCTTATCAGAGGATACAGAGGGATTCAGACTCTTCTCAGAGTTGTGTAGAGACAGTACAAGCATAAAAAAACATAAGGTGGAATGCGGGAAATTCCAGGCAGATACAAAGAAAATATGTGGAATTTTTTTTTTTTTTTTTTTTTTTACATGATGATGGTTATATTCTGGAACAGGTTGCCCAGAGAGATTATGGGATCTCCATACTTAGAGACATTTAAGATTTCACGGAACCACAAAATGACAGAATATGCTGAATTAGAAGGGATCCACAAGGTTCATCAAATTCAACTGCTGACCCTACACAGGACCATGCCCAAGAGTCACACTATGTGCCCGAGAATATTGTCCAAACACTTCTTGAACTCTGTCAGGCTTGGCATTGAGACCATTTCCCTGGGGAGCCTCTTCCAGTGCCCAACCACCCTCTGGGTGAAGAACCTATTTCTAATATCCAACCTAAACCTTCCCTGACACAACTTCAGGCCATTCCCTTGCACTGTGTCACTGGTCACCAGAAAGAAGAGATCAGCATCTGCCCCTCCTCTTCCCCTCATGAGGAAGTTGTAACTGCAATGAGGTCTCCCCTAAGTCTCCTCTTCTCCAGGCTGAATAGACCAAGTGACCTCAGCTGTTCCTCATATGGCTTCCCCTCAAGGTCCTTCACTATCGTCATTCCCTCCTTTGGAAGCTCACTAAGAGCTTAATGTCTTTCTTATATTGCAGTGCCCAAAACTGCACACAATATTCAAGGTAAGGCTGCACCAGTGCAGAGCAGAGCAGGACAATCTCCTCCCTTGACCGGCTGGCGATGCTTTGCCTCATGGTCCCAGGACACAGTTTGTCCTCCTGGCTGCCAGGGCTCTGCTGACTCATATTCAACTGGCTGTCGACCAGGACTCCCAGCTCCTTTTCCATTACACTGTTTTCCAGCATTTCATTCCCCAGTCTGTATGAACATCCAGGGTTGCCCCATCCCAGGTGCAGAATCCATCACTTTCCCTTGTTGAACTTCATATGGTTGGTGATTGCCCAGTCCTCTAATTTGTCGAGATCTCTCTGCAGGGTCTCCCTGCCTTGGAGGTAGTCAACAGCTCCTCCCAATTTTGTGTCATCTGCAAACTTGCTTAGTATCCCTTCCAGTCCTGTGTCCAAGCATTTTATGAAGATGTTGAAGAGCATAGGGCCTAAGACGGAGCCCTGAGAAACCCAGCTAGTGACAGGTCACCAGTCTGATGTCACCCCATTCACTATTACCCTCTGTGCTCGACCTGTGAACCAATTGCTCATCCACCACATGATGTGTTTATCCAGTTGTGGGCTGGACATTTTGTCCAGAAGGTTCCTGTGAGAGACAGTATCAAAAGCTTTTCTGAAATCTAAAAAGATTACCTCAAGTGGCTTCCCTTGATCAACTAGGTGGGTTACCTTGTCATAAAAGGAAATCAGGCTCAATAAGCAGGACTTTCCTCTCATGAAGCTGTGCTGGCTGTGCCCAATGACTGTGTTGTCTTTCAGGTGATTTTCAGTACCTCCTAGAATAATCTTCTGCATAAATTTACCAGGCACTGAAGTGAGACTGACAAGCCTGTAATTTCTAAAGTCCTCCTTCTTGACCTTCTTGAAAATCAGGACAACATTCACCAGTTTCCAGTCAGCTGGGACTTCTCCAGATTCCGAAGATCGCTCAAAAATCCTCAAGAGAGGGTTTGTGATGACAACAGCCAACTCCTTGAGGGTTCTGGGATGAATCTTTTCAGGCCCCATAGATTTGTGGGGGTCCAGCTGGAGCAACAGATCCCACAAATTTCAGGGTCGACTGGGAGTTGATCATTCTGACGGTCATGGTCCTCCAGCTCACGGCACTGAGATCCCCTTGGTTTGTCATCCATTTTGAAAATACAGGCAAGGAAAGCATGAAACACCTCTGTCTTGTCTTTGTCCCTGATGTGAGGTGGTCACCCTCGTCCTGTAACGGGCCAATGATATCTCTACTGCCTATTGCCATTAATATATTTGAAAAAAACTCTTTTTATTGTTCCCTGTATTTCTGGAGGCTTCAACTCCAGTTGAACTTTGACCACACAATTTTTCTCCCTACAGTAACAAGCAGCATCTCTGTATTCTTCCCATGTTACTTGACCTCTCTTCCACTGGATATGCACCTTCCTTTGTCTGTACATGGCCCTTAGCAAACTTATTTGACGAGAACTGTGTTGAGTAGTGGTTTGTTCTCACTGACTTCTGAAGGTCCCTTACAATCTATTGTTATTAATTCCATGATTCACATTAAAAGTAACAAATAAGTAAATTGCTATCATTTGCACTCTATAATCTGTATAAAATCTTCATACAGAAAAAACTCTAAGCTTTGTTTTCGCTGTAAGTCACATATATAATATATAACTGGGCTCTAAGAACAAATTATTACTAAATTTATCACATAAGCTTATATCATAATATACCTCAAAGAATGGAAAAACTTTATGTGTCTTTTGTCTAAATTTATAACTTATTTTGAAGAAATTCTATAAATATGGTGTTTTTCTTTTCAAATAATTATTTTAATTCTTTTTTGATTTCACATATAAACTTTGGACATTTTTTTGTCCTGAATATGTGTATTAGTTTTGTACTCTTAAAAGTATTTCATCATCGTGTATTTTAGCTACTTATTTTGCATAAAACCATTTATTTTTAGAAAATAAATATTTTCTCTTCGTATAATAATGCTTTTACATCTTTAACAGACTTTGTACCTAACAAACAGAGCTCTGAAAAAAAATTTGAATTTACAGTTATGTAGTTCTGCATGCCAACATTTATGGGAAATTCCCTCTACAACACCTAAACAATGAAAAGCGTCACCTTTCTCCTTTTATGAAACAATGATGAGATGTAAAATTCAGCTTCACAATAAGCCTATCAAGGTATCACACACTTCTATGTGTACTTTCGTCTTGTGGCAAATTATAGAGAGACTTAGTTTAGATTCATAAGCAGACAGAAATACTAAGAAAAAATATCTGAACCCCTTTCATGAAACAATTTTAAAAACTTTGCTTTTCCTTATAAAACTTTTTAGGTTTGTGCAAAAATGAAATTATTCTCATTACACAGTTCCACTATACATATTCAACTGTACAAAACCATTAATAAAAAAGGTTTTCGTATTAAAAAAAAATAAAAGAGTAGAGTTATGAACTCCTAGTGGGGAGCTCAACGTTAAATCTTGAAACCTACACAAACTGCATTATAATTCTACAAAAATTTAACAAGTCATGACAGCCTGCTGATTTTGATTTTTACTCATTAAGATTAGAAGTTTTCCCTATCATTTTATTTTTATTTTCTTATAAGAAAAAGAAAATTTTTACTGGTCTTGCTTCTGTAAATGGGTCAGTCTTATTGATATGGTCTCTGTAGATTGTTTGGCATGAAATAACCAATTCTTGTGTCTGAGTTAGTGCAGACATTATTTAAATGTTTTATGTCTTACAATTTTACAACAGTTTGCAGTAGAACTCTGTGCTATGCTACATCTCATTACATCATTATGTGATACGACATGGCTAAATGAAGTGTGAAGTAATATAAAGTAATGACTCATCAAGCTTAGAGAGAGAAATATAAAAATAGAAACACTAAGTCAAACCTGCAAAAAACCTTGCATTTTCTAAAATGTTTGTGTGCAATATTAAAAGCAACAACACCTATATGATTGCTATAACTGGTAACATTTCTACTGTAAAATAGAATGAGTAAACAAAACACTATCCTATTGTCTGAAATAACTTTTCTAGTCAAATCTGGTGTCAAAATTATTGTGCAAAATCTGTATAAAAAATACATTACTAACAGAACTGTATAAACAGTATAAAATTTTATTTATGATTCTTTATGAAAGATCAACATTGGAACTTCCTTACAGGAACATCTGCATAGGGCAGATCCAAGCAGGCCTGATCCCCAAATTTTGTTTTTTTCCCAGTGTTGTCTGAGGTTGTCAAATGGTCTGGGGGCTGACAGATTATCTACTGGTTTTATGTTACAGTCACATTGGGAAATAAGGATAACATAATCTAATTTGTTCTCATCTGCTTTCGTCTGTGACTTGTTCCCATTTTTTTTTCCTTGTGGTAAAGTAATCGGGTATGTTTATCTCTACAGATAGCATTTTATCTCTACAGTTTATCTGTAGAGATGTTTATCTCTACAGTGAGGATTCACTGTATTTTATGCAAAATTAGACTTGTCTTTTGGAGGCTGCTTTTTATAAATTGTAGAATTCTTAAACGTTAGTATGAATATCTTTACTTTGTCATAAAAAGAAGCAATATAAGCTTGTCCAAAAATTAAAAGTCTGTAATCTGAGAAGAATGATGTGTGCAGCCCAATTAATCAAAAGAGATTTTCACAGAACCACAGAATATTCTCAGTTGGAAGGATTTGGTTTATTTGAATTTTTTATTAAACAATATTTAATTTTTTTTAATAAGTCACATAATTTATCTGCATAAGAAGACCATTACCATTAGTCATTGTGTATGTCTTTTCAATATCTTGGAAATGTCATTCTGCTGCTTATACTTGGAAAATTGTTTCATGCTCTAGTTCTTGGAAAATACATATTTTTTTAAAAATTGTTTTTCAAACATTTTGGAGAGAAAAATGGGAAAAGAAGAATTAAGGGGATATTACTCTAAAGAAACTGGAAACCTGCCAGTAGTAATGAATAGCTTCAGAATACAGAAAACTAAAGGGAATTTATAGCAATTTTTTGAGGTATATGCTGTGTGCCAAACAGTACGTCACCAAATTCTATGCGTAAAGTAAAACTACTGTGCTATTTTTTCATACCTCTGTTGATCAATCAGCTGGGATCTCATTAATCTAGTGGTTTGATCTTTAGCTGTAGCTGACCAGCCATCTCAAAAATAAGGAAGAGAAAAGAAAAACATTCATTAAAAGAATGAAATTTTGATACAGCTGTAGGTATACAAAGTCCCTAAGACATATTGATATCTTGAATTTTTCTGTACTTTAATCTTATTTTCTATATATACATTACCAGTTATATTAGGACTGGCAATGTTGTTGATTAGAAAGATATAGAGTTTGCTTTATATTCTCTAAGGTTTCCTTTAACTCAAGAAACCTTTCCACCAAAGACATACTTTGTCTTCACATTACCAAACCAGCGCTTTTCACAATGATCTACTAGTAAAGTATAAAAATCTAGTATCTTGTGTAAAGTAATGGTTTCATGTACTGCATTCAACTTAAGGGATAAAAGAATCACCACACCAAAAAAAAAAAAAAAATCAGTTGTACTTTAATAGTTTTTGACCTTTCAGGAAAAGATACAGTCCACTTCCCTGCTGGATGTTAGGCTCAGTGACACAGAAGATAACTTGCCAGGTTTCACAGTTTTCTAAGATTCAATATAGCAAATGAAAGATACTGCGAAGAATAAAACATCCTTAAGACAGATATCAAATATACATCTATTGAACCAAACTAACACTTGCAAAGTCCCAGTAGACTTTATAAAAAAATCAACATCGTATTGCTTTCATTTCATACCCTATATAGATTAAGAAAGTATTTCTTTTATTAACTTTCTGCATACAAGGTGGTAGAAGCCATTTGTAATGGAATCTGTTAGTCCAGAGGGAAGGAATCAGATTGCAATCCCACTTGTCTCAATGTAAATATGAAATAATAGAAACAAGTATTTGAAATTTAAAGCATTTAAATTACAGTTATATATATTTGTCCTATTAATCGGGAGTTATCTGCTTTTATTTATTTAATTAAATCTCTAAAATACTCATATAGCACTCATATAGCTGTTTACTCCCTCCCTTCTCCCATGTAACAGGTGGAAGGAAGATGAGAAGTCTTGGGGATCAGGTCAGCTCTTCCAGTTATGCTCCCTCTCAACCTCTTACCCACTCCAGCCTGCTCTCCGGAGGTGCAGAGTGGGAAAATGAGAAGGCCTCAAGAATCTGCAAGCAGTATTCAGGAACAGCCAAAAGACTGGTGCGTTATCAACACTATTCTAGCCACAAACACAAATCACACTACCATGATGCACACTGCTGTGAAGAAAATCAACTCCATCCTGGCCAGACCTATTACCTGGAGCAATAGCTTTACATGTCTGAATGACTAAAAATATGAAAGGTGAACATATATGCACATATAAGACAGACCTCAACATCAAGACCCAAGATATTTACATTATTATATTTGAGAATAATATGCCATTTTAGATTTAGAAAATCTCAATAATATTGCATTCCTTTAGAACATTTCTGGAACAATGCATAAGGAGACATAACAAAAGATGCATACTTTGAACTCAAAAGTTTGTAGATTTATATATTTCCCTATTAACTCATATTTTAGCATTGATCTTCATAGATCAAACCTACTCTCAGACTTTTGCCTGTACCATATGATATGGGAGAGAGAAAAGCAATCAGCAGTGGAAAAGAATAAAGTTAGGGAGGGAGTAAGGTAAAATAATCCTCACATACAGTAGGACCATGGCCATCAGACCAAAAGAAATTATTATTCCTCTCTATTCAGCAGTGTTGATGACACCTCTGGAATACTACACTGAGGTTTTGGGTCTCGAATTCAAGAAGGATTTTGAGATACGAAAGATACATCAGAAAGCTACATGAGACAGGGAGGGGGAGCTGAAGTTTCTTAGTCTGGTGGAGAAGAGGTTAAGGGGAAATTTCATAGTATTCTACAATTATCTGAGGGGAAGTCACAAACATGAAAAAGGCCAGATGGTCAAAGATCAACGGTCACAAACTGTGGCTTGAGAGGTTCACACTAGGCATTAGGAAAAGAGTTGTGACTAAAATGTTAGTGCAATACCTAAATGGGTTGCCCTGAACAGTCCTGGGCTCTGCACCTGTGGAGTTGTTTGAGACTCAGCCAAAGTCACAGCCAATCTGATCTCATGAGGGTAACAGGTCTATTTCAAACAAAAAGTTAACAAAATGGCCTTTAGAAATATCTTTAAAACAACACTTTTTATAATTCTATGGCTATATATTTCCTGGTTTTATATTATAAACACCAAAGAGTGCTTATAGATACTGACAGCAACTAAGAATCCCTTCACCTAAAATTTACTTTGAAAAGGAGTTACCAGTTTTTAAAGAGTGAGGCATCATAATAAAAAAATATTTAAAACCTTCAAACTGCAGCCCTGAATGGTTTTAAGCATAGTCAAGAACTGGAAATTTTATTTACCATTTCAGCTTCCACATGTTTCAATATGTTGAAGACAAAGGTGCCAGGATAGCACAGGATAGCACAGATCACCACCACTGTCTGAGCAGTCTGCATTATCTGTTGTGTCAATACAAAAAGAATTTCAGTTCCTAGGACTCTTGATACAGGATCTTTCAGAAGCACAAATTGAGTTTAAAAAAAAAACACAAGAGAAAGAAAGGTTGTTAAATGTCAAGTTTCTCACTGGGTTACAGTTTAAAGCTGATTTATTTTATTTCATTAATAGCAAGATCATATGAGAGGTTAATTCTCTTTCTGAATGGTTTTAAATGGAATCTACTTGAACCAGGACTTGAGATGAGATAAACAAAAACCTATGAGCAATTTGTTGATTTATGATTTTTTGTTTATTTTAACAGACTGATGATCCTTAATCAAAACTTCCTTCAAAATAAGGTAACATATTTGTTCAAGAATGTGTAAACAATTTGTTTATAAAACATGTCTAAACAACACTAAAGGTCTAAGATGAGAAATCAAATATGCCACTGTTGCAATATATTTCTCACCTTAGAGATTTGTTAGGTTATATCTTATGGAAAAACTGTGAGGTTTATGAAAAAAAATAAGAAAAATAAATCATGCAAACTCTAGAGGGGAAAAATATTCAAAATACCTCAAACACTTTTCTGATTCACATCACTTACATTTTATTAGTATGCATGGATCAAATGTGGCCCTAAAGAAGCAGAACTCTTCTATCTTCTAGTCTTGGACACAAAACTATACAGTGATCTTTTTCCAGTGTGAAAAAAGAAATTTTATGGTCATTTTGTTAAGTAGAGCTATTCTCCATCCACATTTTCTAATTGTTTTTTGACATATTAATAACTCAGTTTAATCACTGTTTAGTTTTGGAAACCATTCCATGGTTTTAAAAGCTTTTGCTTGTTTGTTTGTTTGTTTGTTTTTTTAAAAACTTCCTTCTTGAAGTTTAATTTGATACAACTAAGTTTAGTGTGATAATAATAAATAAGTCTTTAACATCAATTCACATTGCTCACATTTTACGTGATTTTAGAAATGTTATTGCATTTCTTCTGAGAAGTATGATTTCAAAACTGAGGAAAATTACTTAGTCTTTTTTTTTTTAATAAATCTGTGCTTACTACTTGTCTTGGTTTTTGCTTCTTAGTCTTCTCTCCATCTGGGAATAGGGGAGAAGGGAGAAGCCGAGGTGATGTGAGCAGATTTAGAAACTATATTCAAGATTTGAGTCAGTAGTGACTGTGACTTAGGGATGTTTTTCTGCTTTCTACTCTATTCTTTTCTTGACTAATTCCTCTTAACATAATATTTTAGCTTTTTGGCTTCTGCTAAGGTTTTTACATGGCATTTTAAGAGCCAACTACTGCACGATTTTTTTTTCTCTGTGAAAATTACAGGTGCAATATTGAAACTTTGTCATATATGTGTCACCTTATGATGAGAATATTGACGGGATTCTAAATGACTAGGGTACTAGCGCTTCATCTATTATATTACACCTTATATGGAACATTGGATTATTATACCGTCTAAAACGAATGAGTGTCTTAAAGTTAGTGGTTTTCCATATTAAAAATAGAAGAAAAATATTAAGAGGTTTCCAAAAATTCCTATTAAGCATTTGAACAAATGTTTATTAAAAATCGTAATGTGTATACCTTTACATATGATGCAATGCAAAAGAGTTGACACTACTATTCTACCTGAAAACAATGCTTCTAACATATGGTAGAGCTCTCTTGAGAGTATTGAAAAATTGATCTAGTCAATAAGGCCTGGTAGTTGACTGAGCAATTGGCATGCTGACTGAGCAAAGGATCTGTAAGAAATTCATCCACTATCTGATAATAGGGAAGACAGTCTTGTGGATTAAAAGCTGCATAAAAGGTAGGAAATGAAAGAGTTGAATAACAGCCTTTTATCCTTCAATAGGTGGTTACTAGTGAAATCCCACAGAGATCTGTGTTGTGGTATTTCTATTTCAGTAGGTTGGTGAAAGATTTAGAAAAGGAACTAGTTAATGAAGATATAAAATTAAGGCAAAGACAAAAATAATTTGGATTAATAAAAATCTAAACTGACTTAACAAAATGAAGAAAATGTCTGGAAGATGAGAAACAATCATGCAAGGAATAACAATCTTAATTGTACAGGTGATGGACTGGTGTTCAACATGTCCTGATGGCAACCCTGCTGTTATCCCAGAAGCCAAGTTAACAGACCAGTAGAGCATCTTGAACATATTACTTTCTTAAGCCAAGGTATAGACAGATACAGAACTCCATTATAGCAGGTGGTTAAGAGATAGTTTGTCTTTCCTTCCACAATTTTTACTTAGAAAACATGATAATGCATACGATATAGTACAAATACCAGTATGAAAAGTGAGAGTAAACTAACCAACAAAGTGAAAGATGGCAAACAAATTCTACAAGACACAAAAGTAAGCATTAAATATTGAACATAAACATAGCATTTAAGTTTGATAAAGATGGAAGTGTATTACCATGTACTAACATTTTAGTGTATAGAAATAAGGATAGAGATGTGAAAATTTTATTAATTAAATTCATTTCACATAAATGTTGTAACATTTTTATTTTATTTCATTTTATTGTGGAAACTGCTCAGTTTTGTAATGGCACAAAACTTCTACTTCTGCCAAAAATTTCATTCTAATTATAGTTATCCTTTGTCTCAAATATATGTCAACTGTGAAGTTTCTGCTTAGGGGTATTGACATGCTTTCAGAATTCACTGTGGAGTTTCTGTTTTGAATAGGTAATATGTTGTATATAGCGTATAGAACTGATTACCATATCCAGCAGAGTTTTTACCAGTAACTAAAACTGAAATTGTCGCAAATCTGTACTGATCTACCAAAGGAAAGAAGTATTAATGCAGTTTTTAGATCAAAGTATACTGTACGGGTATGTCTACCAGCTTATACTTTCTCTCAGTTTTTATCCTTATTTTCCTTTCTTACTTTATTTTCTCATTTTCTCTATTTTCACAGATTGTCTAGAAATGCTCTTTTAATTCACTTTCAAATATTGGTATAAAATATACTGTGTAAAAAAAAATACATAAATACTTCAAAGATGTGCTAAAATATCTCACTGAAGGCTACATACCACAAATTCCTTCCACAGATTGAAATATTAAGCTCAAAATTTAAACAAAATAAATTGGAAATTCACTAGTCAGCTGAAAAATTGGTACTTATCCAGACAGTCATTGACACAATTTGACAATCATTTATTTAAACCTAGTAACAGATACTAAATACATTTGCAGAAAATTACTGTCAGCAAGGAAGTCTTTAGGTAGTGTCTATTTTTGGGACAATGTAAGTACACAGTCCTAGTACAAAGATAAAATTTTATATTTAACACCCAATATTTTTTATGGATTATTTTAATAGACTTCCAGATAATTGCTAAATTGATCATCATAGGTGATGTGCCTACTGGTATTTAAGATACCCTGGAGGCCTGGTATATCCAAAAAAAGTTCTACCTGGAACAAGAGCTTGGAGAGAGGAGATTTGTTTGCACACCATTGTAAATAGTATTTGATACCGTAAATCTGTGCAACAGAATCCCAGTCTCATCCTTTTATAATAATTAATATACTGCTCATTATATGAGAAACAAGTATTAAAGAGGTGATTCAGCTTCCCATTAAGACAGATTGATTTAAGGAGAAACTTTCTAGACCTCATTGACTGTGTTGACTAGATCTCAGCTACTATGAGAGTTCAAACACATATCTCCCATTAAGATAACTTCAATGTGCGTAGCACTCAAAAGACTGAATGTGGTCTTTTTTTAAAGCAATTCAAAGAAAATAAGCTCTTCAAGTGTGTGATTACTTTAACCCTTATAAGACATCTTAAACACAACTCGTTTATTAGAGACATTGAAATTTATTGTGGTAGCTCTTTTGCCACTAACTTCTGATTCACAAGAGCACTTCTCCTCCTCAAATCCTCTTTCAGACCCACAGGCTACATGAGGATAACTCAAGCCTAGGGAGTCTTAAATTTTACTTATGACCTTTGTTTAGGCAAATCCATTGGACTTCTAAAATGGGATAGATCTGAATCTCCTGAAAGTATGCATTTCTCTTCACTGGTACGAAACGACACTGTGTTAGGTCAGATATAATTGTGAAGAATCAAATGTAGATGTCTGATATTTGTGGGATAACTGATATTTTGAAAGCAAAAGATAAGACAAGACCAGAAGATGTTATGTACTTTATTCATGCTGCATGTAAATATGCTGTATATATTTCAAACCGATGAGAAAATAAAACTTTAAAATTTCATGACTATTAAAGACTAAAAATAAATAAGACTAAGATTAATCAATTTTATTATATTTAAAATTGTTATGAGTAATTTTTTTGTCTGTGTTGGTTTTGTTATTTATCAAATGTATTATATTTTTATAACATCTAATAGATTTCCTGAAGATCAGTGAATGTATGGTTGTACCAAGTGCATTTTCAGATGATGACTGGACCATGGTTTTTGCCTTTAAAGAATAGCTATCTTTCTTTCAGAACAAGTAACACTATACAGGATATGAATGACAAAAATGCTGTGGAAATGCAGAGAACTGAAGGCAGTGAAAGAGAAGACAGGTGGGTCTCCAAGTCTCAGTTAATGGTTGAAGTAATATGTATATAGAATTAAAAAATTGGTCATTATCAATACTAATAAGAAGAAATTATAACTGATGAAGCCATGACCGAATACATTCTTTATAGTAAAAGGATACTTGTCGTACTTCAAGAACTACTTCATCTACAAATATATAACATTCTCAGTTGAGATGAGATGGAAATTTAAAGTCTTCCTTCAAAGTCAATTTAAGTCCATAGGGGTATTTCTATTAAAAATCAGAAGAATTTGGATTAGTTCTTAGCTTAAAAAAGATCACAAACCAAATGGATGCAGAGAACTCTGTAGGGATAAGTCTTTTTGCTTACAAAAGTTAGAAAAATAAACATGATATTACAAATAGATATTTTATAACTACTGTAAAAATATGAACAAAAGTTTTGTTATTTTTTTTTGTTTGTTTTGTTTTGTTTTGTTTTTTTCCCCTCAAAAAACTATAAATAAGGCCTTTCTGCTGGGAATTCTAAAACAGGGTTCAACCCTACCACAGTGTTAAATTTGAATGAGATATATATGGATACAATTTCTACTCAGTCTTAAAAACTATACTTCAAAGAAAAAAAAATGTGTCTCATACAGAGGAATTCGGAGTTGAACAAACCCCATTTGATGTTTTCTGTGATGTTTGTGTGTTCTGAGTATAAAACAATCTCAGATGCGAAATGTATAGTGGGAAAAAAATTTAGTGACAAATACTGGTGTCTGAAAGTGTAAGGAACTACAGTACAAATTTTTTGGGAAAATACAGTTGGTTTTGAAACCTTAAAACAGATCTAACCCCAAATAATGATTCTCATTTACAAATGTTATGCAGAGAAAAAAAAATGGCAACAAAATGATCTCCAGGATCCAAGTTTCCCTTAGGTAAGAGGGACACAATCAAAATCCACCAGTCTAATGTAATATCGGTCAAAATTAAGAACATCCATACCGAAACCTAACCAGAGCATGGATACTAGTTCCTCAAGTGCAATATAAACATTTACTCTCTGTGACCACTCAGTTTCAAAGTTACCTAAATTTAATGGATATTTCAACCCATCTTAAAGCTAAACCCCTCTATTCTTCAGACCTACAATGAACATTAATGTGAACAACATCTGCCATGTCTCAAAAGCATACAAAGAAGGTCCCTCATTCTGTCCAAATCTGGTATTCATTTACAACATTCAGATCACTCAAAGCCTGCACACCAAAGGTTGAAAAAAACCCCACCAAACAGATGACAGAAACCAACATCACAAACATAGTTTGCTAATCTCTGGAATTGAAAAGCAAGAAGCAGTAAGAATCTACCTGTAGGGTGAATGATGCTGAAACTGTAATGTCTGTGCTATGCACATTCTGGGGGTTTTCAGTCTGGTCCAAATGTATTCTATAAACAGTGCACCCCTCAGCAGTTAAATGCACTCAGCATTTTCCTGGAATGAAGCATGGATGACTGTGAAGAAGTGCCTGCCATTTTGTGTAGTAGAATTAACATAGTCAGATCTATTTATTTTTTTTAAATGTTCATGGGACAGGAGGTTTTCAGCACAGTAGTACAGAAAAGAGAATGAGACAATCTGACTGTTTTGGGAGGAGATAATAGCTTACTTCTTTCTCAAGTTAAGTACAACTAAGAACCTAAGTATCTAAGAACAAAAGTCTTCCATCTCTTCTAAAGCATATCTTAAAAGGAGCAGTTGAGGGAACTGGGATTGTTTAGTTTTGAAAAGAGGAGGCTCAGGAGGGACCACATTGTTCTGTACAACTACTTGAAAGGAGATTGTGGTGACTTGGAAGTCGGTCTCTTCTGCCATGTCTTAAGGGAAAGGCTGAGACAAGATGGCCTTAAGTTGTACCGAGTGAGGTTGAGAGTGGATATTAGGGAAAACGTTTCACTGTAAGAGCTGTGAGGCATTGGAATAAGTTGCCGAAGGAGGTGTCAGAGTCACCGTCTCTGGAAGTGTTCAAGAGGTGTCTGGATGTGACATTCGGGGGTATGGTTTAGGGGTGATTATAGTGGTGCAAGGCTGATGATTGGACTAGATGATCTTGAATGTCTCTTCTAACCTTGATAAATCTGTGTTTCTGTGATGTTATATGTAAATAATCTAATAAACTGGCTGCTATATAGAAGGTGCACTCTTTGTTTTCATTCAGCATCTGTTCTCCAACAAAGGCAAGGTCTTCTGAACCCCAGGTAGATGCAGATGACTAACATAGGTGGAAAGGGATGGGGAGAACACACTAGAACTGATCCATATGCTTATTATCAGAGATATCTGAGGGGATCTAGCTATAGTCCTGTTACCACTGTTTTCTATTTACTAGCTGTAATCATTCATTTGTTTGCATGGAGAAAGCCGAATGACTATGTGAGGTATATTGGCTCGTTATAAAGAGGAAAGGGATCTCTGAGTCATGTATTCTTAATCACTCTTTAAATGGTGTAGGATACCTAAATGCCCATTTTCAGCATTCTGATTTACCCGGTAACTGCAATGCTCTCATTGCACTTAGCTCAGAGATCTGAACCTGTCTTCTAATTGCTAATTTTTGCTGCCAGTCTGGTGGCACATAGGCAATCACAAAACAGCATAAACTGTGAGGATGCCAAATCTGAAAAACTGTTTCAGTCATCTCTTTCTAGAATTAGAGAATTTGATTGTTGGAGAAGAAGACTTGAAAAAAAAATAATTCTAGGAATTTAGACTCGTGCAGCTGCTGCTGTTAGTGAGGAAAAGAACATGAAACGCAAAAGATGGTTGAGTTAGTTAGTTTCACTGACAGGGTATTCAAACTGATTTCCAGTTGTTCTGTCCTGAATAAATGTACTGATACTGCAGTAAGGACTTTACAATGATTTCCATGTCTCACACTTGGCTTTGTCAGCCATACACATCAGCTGAATGACGGAAATAAAACTAATTAAAATCCTACCCCTTTTCACAGTACGAAAAGACTTCAAATAACCATCACAGTCTTAAGCCAAAATAATTATAAAATGCAAATCTGTGTCAGATATATTGTATCTTTTAGCTATTAATGTTTATAGCAAATAGAAACTTAATTTCAAAATCACACGTTCATTTATATTAGCAGTACTTATCAAAAAGAATACCTTTCATGTGGAAGTCCTAGCTTTCAAACTTTTCAAGCCTTACAACCCTAACATTATCGTACTTCCTGCAGACTTCTGCTCCTATTGTAGTAACATAGGGTTGAAAAGGACTTCATGGATTACTGAGTCTTGTCCCCTGCTGTGTATATAATCCTGAGCCCACTGAAGTCAGTGGGAGTTTTAGCTTTTTCTTCAACAGTAGCATGATTAGGCCTAGAGTATCTCAAAAATATCCAAATTAATATTGTATTTTTACACATTTTCCTAATGACTTGTTAAAGATAATATTAAAATATCTTAAATTCCAAACATGATCAGTTCAGTGTAGTTGCAATTTGTTTTTAAATTCCTTGTTCAATGAAGAAAATCTTAAAATAACACTACAGAATTTAATCTGGTTCATGTCTAGTCATAGAAGGTCAAAGCACACTGAGCTTAGATATCTCAAGCAAAAGGCAGGTTAGGGGGAAATTTAAGCTGATTTAACTCTTCACCATCGTAATGATCCAGGGAATTGGAGTAACAACAGTTACAGATTATATTCATATTCATATATATTCAGATTATATTAATAGGGGACACAAATGTCTATTGGCCCTGAAGATATGTACTTATCCTGTTCAGTTTTTTTTAATTAGGTTAAAGACACAAGATGAGTCAACTGGATTAATCTTCCAGATCCACATCTACACAGAGTGAAGTTAATATATCTCAGGTGCTTTCACATTTTTGAGATGTATTATGAAAGAAGGACAGGAAAGTGAAGTGAAAACACTTGCTACCATACAAAACCTACTGAAACAGTTATTATTTACCAGTTTACTTAACACTGTAAAATTTATTTGAGCCAACAAAAGTTATCTGAAGTTAATTGTCTAGTCAAAGGCAGTGAAGTTTCCTTTGTAAGATCAACAGAGACAAGCGGAGAACCTTTGAAATGCAATTCAACATAAACACCTGTCTTGGACTGGAATGATTCTTCCTATGACAGAAAAAAAACCCTGAAGCATCAGATTTCAATCTGGTTTTGTTTTTTTTTTTTTAGAAGAAAAAACATTGGAACTGATAAAATATATTAGCTTAAAGGATTACTTTAACTATGATTTTAAATTATGCTAGTATACTATAGGACATAAACAACTTTAAAGATTTTACAAAGAAACTAGAATAAATACCAAACATATGTGTGTCATTATTTCAAAACCAGGAAAAATAGTAGAAAAATGTGTGGTTGATTTGTCTTTAATACTAGAAAAGCTGAAAATTAATTGCTACTAATAATATCTTAAAGCCAGTATGAAAAATTATTTACTACAATTTGTAAATCAGTAGTTTATGAGGGAGAGAATTCAGCTTTGAGTTAGAAGCAGACTTCAGAAAAGTGTTACTAAGATTTAATGTACAAGAAGTTTTTCATTAAAACACATTCACATTCTTCTAATCTCAGTAAAAAAATGGTGCTTGAATTATATGAGGTCTTCTGCAATGAGATTTTCTGCATTGATGTCTTCATGTAAAACAATTCTGAGGATTTACATCCAAACATATAATACAATTGTTATTATAGTCATATGTTCCAATATATGCTCCTCAGATTTCTAGCCATTATACTTTCCTGCTTGTTCCTTGCAAATATTTTTTTAAAAATCAATCATTGTTCTCCTTTTAGAATCCATGAACTCACATTTATTCCCTTATTCTATGAATTTTGACTCTTTTCTAGGCATGTGCAATGATTTCAGGTTTTGTTTCTTAAAGTGAATCACAGCTGAATGCTGGGTTGCCTGATCCTGGGTTTTGCCTTTGTTTTCTTTTGTTGAAATAAACACTATAAAATGTTGATGGTGATGCAGCCACTCGGTGAGGAACCTGTGAATAAAAGCAATAAGAATTTACCTACTCGCTTATCTTTTACACTGGATGATTTCATAGCACAGTTTAGTAAGCTGGGAAGAAGGCTACTCTAGGATTGTATAGTACAAAAAAAAAGAAAAAAAAAAGAAAAAAATCCAAACAAACAATAAGTTTAAGCAGTTACTGAAGCTAAAAAAAAAACTCATGCTTTCTCATATTCCTTTACTAGTCAATTTTCAATTATAGGATAAGTTCTTTACATAATTTTTTTTAATTAAAAAATAAAAAAGTAAGTTTTTCTGTGGTTAAACATCATAAAGATTATTTTTAATGACAAAATATAATACAGTTCCAAAAAATGAATATTTCACAATGAAAATATTGACAGAACTAAATGCAAAGTTTTTCTGATTTCTGTAACTGGATGCAACCTGGTGCATGAATTTTTTTGTGTGTTCACAAGTAATTTCAAATGCTTGCTTCAAATCAGTAACATATAACATAAAACTTACAATTCAAATTTATACCTGTTAATATCTATGGGGACCCTTATGAACCAATCCATTTTTTATATTTTGGGTTTCATTTAAAAATCTACTGTATAGCTGAGTATGAGGAGAACAAGATAAAAATCAGAAACTATTTATCGGAAGTTCCAGTTGATAAGTCATCTATTCCTGGGTCATTTTGAAATAAATATTCTGTTGTTTCTTTTCTGCAATACTACAGTCCTGGAGGCAAAGATAAACCAAATGAGACTGAAAATAAAATTGCAAATCTATATACCACAGGAAGAAAACAAAACCAAATAGAACCAGGCACTGATCTTCAATAAAGACATTAGTCTATTAAAGACAGTGGTTTATAAAAGTCTTCCTTTTGCACTGAGACTTGACTACCATACAGTACTTTTATCTATCTGAGTTCCTAGTTACTATTGTCCTTCATATTTGACATTAAAAGAACTTTTAAAAGTGTTTCTGAACTACAGTAGTAAGTTATGAATTGGAAAAAATCATATTGAAGAAGTTTTATTTAAATGTATGGTCTTGTCTCTCCTAGTCACATTTTCATTTATAACCTTTTTGTGAAGCTACTGGATCTGATGGTAATAACTTTATATCTTTAAACTCCTAACTGTTTAATATTTTTGGATTTTTTTTATAGCACGCGTTTTCTCCTATGGTTGCTTTCAAAAAGTGGATACTGGTTAATTTTTATTTTATCTTCCTCAAATGCATGTCACACTACACTCTATACAGACAATGAACTAATCTGAAAATGGATCATAATGAAAGATGGTGAAATTTGGGTAGCAGAGACATGAAACCAGCCCCTGTTGGGTGATGCAATCCACACATCGCAATTGATACAGAGGCTCTCCATTAACCTTTTCAGGAGATTCAGAGATCTGAAAAAAAGGGTTAAGCAGAAGATAGAACCATCTTGATGCCACTTAAGTCCTAAACCCTTCAAATCTATTTAGTAGTATGTCTTATTACTACACATTAAAACATAAGCAAATTAGACTTCTTTTGTCATTAAATACAAACCTCATTTCCACCAGGTCACTTTATTTATTCTTCTTTCTGCACCTAAATTATAGCCTGTAACAACTTGCTAGTTAGAACACTTGCTCAAAATTATGTTAGAATTAAGAACTTTTCCTATGAGAGAGAAATATATTTATGTACTTATACACTTTATTTATTAGTGCACCATGAAATACTTTTCAGAAAAAAGTCAAGGTATATTTGATAAATCTCCCATCATAGTACAATATGGAACCTCAAATTAGGCATGATAAGTCTAAATCAAACCTTACCAGCATCTGCTTTATGTGAGAATTATGAAATTTTCTCACATATGATCTGTTCAATCTTTCTGAATATCCACTGGGAATTTTGTAAATCAAAACTTCTAGGTGTTACCCATAACTGTTTGAAGCTGAAACCCTGATTCTGTTTCTTTGCTTCCATTTTCTGTTGTAGTGTAATGATTTTGGGAACATATTTTTATATGAAAGTCTCATTTTTCTTACCATTAAAAATTCTTAAACATACAACCTTGTATGTATCTGAAAATTGCTCCAGCAATTTCTGCATTGATTAAGG
This sequence comes from Corapipo altera, assembly GCF_003945725.1. Lineage (NCBI taxonomy): Eukaryota > Metazoa > Chordata > Aves > Passeriformes > Pipridae > Corapipo > Corapipo altera. Next base: position 43,800,513 of record NW_020884872.1, on the reverse strand, counting down.
AAAAGGGGAAATTATATTTGGAAAAGTGTATATATTTGACCCATTGCTTGACATTTGTTTTCTCTCAGCAAATGGTTTCAAATTGTATAAAGCAGCCCAAAAAACCCCTTGTGATGAGATAATAAATTTATTTAGATGTATTTAATTATTTCTGATAAAATATCAAAATAATTCAATAAAAAATATTCCTGGTCTAATTACAAAGTCTTCACGATTAACACAAATCCATATGTTCACTTTGAAATATAACATCTCTATTTGAGTAAATTAGAACCAAGTCTAAAGTATTCTAATGTATGTAAATCCCAGAGTGAAAAATGTATTAAGTACAATTTACAACCCCCATAATAAATTACAATTTTACTGCGATGTAGGAAGACATTTATATTTTTCAGTGTTGGAAAAGGGACTAGTCAATCCCTTCAAGTATTCCCAGCATTTCTTTTGCTGTCAATAACGATTGAACTTTTGCAATGTTGATTTAATTCTTTAGCAGAAATCTTTCTGAGTAAATTTTTTTAGTAGTAGGTTCTCAAAGTGTTGTCACTCTAATGTGAACACTATCAGAAGATTGTTTCATGTCTTTCTTTTTTTTTTTCTAAGGTATAAAATGTCTTGTTGCTCTTATGCTTTCTCCAGACTTTTATATTTTTGTCCTGGGTTACACAAAGACTCTGGTACCCACTTTTTCTTTTCTCTTATCTCCAAATATGCCTACTAATTTTGGCTGTGGTAAGGGACTGAAGACGAGGGTGGTACTCTTCTATCCTAGAGGAAGAATGCATCCACCAGTCTGAAAAGACTGAAAAACTGCTGACTCAGAGGGCGTGCACACCTGCCACCTCAGGCTACGGGCTTTGTACTGGTCCAATAAAAGACCACATTCAGATTTCGCTCAGGAGATCAAGGGTCTCCATGGGACTTCTACCATGCAACTTCTACCACACAACTTCTACCATACAACTTTATTGTTGTATGATCATATCAGATCTACCACCACCTTGGCAGATCAGGACCTCAACCACCATCGGAGTTGCAGCGACCAGGTCTCAGGGTTGGATCCAGGGGGTGCCTTGTGGGTCCTTCCAGTCATAGCCCTGCTCCAACTGCCTGTGCCAGCACTACAGCCTCACTCCAACACTGACCCTCCAAACTATTCATGCCAGGAGGGGGGGGAGGCCATATGCCATCTCATTTTGGTCCAGTGGGCAGGAGCTCGGGAATTTTTCAGGTTAGTTTAATCCAGTTTTATCAGCATCGTTTAGCATTCTTCTTGATAAAGAGGGTTTTTTTCCACTTAAATCTGGGCACATTTGATCTCTCTCTTTCTTGCTCTGCATCGGAGAGAACCAGGGGTATTGAATCAGAGGAAGGAGTCATTCGTCCAAGGTCTCTACCTCTCAAAATTGTCTCAAACTGAGACAATTCTGCACTTACAGAATCTTAGAATAATTTAGAATCTGCAGTATCTGTATTGTCTTCAAGCTACTGGTAGTTTGCACCAACATATATCCATGTGGAGAGCATCATGTGATATAGATGTATACTGAGGACCTTGAGAAGGGAACTAAAACAACCAGCAGTTGTGCAGAAATTAAGACACTATCACTCAAACCATTTAGCATGTCTTGATTTAAGCCATTAATATAGGGTTATATGTTGGAAAATCTCCACAGTCCAGAAAGCGTTCCTGATTGAACATCTAGATTTCTTTAAAAAGCATTGTGTTAATGGAGTATTTATGAGACACTCAAATTCAATTTTTCACACTTCTTTAGAAGAGTCAAACTTCCTTTTCTTGCCTAAGAAATACTTTTATCATCAAGATCAAAGTTGGAGTTAAATTTAAAATACTGTTAGTTGTTTCCAGAGTATTCAGACATACCACCTAAGGAGCTACTTCAGGAATGTCATATGTATGTACACTGATAAATGGAAAAGAACTAGGAGTGTCTTCTTATTTTGTGCCCTTATTAATTGTTAGGTCACTACCTACAACTGGCTGTTTCTGAGACAAACCTATAGGGAGCACATGTGGATGTGAGTTAATCTATGTCATTTGGCTTCAGGTTCTTTTTTATTTGCTAACACTGAGTCAGCTCAAGTACAAACAAATCATGCAACACAGACACACCGTCGCACAGAATCTGAATGAAGATTTGCACAGATAGGGACTATATTACTTATACATATATTACAATAGGAATAATAACCCCTTTCCACTTGTATCTTTCATTTGCAACAGAGCCCCTAGCAGAATAGACTATATAAAATTTCTGGATTTTTAGAGGTGGAAAGCATGAACCATAAACAAGAAAAATTAGTTACCTCAAATTACCTATTGCGCTCACGGCAGTAAACCTCTTGTTGAAAAAAAAAAAAACCAAAAAAAGGTATCTGAGATCTGAATATGTTGTTTACAAACTATGAACAACTGAGATGTACATTCACAAAAGAACCCCACAGGAAGCTTTGTGGATGCTGAGTTAAAAGTTCACGGTACACAACAACACCTGATTTTTAGATGTCCTGCTATTTACAAGAACTCACAGCCCCAAATTACTTACCTAGGTTACTCTCACACTCATGCTGGCAGAGAATTAAGTGCCCAAGAATGAGAGTCAAAACTAGCAGTTGAGTAGGAGTCACATACAATAGATTCCAATGTAAATCATAAACCCTTCTCTCTTCTAGGCTAAATTATGTGACTGTAAGAATGCACTTATCTTCAATCAGGATCCCCAACAGAGTTTATATAGTCTGTGGTTGTCTAGGTATAATGGTAAAAATGAAAGCTCTCTGAATATTCCAAAGCTGAGCAAGGAAAGGTGTTTGCCATTTAACATCTTGTCTTCATTTCATATGCAACTGCCTACAAGGACAATTAATCAGGATTTAAGTGCCTTATTCTTTTGCAGACCAAGTACTTCTTGTGTGATATCTGAACGCCAATGAAGAAAATAAAGTGCAGAAGTGCACTATAAAATCTAAGTCTTGAGCATTAATGTTTTAATTATACAATTATGATCTATGAGATGGAACACAGTCATTTCTCTGACACCTGCTTCAACTCCACGTGACTTCAGTTCTGTAGGTGAAACAAAAGCTAGTCACTTTCCTATTCTGATTCTATAAAGGGCTTCTCATAAAAATGCCTGATATATACATACGCATATATGCTTTATATATATATATATATATATATATATAATATTTTTAAAAAATCCAAACATAAAGACATCTTTTTACTAGGCTGAAAAGTGTTGTAAGATTTGTAATAGAGCCTCTTACAGAATTCTTAGGTGAATAACAGAAGGAAATATGGATGAAATATCTAACCTAACACCTTGCAAAATACAAATAAATGTCCCTTTCAGAGTAAGGAAATCCCAAATTTTGTCTAGGCAGAGTATCTTTTCATAAACAAATATCAGATACTAAGTTTTTTTAAGTCATCAAGCAAACGTATCCAAGATTTATTTTTTGCATCCCATACAGTTCATTTTAATATTGAAATAATGAACATTTTAAAAATCAATGGCCACTGAAAAAAAAATCAGTATTTTATTCATAGGACCTATTTACTACAGAAAAAAAATACTTTTGATAAACTTGCCAGTTAAAATTGCAATGGTAATTTTAAAATCATAAATTTACCCCTCTACTGAGTATATGCTTTGGCACAGGTTAAATACAATACAATAAAATGTGATGTAATGACATCACTACCTTTACCCTCTTCCCCTCTGCCTTTCCTTTTTAGTGTTTAGTTTGTTACTAAAATGCTTTTACAAGATCTGAAATATAAAAAATGTCTCTAATTTGTACAGGAGGAAAATATTTACATTGAGTTGGAGAGTAGATCCTTCTTCGGGATTAGAAATTTTGTCAAAGTAAAATGAACAGGAAAGAATTTAGCACTGAAATGCACAAAATTTCTCCATTAATGGTGGAGAGACCCTACATAACCTCACTGCACTACCTAAAACTCTATGGTGATTCACACAGTATATATGAATTAAACACTAAACTTTAGGTGTAAATATAGGACCCATGTTAGGAAATCTCAATCCAGTGTCAATCCCCATCATGCACTTTTAAACGTTTCATTTTCAAATTCACATACTACAAACCTCAGTGGTTGTTTTCAATAATAAATGTGAATATTTGTATTTTTCCTGTTTGGTTTGGTCTTTTGGCTAGTTTTTCTTCTGCTTTCTTGTTTGTTTTTTTTTGTTTGTTTGTTTTTATTGGGAAAGGGTGGTTCATTTTGGGTTTCTGGGATTTTTTTTGAATAATAGAAGACTGAATATGGGAACTAAAATTTATAAATATAACCTCAGCTCAAAAAAGCCATATCCTATTTACTTTAAATATGTTTTGGTTTTCCAGAGATCTGTGATGTGAGATGAGTCTTGGCATGAGTATGATTTCAAAATAAAGAAAATAAAAGACAGTTTCTGATCTTTCTAACCCCATTTAATAATGAAAATCAACACATTGCTGCAATTGTTCACTAAAAGACAGAACATAAATGGCAGATTTCAAAGTCTTTATTCAAAAGGGGAAAAAAAAATCAAAACCAGGTGTTCCTCTGCCAAAAAATATAAAAATATCTGTATATTCTATTCAGAAATGTTTTGGATTGCATGGCCTCTCTGAGTCAAGTATCATTGAGAGTTCAGTAGTAGCTTTTGAAGTTCTCTTTGGAATCCAAGTAAAATTTTCCAGTTGAGATTGTAGTTACTACATTTCCAAACACAGAACAATTAATAAAATTGGCAGTAACTATTTTATAGAGGAGTTATCAATGGTTTAAATGGGTACCATTTATTGTTGTATGATCATATCAGAAAGCTCAGACATCAGCTCATATATTACTGTCATGTATCTTTATTGTCTGTTCCGATATGCTGAGTGCTTATTCACTATCTGGATAGTGATACAAACAAATGATTTTCGTAATAATAATAAACACACTTATTTAATTGGAAAACTCTGCACCAAATTATTTTTCCGTCTCTTGGTCAACTTAGCTTAATGAATAGATCATTTGTAATAAAACCTTCTGGGATATGTAGCTCATGTGGAAGTAATTATAATGTTGCTCAAAAGAAGAGTTGAAAAGGGTTGACATGCCAAAGCTTTATCCTTCAAATCTGAAGCTGATGGTACGTATGGCCTTCAAGGTTACCCTAGGGAAAGAAGCAAGGATGATGAGACACAGAGTGAATGAGAGGAAAAGCTGAGAGGAAAAGGGAAAAGTCTCTCCAGAGAGAGGCAGGAAGAGAGGGTGTCAGGTGCTCCTGGGTGCCTTCTCCAGTGCAGTAGGGGGTCTCATGTCATATCAACATTGACAATGGCACTCTTTTCCTCGGAAGAATTATATGGCTCTTTGAGACCCACTCAAAAATTTCTGCCTGTGGTCTTCCTTTGATGACACTACTGACACTGATTGAATAGGCTTGACTAGGTCCAAGTATTGCATACTGGCTGCTAAGTGTTGTGAATGGTTGTTATTTGTATAGTATTTGTTGGGTATAAAAGTGACAGTTACCCATTGTGCTGGTTTCGACTGCGTGAGAGTTAATTTTCTTCATGGTGGTTATTATGTGTCTGTGTTTTGGATTTGTGCTAAACACAGGGTTGATAATATATAGATGTTTTTGTTATTGCTGAGCAGTGGTTATACAGAGCCACAGCCTTTTCTGCTTTTCCCATTGTCACTCTGGCAAGGAAGTTCAGGGTGTGTTGGATCCCAAAGTCATATATCTGCAGAAAGGAATTTGAGTGGTCTCAGCAAAAGGCCATGGGCTACCAGAGCTGGGGAAAGAACATCAGTTTAAGTAAATGAGATATCATTGATGTGGAGTGCTCTGCCAGAAAAAAAATATGGGCATGCTGAAATATTTTTCTCACAGTGTATGAATTTTTTAAAGAGAAATCATAAATCAACAAATTAAAACCTAATTTTTTTGAATTTTGAAAGTATAATTAAAAATAGATAATTACATAATAAATAGTCTTTCTCTTTCTCTATATATGAAGATAAGCAGCATCTTTAAAATAAAAATATCTCAGGATATGCAGAAAGGGAATGGAGAAATGTATGGACAGCATAGAAACAGTATGTACCTCTGTATCAAAACCACACTTTATTAGCAGATATTTCTTTGCTCTTGTGTTTCATTAAAGTTATTTCAACAGCAGGGGAAATGAAGACTTGCACTGTGTTATTAATCTATAATAAAAGAAACAGGAAGAAGGTGTTTTCTTGCTCCTTTTCACATTAAAGTACAATGTTTCAGGCTAGTAAACTTTTTTTCATTCTAATGGATTTTCTTTCCCTGTAAACAAATGTAATATCTCATTTGCTCAGACCGATCTATGATGATGCACATACACCTCTATGTATTTATTGTGGAGTTGTTTGCAACTGAACATAGCAGCTAAAGCCAATAAACCAGATGCCAGAATGTTTTATGGCATTGTCTTGGGGACTCAGAGAAAAAGATCAGGACAAAGGGATGCCTCACACCATTGCCTGCCTGTTTCAGCCACCGCTTTGAATTCTTGCCACATCTCTGATTTATAATTGCATTCCCTACCCTTAAAAACTGGTTAAGAAGGAAATTGTTTTGGCTGGAATTATGTGGGCACATGGTTCTTTCACAATGCTTAGAGACTTAATCTGGATGATCTGAGTCATATTATTTAGCCTGTATTACTCCTACAAGAGACTTTAGTGGTTGTAAGAGCTTTTCTGAAGAGAGAAAAGGGTACAGTGGTCCATTCCCTTATTTGGATGTGGTTTAATTTATTGGATTGTACCATAGTGATATAATGCATTTGGATTTTCTTTTACATGATACTAATATTAGCACAAGGCTGTTTCTTCAGCTTTAGTGAAGCTGGAATTTCTCACTCCATGGTATTTTTATCTCATCTACTTTTATTTATGATATGAGCATCAGTCTTGCTGTTGCCATAGGCAAAATGGATTAGAAGCAAAAAGCAGCAACAAAGCACGTACACATGCAGCCTCATTTGCAGAGTTCCAGCAAGAGCATGTCTGTATTCATTCACTTCAGCCAAACTGCTTGTCTGTCAAGATTTGCTTCCAGTTATGGTGTTGTTAGCTCATAAGATTACCCTAAACACATTAAAATCTGGTTGTAAGACTACATATTTTGTTTGTCACTCAGCCATGAGGGGTTCAAGTGCATGGGTTGCTTCTAGATATATTTGCTGTATCAATACACCCAAAGTTGTTTCATTACCCATTTTGGTCCCTAATGTTGGAAAGGAACTCCACTTATGTAGACAATAGTGGCACATTGTAGTCAGCATTATTTAAATTAGGTGCAGAAACCCTGAGGATTAAAAAATAAAAAAAACTTAGAAAGAGGGTCCTTGGATCATGTTAACTGCCCACTTAAACTCTATACCTAAGACTGCTTTATTTGAAAAAAGAAAATAATGGCAGTGGAAGGAAAATAAAACAGACATTAAAACACAAATAGTAAACCAGAGGTAAGGGTCAAATTTATTACAGATTTATTCTTTTTAAAACAGAAAATTCATTTGGTCTACAACATGAAATAACCATCAGGTTCTTACTGTAGTCTTATTTCAAAGTTTACAATATTCAAACATGAGGAATCTAAGATGGTGGTACTCTCGAATCCCAACATTTTTTTTCCAAATTAATATATACAAAATTTTCAAATCAAACTTCTCAAATCCTAGTTTAAAATCTTTTACATAGGTATCTTATGCAGTTAGGCATTACATAACTGATGTAATCAGTTTATTAGATGAGGTTATCAGGAAAGCTATTTGTCAGTAAGTATTTTGGAATAGCTTTTTTTTAAATCTTGCATCCACAACTCCATTCAGGACACTAATGTCTGTAGACACTGTCAATGATGCAGTCTGGTGCAGAAGGTGGGACACCTATCATAATTTAGAGCAAAATTCTTCTTACGCCACAAAATTCTTCTTACGCCACAAAATTCTTATATTTCTTACTCATCCCCACAGTGCACCATGTTCATTGTAAACAGGTGTATCCAAGTTTTTCTCCTTCTTCTCAGATAAAAAAAAAAAAAAAAAAAGGCAGCTCATTTCTGAGTTTTTATAAAGAGAAAATATTTTTGGATTAATATTTTTTGAAATCTACCAACATAGATTACGTAGAGAGGGAAGGTTATCGGCCAGGAGCAAGAAGTAGGACACAGTGATTATGTGGATGATTATTATTACATGTATTGCTGATACAGTATCTAAATATTGCCAGTGCAGTATCTAAATAACAATTATATCTTCTATTGCAACTGATTATAGTATCATCAGATCTTGGTCCCTCCTGTTAAGACACGAGCTTCAGCAAGACCCATTGCTTTCTAGACTTCTCAGAGAATCCTAGATGCAGTTAGGTCAACTCAGTCTCAGATTTGGTCAGTGACCCTTATGTCTAATGAGTTATAATACTTGCAAGTTCAGCTAGAAACAAATTTACTGTCTTTGGCCTTGCAGAATTTATAATTACAAAGCAGTAAAACACCTGAACACCTGTGTAGCTATTTTAGGATTTTATCTCTGTATTCGACCAGATCTTACTGCTTTTATTTACCCTTCCAAAAGTAAGTGTTCCCCCTCTTTGAGCTGGACAGACCCTGCAGGCATCTCTCTGAGAGTGGGGATCCACCCAGAAGTTGCCTTCAGCCTCAGTAGACCAGTTTGCCCAGTCGACCAAATCTCTAGTAGTATTTTATACCCTTTTGAAGGCTGAAGTGCACCAAAGTCAATCACAAACATTTCAGCTCTCCACATCTCTGGAATACATTAATTATGGTAGGATCCAGACAGTTCCTCCTGTAAGACCCACTCGGTGTTCCTATTTTAGGACAAACCACATAGCCCATTGGAGGTGGTGGACAGTGAGAATATGTGTATGAGTGTTTGTGGAAAGGATGCATTTGAAGATCCAGTTATCTTTTCTCACCAACACATTGATCTCTGACATTGCTCTGGAACAATATACCATAGTGGACAATATAGTCTTGATATTTCATCTGAAAAAGTGATACTTTATATGATCCTTATAGCATGTTTGGCAGTCCAAAAATGTTTCCATAGCAACAGGATCAGAAATAATCCTGGGGAAAGTTGTCAAAAATCAGATTCTACCAACTGAAATTTGCTGAGATAATGTTAATTTAATAGTACATAAATGGTTAGGTTACTAATACCTATGTGAATAAATATTTATTAAAAATGAAAAACAAAATCAAAGAAACAAAAAAAGCCTCATAAGGTCTTAGAATGTTTTACAAGAGCTTATAAAGAGGTATACTAAACAGTTTTTACCAAGTTTTTAGATTTTTAAAGAATACTTACTACAAAAATATTTTTAAGATGGATTTCAATGGTGATTAAGTACCCAATGGGACTTAAGAATTTATTCTATAGGTACTAGTATATTCATAATATCCTTTCAAAAATTATTTTTATATTTGTAATTCTGGGTATTCCCAGTGAAAAACCTGATTGTTCAGGAAAATGTGATAGAAGATGCTTCTGTCAATCTGACCAAATTCACTATTAATCATTGCAAAGGCAGCATAATTCCACCAAGGTTGATAAGGATGAGCCCCAAACCTATTTTATGTTAAAACACAAAACAAGTGCAGAAGCACACATCATCTCTTCTTAAATCCAATATCTCATCTCTACTTCTCAAAATCACAGCTTCCTTTGGACAAATGAGTTATAAGTTGCTTCCTCCTTATTTGCCTTAAGTGACTAAAAGCTCTAAGTATTATGAAGACCCTAATCCTTATGTTCATTGTACCTATGCAGACAGTCTGGGTATGATCCTTCCTGGTTTTGTAGCAGGAAAGATAGGGGGCATTCCCAGGAAAGACATCGACCTTCTTCATTTGCCTGTTGCCACTCCATATAGACACATAGACAGACATATTGCCAAACCAAGACACATTCTTATAAACAGGAGAATAATATCCTCTTGTGCACAGGGCATACCCTCTTCCCCAATAATTTTCAGCCTTGATCTGCTTTTACATCAAGAGGTAAAAAAGGTAGACACCTGATGGGATTAATTTGGTCTTATGTGTGAGTTGGCTACTAAAATAAAGACCAGATGCAGATTTAGCCAGCACTTCTGTATTGTTTGAAAATTAAGAATCTATGTTTTCTATAAGATCCAGCCAAGACTAGAAGACATTTCAAACTATTATTCTCTTATGTTTTACACCTGTTCACTCAGACAACAGCAGTTATTATTGCACAGGATAATTCACTTGGCTAGTGGGTATCTAACCCTTAGTATTCCAGACAATTATTGAGTTGTGTTCCCTGACATAAAGATTACTAGACAGCAGAATCCATGAACAAAACTTGTAGTTTAACAAATATGGATAAAAGTATTAAATAAATTCTATTTTCGATCATCATTATAATAGATAGGAGAGTTAAATTTAAACACGTTGTTTTCAAAAGTCATTCTTATCAAGGATTGACAAGTAAATCTTGCATCAAGATATGTTTCTCTCACAGTCTCAGATTCATTTTTAGCATCATCTTGGTAGAAAGCTACAATGGTTAAATTTATAACTCTCTTCTGTGTCATCTGAAAATTGGTTCAGCTAATTTAAGTAGTACAGAGAAAATAGAAGTCATGTCTCAAAGGGTACTTACTTTATCTGAGGATCAACTGATACATTTTAAGATTTTGTGAGGATGATGCCATGGGAAGAAAAGCCAATACAAACTAACACAAACATAGAAATGACACTATAATTAACCAATTAACATTCTAAAATCGCAGAAACATGCTGTTATGAATTTGCAGAAAAAGAAGTAAACAAATGAGAAGAAAACTCCAAGTGATGTTTATAAAAAAGGAATTTTGGTCATACTTTTAAGCTTCATGCAGTTTCATCTGAAATGTCTGCTATATTCTGGATTCATACTTGCAAAGCCATGGAAGTATTTATACAATTATAACTTTTTTTTAAGTCCAGTGAGTTTTTTTGTTTGAGTTTGAAGAGTTTATTTTATCTATTTACTTTGCTGACACAAATATTTAAGATAGAAGAATGATCAATAGAGAATAATGATGAGCTGTTTGGATTTTTTTTTTTTTTGGTGAATGATTTTTTGTTTACTTTGGAAGCCCTTTTGGATCAACAATGATAAAAATCCTTATTTTGACACATGAAAGCAACACCTTTGCTTTTCAATTTTATTGTATAAGTTTATATTTTGTTGTTGCAGAATACAATATGTGTTGAATTTTCAAAAGTATACTGTAAACAAAGCTTTAGTAATGGTACTTTACTACAAGCTGGAGGACTGCATTTAACGTTTACTTGTTGTATGTGAGGAGGTGACCTCTTCTTCCAGGCAACTAGTGATATGACAAGGGGAAAATGCAAGTTGCATCAGGTTGAATATTAGGAAAAAATTTCTTCACTGAGAGAGTGGCTAAGCATTGAAACAGCTTCTCCAGGGAAGTAGTGGAGTCACCATTCCTAGAAGTGTTAACAAAATGAGTGGACATGGGCAGATTGACAGGTCAAAGGTTGGACTTGATGATCTCACATGTCTTTTCCAACCTTAATGATTTCATACTTCTACTAAGTCCTGCATCTACATTTGTAAATGCAAGAATGGCCACACATTGTTATTAGCAAACAAATTTTCTCAACTTGGACATAGTTAAGTATGTGTCATTTAAGCGTTGTTAGAACTCAGCAAAAACAAACATAATAAATGCTGGGCACTCTTAGGACCTTGAAATCAGGGTGGTAAAGTCTAGAGTATTTCTGCCTCTGAGAAATGTAGTGTCCTGGGGTAAAAAAGTGTTTTCCCCTAGAGTTAGAAAAGTGGTAACCCCCGAGGGGGTGGTGTTTCTTGGCGTAGGCCAATCAGAAGCTACATTTCACTCCTTTGAAATCAACATATTATAACAGACCGGAAAAGAAGGATGATGACCGAGCTGGAGGAGAAGTAACCATGTTCTGAAATCATGAGGAGAGAGGGGCCAGGAGCCCTGCTGGGGGCCAAGGCCCCACCAGCCCTGGTTGGGGGCTACAAGAACTTGGAACAGGGTTAAACTGGGCCAAGTACTGTGGCTAAGAGCTGGGGGAAGTTTCTTCGCTGTGAGTGGACAGCCAGAGACACTGAAACGGCAGCAGAGCAGCAGTGAACAAAGAACTGTGGCAGAAAGCCAAGAAGATAAGAGGGAAGCAGCAAAGACAGCATGCAGCCAAGCTGAGAGACACAGAGATGTCTGACGGAGAGAGAGATAGAGGACTAAGCTCAACAGAGACTGTTTTGGGGTAAGACTGAATTACTTTCCCTGAATCTTTGAGACCCCTCCAGGAAGGAGGGCGTGGACTTCTACTTGAAGAGAGTCCTGAAATACAGTAGCACCAGAGAGAGGAGCTGAGAAGCTCAGAGAGGTCCTGGAAGTTGGACCGGGACGGACAGACGGAATGCGGGGGAAGTGGCCTTGCCTCCCTGCCTACTGCCAAGCTGGCAGCTGAGACAGAGCCCAGGAGTTCTGGTAGGATGCTTGGGGCAAAGACTGAACTGAGAGCTGCCCTAAACGTTCTGAATCAGGAGGAACTTGAATCTCCCGAGGAAGAGACCGTCACGAAGATGCCCTGCACTTCGTGATATGATGAGGTGAAGCGAGCCTTGTCCCTGCTTCACAGTCCATGGGAGAGAGACCTCTGGCTGGAGCCGAAGGGCCGAGGGGTGAGAGAAGACCTCTGTGTCGTGAGTGGAGAGACACTGCTGCCCTGAAAGTGAAAAGGATCTTTTCTTCTTCTTTTCTGAACTTTTATTGGAGGTAAAGGAGATTTGATCTAATGTAAATATATTGCTTTACCATAGGAGAGAGAGTTAAAATTGTGTATATAATGTATTATAGTATTTATTTGTGTAATAATTGTAGTATAATTCCCTTCCTCTCATACTGAGTCTTGTGTTATGTCTGGAAAACACTTTCACATGGAAGTAAATTGTGGGAGGGGTGGGCTTGGACTTGGAAATTGGATTTTTGGGGGTCTCAAACCACAATGTAGCAATGCATAAGTTTGAGATACTTAGTCTAGATGATGTAGATGAAGTTAATTATAAACAGCCTGAATAATAACATCAAAATAGTAGTGGGAAAAAAATGTGTTTTCTCTTTATTTTTGATGGAAGGTTGTGTAATCCACCATACTTACAAAATTGTGAATTCTCTGGAACACAGACACTGAGACTTTGCATTGCTGGAGAACTGCTGCAGGCATACTTTCTGAAATATGAAGGACAGAGTCATCTTACCGCCTGCCTTACTGCCTCTTTTGATACATCCAAATATCAGTCCTTAAATTTAAAATAAAAAAAATATGTAGATTACTTACACACCTATCTCAAAATACAATGCAATATCCGAATTATCAATTTTTCATTTGGTGAAAGTGTTAGAACCCCAGTACTGAGACTGACTTGATTTTATTTAGGTATTATTTTCTGTTACATGTTTGAATGATTCAAAAGAACGAAGTAAAGTTGATTGCTAAATAATTTACAGGTGACTGAATCATCTTTAAAAACAGTTTCACCACTTGCAACTTGAATGCTGAGGCGTGTTATTTGTTCAAATGCAGCTTATTACATTATATCCCTCATGTGTGTCTGAAAACTAAACCTATTTATCAGGTGGGATTCTGTGACCTTACAAAAAGGAAAAATGGTAATTTTATTGTTCTTTTTTTTTCCCCAATTGAATAATCGCTACCATCTAGCTTCATGTTGTGGGCTGTGGTATCCCAGCACCGGAGCAGCCAGGTCATCAGGAGCTCATTGAACTGGTGGTTGAAATATTTTCACATATCTCACAGCTTGGGGATCTCTGGCCTTGCCTCTTGCTCTGATTCTGAGGGCCCTGCTTCCTCTTCATCCCTCACTATGCAACTGATTTGGTCTTGGATTTCTCCTTCTGTGACTGTTACCAGCATGGATTGTTCCTCTGGTTCAGCTGCAGCTTGAGTAGCCACAGTGCCTGTTGGTTTGCTTTCCTCCTCCTCCCCTGAGGATGCTATCTATATTGAACTCTGTCCAGTAAAGAGTAGCCAGGGGCCAGCACACTGCAATAAGTTGCTCCTCTCCAAAATTGCCACAGCATTCTCCTCGCAAATATTCTGTCGCTTTAACAGTGTCCTGTGCTTGTTCAGGAGTGAATTGCCAAACCACTGGAGCAGAGAATTTCTTTCCAAAATGGCCCATTTTCTCCCACATTCTGTGTCACTCATGGCTATCCACTCTCAGGGCAGAATTTCTGAATTAGCTTCCTAGAAATCTCTTTTGTAACTCCTGAGGGCTGCACTGAAGAGATCTGGCAGACTTAGCAACAAGGACATGCTTTACTTAACATCCAAAGAGAATTTAAAATTCTCAAAGGTTGTTGTAACAGGCCTGAAGGAGGAAAAGGGGTGAAAGGATGGGAAATATCATCTTCCCCTGTTCCTCCCACAGACTGGCTACAACTATTAATAAATTCACAGAGGTAGCAGCCAAGGCCAGGGCAGGAGAGTAAACCTGAATACACATCCCTAATGACCCTCATTGCCCTTGATGTCATCATGTCATAAACTAACATGACACAGTACATCAACAAAGCAGTTAGTTCAGTTCATTGGGCATGGTGCTACTAATGCTGAGATTGTAGGTTCTAATCTCGCTTGGTGATCCTTGTGGGTCCTTTCCAGCTCAGAATATTCTGTGATCTGTGACTCATGGGAAGGGAGCAGTCTGGGCAGGGGTTAGGTTCACCCAGGGACACTACCAACAGAGTGAGACTGCCTGTGCCTTCTTCCACAATCTCTCCTCCCTGTCACAAATATTCATGTTTCCTTTTTTTTTTTTTCTAGTTGACTGGTTTTTTTCTTTGTTTTCTGAACAATCTCTTGGTCATTCCCCAGTCATTGTCTGCTTAGTCCATCTGATTAACAATACGATTTTTTCTGGAAACTGCTCTTTTACACATTTCACTCACACAAAGTGTTTTCACTTCTGTTACTATCTTAACAGATGTTGTTTACTGGGCCATTTCTTTATCATCTTCAGGAAGAAGGAAAATCTCAAACCCATCTTCAGGAAAGGCAGATTGGAGGATTTAAAGAACTACAGGCTGGAGTGCTACACCTCAGTCACAACAAGATCATGAAGCAATTTCTCCTGAAGACACTTCCACGCACATGAAGGGCAGGAAGATGATTAGGACCATCTAGCATGGCTTTGTTTTTAATGTCAAAATATTTTATCTTAACAAACATATAGTTATGATTATAGCTAATAAAAATGACAAAAATATTTCATGCTGTAGAATGAATTTGTCAAAGGCAACTTTCAGACTATTTTGTGTGTCTGGGTCTACAGAGAAATGAGATTTGTTGAAAGAAATATGATAAGCTTTATTGAAGGGAAAACTAATAGCCACTGATACGGTATTTCTCCACTTTCAGCAGAATAACATAAAAGAATGATTTTCAGTACAAATTGATTATACATCCCTTTGGAATTGGGCATATTCAGTTTATCTACTAATTTCTTTTTCAGGAAGAAGGAATGAATCCAACTAGATATATAAAAATTAAAAAATGATCATATAACTATGTAAAGGGGAATAAATTTTGACCTTTTTTTCTGATAACTGATGTACTTTGACTGATTGAAGTCACATAAACTGCATTGTCTTGTTATTTTCTGATTTGAGCAAGAAATGACACTTCTCTACTGAATCATCTGCATAACTGAGGGATCTGTCATGAGACATAAGCTTTTGGGTATCATTATTTCTTTCCTCCATGGGCTATCCTTTCTGTGTAAGGAAGGTTGATGATTCCAATCTTGAATCTGACATTTTATTAATTAACTAGAACAAGAGAATTTGAACTACAGGCTAAATGAAAAATTAAATTACAAGACTCTAAATCCCTGATGAAGTGTCACTTTATTCAGAAATACTTTTTCCTCTTCCTGAAAATTTGTAAACAAACACTAAGCAGAGTTTCCTTGCTGTGACAAGAAGACTGGTCTTATAGGTGTATGAGTTGTTTGAAGACAATTGGGTGTTGTTGTGGGTGTCTGAACAAAATGCTGTATATGTACTCCACCTCTGATTTTTGTCAGAAACACTGACATGTATCATTTATGTTAATGTTGACTGCTGTCTGGCATTTGATGAATTTATTTTATCTTTTTGTAGCAGGATGTAATACAAGATGATTGGTATTAAAATAACTTTTTTACTTATATTTTTCAAAATACAATACAAAATCAACACCTTCATGTTCACTGCATTTTGTATGTTGCTTCATGCTACATTTTAATGTGACTCAGATAACCCTGTTTTATGAAAAGACATCTGCACCACTTATGTCAATGGTAGCAATGACTGGACTTGCTGAGTAGAACATTATTAGTTCTGTAAGTCCATCCTGTAGCTCAGTTCTGTAACACTTCTTCTGAGGTGGCGTTTGGCTTTTTAACTTTTGCGTTTTCTTGATGACTATGAAGACTGACTACAAGTTTGCATGTCATCTCTAATTGTAATATGTAATCTATAGTGGTTTCATTTAATATAGTAATTCTACACGTAGCAGGTGCAAGTCACAGGGTTTATTTCCGATGCAGTGCAATGTTGTACTAACAACAGCTAAGCTAACTTTTTGTAAGATCTTCTACAAGACAGCAGAAATTTTCTTGCTTGGTTCTATATGGTAAGTACCTTTAAAAAAATGTTAGTTGTGGATGTGGGCACCATATCCTTTGTCAACACATTATTGTGTCCAGAGTAATGAGCCTTAACTTCTGTTTGGATCCTGTTTGGTTATTTTTGTATGGCTTACATTGCTTATGTAATAAAGTAATAAAATTTAAAATTCAGTCATAAGAGTATCTTGGGAAGCATAGCATAAACTTGCACATTCCAAGTTTATGACATTAGACAATGTCTTTCCAATCACGACAGACAATAAATGCATGGATGCATGTGGCTGGAACAGAAGTACCAAACTAAACAGGATCCTGAACATAACTATTTTACTGGAAATAAAGTTAGGAGAGGGCAAGGAACAGCTCCAGATAGGCCTGTGAGAAAAACTCTGTACCACCAGAGTAGAGCAGTCTCTAGTCTGTCACTACTTCATTCATCCTTTTGAATTTTTATTTTTGCTTTAAGCCTTTTCAGGGATGAGAAAAGGAATGAGGCAGTTACAGAAATAATATATTTTTGTATTCCCCGCTCAATTAAAAAGTGCAATATTTTAAACAAAACTCCAGTATAGTGCCCAGTGCCCAGTCTGCATCTTGAACCAAAGCCAAACTATAGCAAAAATAATACATGGCATGTTTTCATTGACATCAATCAGAGTCAAGCCTAGGAAATCAGTTTATAAAAAAATTTTTTTTCTTTCTAATATGTACTTCATGATGTGTATCACCTTACAGTGTAATTTTTCTTTTTTCATTCGAAACTTTTTACAGAAAAATGTACATTTTGGTGAACTCTCCAAATTTTTTTTTTATTTAAGATACACTTTCTTTTGAGTTTATGGAAGGTATTGTAAATACATGTACATAAAAAGCAATTCAGCTGTTCTCTGAAGTTAGACCAGTTGCTTGTAACAGTACTACTTTTCGTATTACTCAATAGGTATGTTGTCCTTATATTTCCTCCAAGATATGTTAGCTTGTAATTTCTATTTAAATGTAATTTTATTTTAGTTATTTCTGATGATAATTGCTCTTCCTCTTGTTCTTATTGATACTTCACCCCCATCTTTCTCTCAATCTCCACAAGCTTTCCAATATTACTAATATTGGGATTTGGGGGAGCTTTTTGGTAGATTTCTATTTTTGATTTTATGTACAATTTGATTCACAGTTCAACACTGGAAAACTCTCATCCTCACCAGGAAACCAATCTTTTGTAGAAAAAAATATATTTTTTTTACCTAAAGTAACAGTTGTAACTAGTAATTTACTGTACTTCAGTAGTCCTTTTCTGATTAAAGGATCAGAAACAGTTGCTGAAGTTGTAATTTGGATGGAAAGACTTTCATGAATGGGACAAAATGAGATGGCATCCAAAACAGAGTTCCAGTATTGTCATTTATTCCATACAAGTAGGGTATTATAGAGAAACTTCTGGTTTCAGTGAAGCACTGCGTGGCTGTAAAAGAGCTTGAACATTCAGAACATTGTTGAATTAAGGATGAAATATCCAGGCTACTGTAACTATCAGAAAATTCCATGATGCAAGTGAGACAGTTGGCTTACAAAGCATTTATCACCTGCAACATTGCAGATCCGGAGATGAACTCTAATTCTTCTGTTCAAAATGTTTAATCCTCTCATCTGTAAGAGGATCAGTTGTCTTTTTTTTTTTTCCACTCTTTTCACCAAAGAGTGAAAAATTGCCTGCTATGCCAACTGTGCAACTCTTCATCATCTTCATTTATGGCTACTCATGCAGAACAATCTCAATTTTTAAGAGATTAAGTGTGTGACTATATGGTCGTCTGTGTAGATAGCAGCTGTACAATGCAACAGTATTGCAAAGTTTAGATATTTGGAATTTCTTTTCATTATCTTTAACAGAACAGTATATTTTTATTGTTTTGGTTGTGTAGATGAATGGTTCTTTTTTTCTGTGCTTTATAAATAAATATGAGCCTCATAATATCAAGAACTATATACTGAATTCTGATGTACTTTTAAATTAATAGTATATTAATGTGTTACAACAGTCTTGTTTAATGAATTTAGCAAAGTCACACGTTGCAGTTCTTTTTCATTTTAAAGCATACTGCTTGAATTAAATGATGTGTTATTCCCTCTTTTTCAACTTTGATTTCCTCAATAGAATTAAAACTATGTGCTGTGTTTCTTTTTCAAAACATATGAAGATCAAATAAGAAAGAAAACTATTACCTAAGTGATCAATTTGCTATTCAAATAATGAGTTTATATAATTAATTTGTCGTCAAGTGCACTGAATAGCATTAGTTCAAGACTGTGTTCCCCAGCTCCCTAAATGTCTGGATGAGAAACAGGTATACCTCTTTTCCTCTCACGTGCACTTCTGCCTACAAGCTGTAGACCAGGTATTGAAGTGCCAAACCTGCAGGATTGCACTGAAAAGCACATTTTTTTAAAAAAAAAATACTTATTTTAAAATTTTAAAGAACTTGCATTGGTCCATTTTTAAACTATTTTTCATTAATTTTGGCACAAAATTACCTTTCAGGATGCAGTCTCTCACTTCTTCCTGTGCTAATTTCTAGTAATAAGAAAAATGGGGAAAGACAATGAAGTGGGAAAAAAACAAAACCATCTTTATTTTTTTCTCATTGAAATAAATTGCAACTAATCACCTGAAAAGTTTAGATAAAATGAAGCCTTTTACAGCATGGATATTGTGCTACTGTTCTTGCACAGAAATCTAGGTAATAAAAAGGTGAATTATGGCCTTGAGTGATCTCTGATCTTCAGGGGAAGAGACCATCTATGCCTCAGTAATTTAAAAACCACCTCGCTAATCACAAGCCAAATGCAAGATACAAAATTATGAAGACGTATGATATAGTAAGTGTGAAACTTCACTTCCTAAATGTAAAGATTTAGAAGAAAATTTTAATTAAAGTTTCATTAAAAAAAATTATATAGAAAATATGATAAAAGGTAGTAAGGGGTAATTCAAGAGATAAATTGTGTTTCAAATACAAAAAAAAAAAACATTATAAGTTCAATTAATGCATTTTATTTTGGCATTGTTGTTATTATTAGAACTTCATTTAGAGAACTAGCTACAATTATTTTTGTACTTACAAGAGCTGCACAGCATAACTTATTGTTTCTCGGACCCATGGGGAAGCCTTTGACAGTTGGAGTAGTGTTCCACAACATGAAACAAAGCTACTTGACTGGGTCAACAAAGACAATGTGCTTCCATTGGAAAGGTACTGTATCCAGGCTAATTAACCCTGTTTCTTTCTCTACAATTATGTGTACAGGATAATTAGAACTTTCAATTCCAGAGTTAGCTCATTTATTGCTAGCCTAGATATCTGTGCACACTATAATTCATAGTCCAGAGAGGAAATGTACATTAGCATAACTATGCTTTAAAATGTGTGGTGACTTAGCTAATTAGGGAAGTTCCAGTATCTGTACCTTTGAAAGTCAGCTCTTAAATTAAAAAGAAGACATCACCATCACCCAGAAAATATTTTAATGAGTTTTTATAGACCTCATAATAGAATACTTTAACATGTAACTTGCTTCATATACTTACATTGTATTTTAAAATGTCTGAAACTTCTAAAGTTTCTATAAAGCATTCAGTGCCTTTAATTGGAAGGTACAAATGTAATATAACTGGTAAACTTAAGGGCAATTTTGAACACAGTCATAAAAAAAGCACTGTCATAGACTGTGTAAACATTCAAGACCAAAAGGGAGTTCAAAGATAGAGTTACATTCAGCTTGAGTATTTTGAGTGCTATACTTCAGCTTTGTGAAAAGGCTATAAAGAACATTTCTTACACAACCCAGGAAAAAAAAATCTGCCTTGCTAAGTAGTGAAAAGATGACAGCAGTTTTTTTGGGTTTTTTGATCTGTGTAGTCATGAAACGAATGTGTTTTTTGCTTCCAAAATATTATGCAAAGATAGGACTTATTAAATAACACTGAATTGAGTAAGAAATATTCTCTCCTCTTGTTTGTTCTCATTCTTCATCACAGTGAGTTCATCACAACATATCTTTTGCCCTTCTATAAGCAGTTGTTATCTGACAGGCCAAGAGAACAAAGTACAAAGGAAATGATAATGATCATAAAGAAAAACCACCTTCTACAACTGACAAGTAGAAATGCAGCACTTAGTGGATAAAAACAGTACAGAGAAGGGTAAATTCTCAGCAGTAAAAGTGGACAACCTTGAGGACTCATAACAGGATAAAATGTCACAGGACATGGTCAGACAGTTTGGAATAACATGAATAATATCTACTGTAAAATGAGATATCAAAAAACATTGGCTAAAGTGTTTCTGAGTAAAGACTTGTACTCACAGTACAATTGCTGCGTAAAAGTTTCTTTCAACTTTGAAAGTGTACACTGGTGAGTAACTACCTACATTAAATATCCCGTAGCATTGTGACAGAACATCTACTGTGCTACTATAGATGTAGCAGATACAGAATCTACTGTTCTACTGTAGAAAACCAAAACCATAAGGACCTCAAAGCTTAGCTCTGTGCAACTGAAAAGCTGAATTTTGTTTTTCCAGATTTGCTCCATGAATCATTTAATATTTATCCCTAATCAGGGATGGAAAAAACCTTTGTCAAGTGCTTGAAGTAGCCTTGGTTTACAATGTGGGAAGAATAAAGCATTTTAATTTTTTTCCAAATCTTTATCTGTTATCATTATAACAGAAGAAGAGGAATATGAAAAGATTTCTTTTTACTGTGCAGTTAGGATGCATTCTTCTGCTGACCTTGTTCACAGCTGTTAGACATAGAGCTCAAACATGCAGCTGTACTGCCTCCTAGTGAGCCACTGTCCAAAAGCTCACGAAAAGAAGAGTGATGTCTTAAATAAAACTGAATATCTCCTAGTATTTCTCTAAAGGTTCATATGCTTCACATACATACCATTCTATACTCTTCTTGTGATTCTTGGCCATCTTATTTCTCTTAGCCTGTTTCCAAAAATACAAATAAAATGTCACCAGTTTAGATTCCAAGTGAATATGTGCTCCTTAATGTTCATGCAGTTCTTTCCAAAAATGGAAAGGTAAAAAAAAAAAAAAAAAAATCTCTAAGGATGGTCTGGAAAGAATATAGAGAAGCAGAATTAGTATCATTGGTAATTCTTCTCTGTTGATTTTTACCCTCTTTATTCAGATCCCCAAATTGAAAAGGTTGACCTTTTTTTTAATTAATTGAAAGAAGTAAAGGATAGAGAGAAAACAGAGTAGAGTTATAGCTGGATATAGGTGAAAAGAGTTGTAAAGAAGAGACGTGATTTTCAATGTCATAGGGAAAGAAGTGTCTAGAAGCCTAGAAGAAAAAAATGACATTGGAATAAGCAGAATTTTTCCCCTCTAAACTTTGGTAGCAGTTGCATCCAAGTGGTAACTGTTCCATTTGCATGTTCTTAAAATTCCTTTACCTAAATTGTATGTCAACATGCACTTTTAAATTTTAATTATAACAAATGTGAATGCATCTTTGTAAGTAAGATACATTCTAACTTTATGCATACAGAACCGCAATATTCAAAGATGCAATTAAATTTTTAAGGGATTTCAGCTTCCTGCATAAATGCAGATTAAATATGTTGGCTAAATTCACTCAGCAGGTGTATTTTTCTCTTTAACCTGCAGCAGGAAACCAACAGTTTCTCCATTTTCAAAGAATGTCATAATATTAATTTGATTTCCAAAAGACCTACCAACTAACTTATTCTGAATGTGGATGTCATGATTATGCAAAGAAATTTTTCATCCAGTAAACATTTGGGTCAAATGAAGACTATATAGTGATGTTTGAGATCTAGGATACACAACACAAGTCCTAAATTCTAACGTACGTAAACAAGTTTCTATCCTGTGATATTTACTTCAGGAAACAACAGGAAAACCACAAAATGATTCACAATACAGTGAACTGTATACATTTCACCTTTAATTCTCAATTGACTCTGAGTCTGCTCCCCAGAATGAATGGCTATGTCATCTAGGGCCAGACTATTGAGGAATTTAGCAATTTACACCATGAGGTGTGATGCACCTCAGCTTTTTTTCCTTTTACTCACTTCACATTCACTCCTTCCCTCAGGAAATCAATTACTTTTATTGTTTCTCTCTGTCTTCTTTTCTCTGACCATCCTCTACATGACACTGATACTAATGACCTTTTACATCACAGACAATCTACTTGACAGGTACTTAGAAACAACAACAACAAAAAAAAAAAACCTGGAGGAATTGTTCAGAATAACGTCTGTCTCTTTCTCCTATTTCTCCATTTACCTAATAAAAAATTATTACCTATAACCTACAAAAAATGCATTGCCTTGCTCACCACATGATTCAGGGTGTTTATAGTCACATTTTGAAGTTCCTAACTTTCACACTTACAACATAAAAATTCTCCATCTATCATATGTTATATTTAAAAAATTTAAAGACTGTCCACAAATGTCAATGAAATATATGTCTTCTAAATTCTGCATATGAAAGTAAGAATTAGAATACTTTTTATATTGTTTTAAAAACAAACAAAAAAATCTCACCTCATCTATATTGAAAATATTTACCTGTTTACATAACATTTAGTTCCCAGTAGTGTATTTTTATTATAACTGTTATAAGGAGCAACTTCCATTTTTGTATCAGAAGGGGAAAACAGATAATTTAAACACTGAAGATCAAAGTAAAGCATCACAAAAACATGCCAAAATCAAATCAACAGAAATGCACATACATACTTGATAGCAGATTGTTTCTCTGATGAATTAAATCTCACAGAGAAAAAAAAAACACAAAAAACAACAACAACAACAAAAAAAACCTTCAAGAGATAATTAAGCATCAACTAAATGCTCTACTTTTCTCAAGACTGATGTGAAACAATGCTATGCTTGTGAATAGTCAGCTGAAGGTCATACTTCTGGCTTCAGCAGACTTCTCCCACTCCTTCTGGTAGCCTCCTGCCCTGTGACACAAAAGGCTGTTGTGTCTGTCTGGTTGGGAGTGCCCTCCAGGCCAGCAGCAGCTCCTACTGGTTAGTGACAGTCACATGAGTGTGGGAAAGAGGAATTGTTTTCAACAAGTTTCAACTGTCTCTAACCAATTGAGGCCACTCCAAAACTTCAACAGAGACCTACCCTGTCCCTGCTACCACAGGTGTTCATCATTTGCTATGTCTGTCGATCAGAATTATGTGATAAACGGTAGAACTGCATCAAAAAATAATTATGCATCTCTGAACAACTTTTATCTATAAATAAATATGGGATTTGTTTTCACAAACCATGCTCCTTAGGTGCTCTGTGTAGCCCATGAGAAACAGGGCTATGCTGAAATTTGTTGCTTACCCTCTGGAATCTGACATCAGTCCCTTCAGAAAGAAGTCCTTTACTCCCCAAAGGCATAACACTCACAGAATCACATAATATTCTGAGTTGAAAGGAACCCACAAGGACCGCTGAGTCCATTTCTTAAGTGAATGGCCCATATGGGGATCAAACTCATGACTTTAGTGTTATGCTATACCTGTGCTCTAGCAAACTAAACTAATCTCACTTCTATAGAGTGTTATTTTTTCTCATAGAAAAGAATAAAATTAATATCCTGACATCTAATTTTATAAAGGTTCTGTTTTGTGTAGGGTTATGCTGCCTTTTTGTGCTCCTCAGCTCTCTCAATAATTAGGGTCCCTTGCTCTGAAAATGAAGAGGGGAAAAAAAAAAGCTGGGCAGGAATGCTGCAAGTATGCAGAAATTGATGTCATGACTTATGAAATGAATTTTCCTTTCAACACCTCTTCAGGATGAACTACTCACATACCATATGAATCAAAACCCCCACAGAGATTGTGATGTCAGATCAAATAATCTGATACTTGCTTCAGAACCTTAGCTAAGCACTGCTATTTTTATGTGGTGCTGACATGCTAGAACTAGGATTTTTTTTTTTTAGATTCAGCCACTATATTTATGAATGAGATATTTTTCCTTTCCTTGGATTAGGTATATGATCTTGTCAATCTCTAAGAAATGCATGTCCTAAGTAAACTGTTGCCATGAATGAAAGTGTATGTAACAGATATCTTTTAGTTTCAGTATCAGATGAGAAACCTACAAGCAGTGTGATCAAGCAAGAGCTCTAGAAATCATTAAAGGATCATCTTTTTGTTCATGTGTTGAAAAAAGACTCAAGATCCACTACGGTCTATTCAAAAAACTTCCTTTTTTTTTTTTTTTTTTTTTTCTAAGGGTAAAATACTTAGGCCTAAATTCTTGAAGACTCTAAGGGCAATGATGCTGTTTAGCAGTGCAGTGCCTAATGGACAGGTTAATGACTCAGGCCTCAGTTAAGGACTTAAATTCTCCATGCAATATAAAGGAAGTAAAACATATAAATAAAGGAATAAATAAATCAAAAAATCTGCAAGATGGTGAAACAAAGAGTGCAGTACAGAGGAAAGAAAAACTTGTAGCCATTACAAATATTGATACATCTAGCAATTTGATTTTCACAGGCATTCAAGCTACATAATATTTGATACTTCATTTGGTCACTCCTGTTAGGGATAGAAGTTATGGGGCTCCTAACTTTTGGTCGTACCTGAAAATACAAATTTCTCTGAATATTTTGGTGAAGGAAGATCTCCATCCAAACATAGCACAAAAATGATTTCACATGCTTATAGGTTCTTGATGTGAAATACTGACGGAATTTTTAAGGCAAGTAGCACGTTTGTATGTGAAACTCCAAGTCTAAGAGTTGAGAGAAGAAACATGACACAGGCTGTAGCCTAGACATTAAAACCAGTGTAAGTATCTAAATTGTAGTTTCAGAAGAACATTGTGATTCCCTGTATTTTAAGACAGGGTACTCAGTTTGTCTAGATTTATAATGAGTACGTGGGTTATCAAGTTATTCAACTGAATTTACAGCTTAAATAAGTGAGAAAATATTCTTTTGAAGAGATACTACAATTTAAGTTACTAGGATATAAAATAAGCCTCTGTGTCTACCAGTTTTAGAGTGGATTATTAGCATTTCATTCCAATAAAATTTATAGAAGCATTAATACTTTAGTATTCTGTTGCAAGCATAAAAGTTCTAATTAACAACAATCTAGAAGGGTTCCTTTCCTGAATACAGTAGTTAGGAAAAAAAATTTCAAAAAGCTAATTTCAAAAGTTTTTCTACAATTTGTTCTAATGTGAGAGGGAAGTTTTCAGACAGGCACAACTCAGTATGGAGGAAGGGAATTGTATCACAATTTATTACTAACACAATAAATACTATAATACATATATATATGCATATATATAACAATTTTAACTATCTCTCCTATGGTGAAACAATATATATACATAGACCGTTTCTCCTTTCCTTCAAAAAAGTCCATAAAGAAAGAAGAGGAAGTCTTCTTTTCACTTTCAGGTCACAACTCTTCCAAATTAATTTCTGCGGCACTTGGAAGTGTCTCTTATCTTTAAGGCAGCAGTTTTGATTTGTCATAGCTGGAAAACCTCTCTTTCTCTTTGTCAGAATGCAGGGGGTCTCTCTTTCACCCCTACTCGTTCACCATGGTCAACACCACGGAGTGTAGGGAGTTAAAGCTTAAAGTCTTTATCCTCTATTCCGTGGGGGTCCCTATCCCCGGAGATCAAGCTCCCTGGGTCAGAACATTTTTTGTTTGTTTTTTTTTCAGTTCAGTTCTTACTCTAAAAGCATTCCAGCAGACTTCTCTCTCCGTCTACTCTGTTCTGTTCCTGTATTCAAGCACACTCTGGCTTGTCTGGTTCGCTGCTGCTGCCGCCCCTTCTCAGGGACCTCTCTGTTCTGCGCTGCTGCGGGAGCTCGGGCTACTCCTCTGCTACTCCTCGGGCTACTCCTCTGTGGCTGCCTCTGCCTCAGGGTCCTAGTTGCCGCTTTGACCTGTCCCAGGCCACTCAATGGCTGTGTGCTGCAGCTGCCTCTCCAAGGGTCATGGCTAATCAGCCTGGCCCGCTCCGGCCACCCCTTAATTTGCGCTGGCTCCATTCCAGCACCATGTCTGTCTGCCAGTTGCAGCCTTCTGGCTGGCCGATTGGGTGCTGCACCACCACCTCTCCCTGGCAGTTGGGGGCGGGGGGAGCACAGTCTTAACTCAGTGTCCTGGCCCAGCTACAAAGCCATGCCAGGTCCCACCAAGCTAGGACTGGAAAGAAGACCCTGGCCCCAACGGTCAGGACCGGGGGGAACCCCCCCCCCAGCCCGCCGTTTAACACGTGGCATCTCAACTCATGGCTGCCTCTCTTCCAGCTATGCAGTTAAAATTAATCTCTTCTCTTCCGGTTCTGTGAGTATGTAATTTTGGCAGGGTGCACCAAGTTTTTAATTGGCCCAGTATCAGAAACACCACCTCTGGGGCAGACTGTGACCAGCCCCAGGGGGAAAGGTTTTTTCCAAAGCACTACACTGGTTGTCTTCCTTAATCCTGCTCCACAAAATTATCTTCAACATCTTTCAGGAGTTTTCTGACCAGTTTGCACCTACTATATGATATTCCCACTCGATATCTGGGAGGTTAAAATTACCCATGAGGACAAGGACAGCTGATCTAGAGATATCCCTTAATTCCTTGATTAAATATTAAGAACAAAGTCAACAAAATAAACCCATGCTACTTTTGAGATATTATTTGCAAATCTGCATTTACAAATAATGTTATTTTATAAATATTATCAAAGACATTACAGATTATAACAGAATGCTTATAGTTCAAACTTTATAATAAGATGTCTATGTGAAAAGAAGTGTGATTCTTCCTTTCCTAGGAAAGCTAGATTTAGGTAAGATGTAATTTCTATTGACATCTATTATCAAACTTTATATTTGAATAGCAATAGAGCCATGCTAAATTGGACCAAAGATCTACTTAGTTCATGGTTACTGTGATCCTCATCACTAATTTTTTATTCTTTATTTACTTTAGTCACTGATTTCTCTCCATTGGGACTCTTACAAGTTCATTTTTGAAGGAGGCTTTTAGACTTTTGGGGTGGTGTAAAAATTGTCCTAGTCTGTTCTTAAAAGTGAAAAACAAGTAAGGCAGAAGTTGGTAACAAGTGAGATGAGTATAAGAGATGGACCATCAAAAAACAGCAATCAACGATCATAGCGGTAGTTGTCTTAATCTTATTTTGTATTAGTTTTGAAGAATTTAAAAATAAGTATTTTTCATTTATTTGACTTAAAAAACTTAACAGGGTCTCATTTGCAATTGTCCAAAGATCTCTGCACCAGACCTATTTTGGCTCAAAAAGATCAATATTTGACCACTAATTATTTGCAAAACTACATCTTACTTGGTCTGCTACCTTCTGTGCTTTTTATAATTCAGTACCATAGAAATACAAAATATTTAACAGAACTTCATGGGAAAAGGTAGAAGGCAAGGTAAGACACATAGCAGGAGGCAAAGCAAGAGATAGGACAAGGGAAAGGAAGCAACCCTTCAACTGTAAACCCCTGTTAGTAGTGTGAAAATGGAAAATATGTCTCACACTGTATATATATATATATATATTTATACACACACATATATATATATAAATATATATATTCATAAAATTAAAATTCCATAACTCTATAAAGAAGTCTGTATCAGTACAGTTGTTCTTTGTTAATTTTGGAAAAATATTTTTTGTTTTACACTCCCACTTGTGTCCACTGCAAAACCTTAGGAAATAATTATATTTTATCACTGAAAATTGTATGTAAAACATTCGATATTTCTATTTTCTGTTTTCTTATCTTATTAATTTATTTATTTTTCAAAAGTTCATTCTTTTTCAGTGTTTCTGACTAAGACATTATCAAGACTACTTATTAATCAAAAACTTAAAATAAAAGCTTTTCCATTTTTTTCCTTCATGTTTATGCATGCATTTAAAATATTTCTAATGAGGTCAACAAAATGTAGTCTCCAGGCACTTTAAGCTGGCACTTTCTGGACTCTCACTCGTAATTGCCAGGTAATTTACATTTGACCTGTAAGTCCAAGTCGGAATGTTAATGTGTTTTGCAAGGTGAATTCAAACCTGTCCTTAATTAGGGTGCCAAATAGGGCTAGCTATATTTTACCTGGAATATAACCTCAGCATTTCTGAATAATAGAATTAATGTACAGGATCATAAAATATGCATTGGTAAGCACTTCCTTATAGCAATCCGAAACTCGATATCAGCAGAAAAGGAACTGTTAAGATTATGTAGCAGGCCGTGGACAGCAGGAGCTGGGAGAAACTCCTTACTCTGAGGAGCTTCATCTCAAGACTTGCTAATATTTAACTGTGTTGATTGGCCTGTCTCCTGTAGCAGGATATGGAAAGACTTTGTGATAATGTTATCAGACCATATTGAAACCCCTTTGTTCTCTTCCCGCCCATGTAATCCTGGATACAGGAAATGTTAATCAACTGTGCAATCCCCCTAATTAACATAATCCTCCCCTGGTTAACATAACCGGCCTTCCCCATTAACATATCCCGTCCCCGAGACCCTTAAATTGCATTTCATGTGTTGAATAAAGATTCCAGTTTTGGACCTTTACACCTCCTCTGTTATAGAATAATAATGAATTGGTATTTGAAAAACTGAAGAATTTCTGTTTCATCATCAAACATTATTGAGGCATACATATATATATATGTGTACACACATATAGCTACCTAGGGCTGGTAGGAACAAAAAAAAAAAAAAAAAAATTGCATATGGTTTGAATTCCTGTTGTCTAGAAATGATTATTTATATGCTGTATTCTTCATGTTTATCCCTCATTCATGTATATCAAAAAAATCCCAGTACCTGGAAGTGCTACAGAAAGTAGTAATGGCTGGTTGCCCAAAAAGAAAGTGAATTACTTTTTTCAAAACTAAGGAGTTTAATTTATCCATTTTGAAGTATGTTGCTATGTATCTTTTGCCTTGCTTCTTGACATATTTACAAAAAGATTAAAAATGAAAATTATCACAACTAATGAACCACCTACAACAGATGGACATATAATTTGAGTGTAATCCAGTAACTGGGTAATCCAGTTCTTCAAGTTATTATTATCTGTTTAGCCTTTCATGTATTTTGTGAATATTGCTAATTTTTTAGGATTTAAAGGAAATAGCTAAACAAGCAAATTAATAAACAAATAACAGCATGAAGTTTCTCTTGCTTGGAAACCCTATAAAGCTCAATATTTTTCTACATAGGTTTTGTATTTTCTGATAATGAGATATGGCTTTATGGGGCCACTGCCACATGCAACAACATAAAAAGGAAGAAGGGAGCTTATAAGCTTCCAGTGGGAGCCTTAAATGTTGGGACACACAGAGGGAAGAAACAGTAGTGAACCTAGGGCACACACCAAGGGATAATCTCAGGGTAAAGTGGAGTTGGTTTTTGTTTTTTAAAGAGATCAATCATATCACTGGAATAAGATTTTTTAAATTATTTTTCTTTATTTTTCCTCCTATTTCTTTTCTTTGAAGTGTCTCTGATTGATCTTTCCCTTGTAAAAACACCCTTGTCCTTCTTGATATCTGTGGAAGAAACTCTATCCTGAAAGAATTATTAAAATTGAAGTTTGAGAACCAACAGGTTTAAGCATGAAAACTTTCAAAATAGGTGACTAAACCTGTTTAATGTTTAATAATAATAATAATAATAATAATAATAATAATAATAATAATAATAACAACAACAATAACAATAACTCCAATACATTTGGGGCATATTCTTTAGTAACACTATAAATGTTTTGAATACCATCTAAAAAACCCAAACAGCTAAAATGTTACCCTTCTTTTTGAAAATGCTGTTATTTCAACTAATGTTGCCAGTGAACTATCATTACTCTGAAAATTCCCTCCTTCCAAAACCTCTAGACTTTGACCTTAGTGCTTCATATATTGGATCAAAGACTCATTGTATTAACAAAGTCTTTGAGGAAAAATCAGTTCTTCAAAATATCTATTTTTAGGTCTACATTTTTTTAAATGAGTTTACGTCAAACACTGGCATTTCATAAAGACAGAATTCACTATTTTTAATAGCTAATTCTCTGAGATATTTTTGTTTTCAGTTTCATGTAATTTTGTATAGATGGGAAAAAAAGGAAATAATTTCTCTGAGATCATTTTGTCTCTTTTTCTAAACTACTAAATTGAATTACTGAATTAAAGCATGAATTTCAGCTGTTCCAAATACCTTCTGTTTTGGCATGGTAAGAGTTCCTTACAGAAATCATATTCAGATATGGAAAGGGCAGGGGAGCTGCACCAGGAGCCAAAACTCTCAAATGAGGGACAAATTATTTGCTTTCTAGATTTAGGGACTTTTAGGTTCAATTTATATTATATGATCCTATAAATGTCTAAATACTAAAAGCATGTTAGGTCTCCCTATATAACTGAGTGCAAAGGCTCAGTGCAAGTCATTAATTTTCTGAATTAATTTCTGAAGCTACTTATCTGCCCAAGGAATGACTACTTCTAAAAGAAGTAATGGCTGTCATGGTTGATTTCATGAAACTCAAAGTTAAATTTTACCTAGCTCATCTATATCAAAGCTACTGTACTTTGAAAAGATTATATTACATACAGAGCAGAAATATGTTATTAACTTCTGTGCAGCATGGTGCATCACATGTATGTGGTGGTGTGTGGTTTTGTTGCTCAAAGTCTAACCTCCCACAGAAAAATACAGTAATTTTCTTTTTGAGTTGATGGTTTGAGACAGAAAGAGTAAATCAAATTATTATGATAACTGAAGCAGTCACAACACTGAAAGGAACAGTTCATTTTTCCATCTGTTCATCAGGATATGAATACAAATAAGAGCATCATAGCACGTGGGTATTTCACAGCACTAAGTTATTAATTGGAAATGTAAACAAAACTGTCATTCTAAAGGATTTTGGTTTGTGTAATCTACTGGTCTTCAATTTAAACTGAACTAAATATAATTCTATGAATACATAAATAACAGGTTTCCATAGAAATTTACTGTAGAAATACGTATACACTGTATGTATGAATAAAGTAAATATCTAGGAACTGACTATGACTTTCTCCTTGGTACTATGTGAAATATTGGAGGATGAACTACTACTTTGTTCACTGCCTTTGTGACACTCTGATGTCATAAAATTCTAAGGTGTTTTAAAGGAGAGGTCGTGTGTACGATAGTCTGGAAAGTAAATCTGGCTGCAGAGCAGTAAACTTCCGCTATTCTCATCTGGTGGGCTTGGACATGAGTGTCAGAACATTCACACGACCACTGCACTGATACACCGAGCAAAGAATTAAAAAGATACGTTATTTTCTTGACCCACATAGTATTTCAATGAACAGAAGCTGAGCAGAAAGAGAATTTTTCTTGCATACAAAGTGAATTTGCAACAACATATATTGTATATTAGTATTTTTTTCCCTCGCATCCTGGTGTCAATGTAATCAGTCACAGCTACCAAAAATCAGCTGTGGATTGAAACTTTTAATTTGTTTAGATGAAGCACTCCTAAGGCATTTCCTCAAAGGCTGCAGTAGAGTAACTACTCTGCTTGGCATTACTAATTCTGTCCTTTATCACCACAGAGAGGATAATTGTTTCAGCTGGAAGAGATTGTAATTGTTGTTTTAGGAAATTGAGGAAAGTCTTCCATGCCAGAAAGCTCAAGACTTGTTTTTTACATTATATATTCAGTGTTATTTGTCTGAATATCTATGTTTTATTAGATTGAAGGGAGCTAAAGTAACCTAGTTTAAAGACTCATTCCCTAGTTTAGATTAAAAAAACTGCCCTCCAAATTTTGAACAACTATCACAGCTGTACTGTCCCCACTCATCTGAGGTTTATTTAGCGTAAAAAATGTAAATGTCTTATTTCGCTAGATAGCCAATGCATCCCGCCTTTGTGTCCCCGACTCCTATAACGCCACGGTCAGGGAAAACGCTTCACTCACGCGTGCACCCGGTCTTTTATCAGCTCGGGAGGGGAAAAGGCCAGAACATAAGGCGGAGTATGAGACAGACAAGCGGGGGGACAAACCAGGATAGGGACACCGGCAAAAGAGGGAGGAACGTGGGAGGAACCGGGGAGAGAAGGGGCGAATGGAGGCTGTCCCCTCTCTGCAGCTTTTCCAACCAATCGGCAGAGAAACAGAGGAGCAGGGAGGTGAACAGGCAGGGAAATGCAAATTCTGGGGAAGCATGCAATGTGTATATACATAATAACTGTAAAGTCTGTATCATAAAGGCCTTTCAATCACTGTACATCTTTTTCCACTTCTGAGATTTTCCCCACTCTGATTCCTGGTCCTTCACAATGTATGTATCAGATAAATGAAATATAGTTTTATTTAAAATGAAATGATATTGCAAGACAATTGAGTTATGAAAATAGTTTTCATAACAGACCAAGACTAAGCAATTTTTTTTTGTCATATGGACTGTTGTCATCTATTTTGACTGTGTGTACGTGATGAACATTAGTGATCTGACAAAGTCTCTGAATTTATCTGAGTTTGGCACCCATTTTCCTTTTAAATATGAATTCATGATAAGTATTCAATCTTTCCATGCTAACTTAAAAAATATATTAGTATAAAAATTCTAGTCCATGTCTACTGGAATCAGGGATATTTTAATGTTAAAGTTACTCACATGTCAGTAAGAAATAGGTTTTCAAACTTTTAATGTTGGGCCCAGAATCTTGAATTCACTATTCCAGACATGCCTGGTAACTGTTTGACAATGATTTGTAGTTAGTTCGAGCAATCTACAGAGAACAACTATTTTCCTTTTTTTTTCCCTTTATCATAATTAGTTCAGTCTCTAAATATCAAAAGCCAAATTACATAAATGAAAAACATTTTATTAATGTGAACAGAAAAAAACATTATGCCCTTTTTTTGGTAAATACTTTTTTAAGAAAACTGAACCCTTCCTCCCCCCCCCCAAAACTTGCAATATATTGTGAATATTGTCCTTAAAACCTGGACTCATAGACATTAGAAATGTCAGTCTGTAAAGATTTTCACATGTTCAAAATTTGTAGAAAGCTTGATTTTTTACATTTTTTCCTCATTTTGTTAAATGGAAGATATTTATTCAGATTTCTGTTTATTACTTGGTGAAGTAAGTTATAATCCAAAACAAAGTGTGAACTGAAAATGCGCACCAAAATTAAAAATTAATATTTTGTAATTTTTTAAAAATGAGATGTTTAAATGTAGTCTGAAAAATTTGTCAACTATATTTTGGCTAAAATGCCTACAAGAAGGACTTTTGATAAAACTCGAATTTTTGTCTAGCAAGTTTTTTCTTTCTAGAAAAGTAGAGAACTAACTTAGAGTTCCACAAGCAAATGTATCAAAATGCAAACCTTTTATTTTAGTATTAAAGAGGATTGCTGTATCTGTTTGGCAATACAGTCTTTTCCTCTGTCTCTGAGGACAATGAAGTATCACTCTGAAAAAAAAACTAAGCTAAATTATTCAACTTTCCTGAATTCTTAAGCTTTTGTCCCCTTACTTCTTGAGTCTGTTCATAATTCCTATTATTTTCTTATCTCCAAAACAGCTTTGACCTTCATTAATTCAGTTTTCACCACATGTCTCTAAAATACATTAGTAGTTTAACAAAGACTGAAACATTTATTTTATTATTAACTCTGATATCCAGCAAGAAACTCTGATCAAGAATAAAGCTTCAAGTGAAAACAAATAAACAGTCTCTACCCTAGAGATATTTAAGCTGTGTACTGTCAGTGCTTACCTTCCTTCCAAAGTATGAGCAATAAAATAACTTTCTATCTATTGTGAAAAAAATACAGTGAAACTCTTTTCCTTTGTGGAAGCTATTGATTTATTTTAGCTGGATAATTGGTCCCAAGAGCCTTGATCAGAAACTGGAAAAATTCCTGTGTCTCATTAAGTGTTTTAATTTAGCAACCTTGCAGTACAGTTGTAAAAAATTACCTTCCTTGGTATATAAGCTACTCAATGACTGATGACAATTAAAAAAAAAGCAACAAAACAAAAAAAACCTTTATTGCTACTTCATTTGCCTTTAAAGAAAAAAAAAGGTAGACCTTGTCTTATGCATTCAGTATCAGAAATTTGTTTTGATTTAATCAAAAATCCTTATTTGGACCTGAAAAACTTACAGAAAACACATACATAAAAGGTTTGAGTTTCCTTATGGGAGAGGAAATGGCAAATAATTGCATCTTGAGCCTCTATTATTTATTAGACCATCACAAGCATAACAGACCCAAACAGAGAAGCCAGAACTGCCCTTTTGCATGTGAGTGCCTTAGCCAGAACTTCATGAGTAATATATAAGGATAAACTAAACTCTAGTTTAAAAGTACTACATCTTTAAAAAGTTGCTACACTGAGTTAAAAAGATTCTTTTTTCCAGATTTATTTTTGGTCTCAGTTGCTTCTGGACACTTGATTGCTCAGACGCTGGGTTGAACGTCTATTTATCAGGAGTGATTAGTTTTTAATGAAATTTTGTTGTCCTGGAATGTAGGGGATGTATCTTTAAAATCTATAAATGTCGTCTTTATCTCAGGACAACATTCTTACTATTAATACCCTATATAAAAGAGATCAGCATCATCACAACCAAAATGGAGGTTGAAAAAATTAAAAGTGTCATACAGAGTACAAGTGGCTTCCCACTAATTCTAGAACACAACAGACCTTATGTGAGAAAGAATTTAATATATTCACAGACCACAGTACTTCTAAGCATAGTAATTTAAGTAAAAGCACCTCAAGATACCCAAGAGTTGACTGAAGATTTAGTCAAGACTTCTCGAAACAAAACCAAGGGACATTTAAATTCCTAAGTCTGCGTGTAAATTAACTTCATAGATCACTATTTGTTCCCACATCATCAAAA
Source organism: Corapipo altera (assembly GCF_003945725.1). Classification (NCBI taxonomy): domain Eukaryota; kingdom Metazoa; phylum Chordata; class Aves; order Passeriformes; family Pipridae; genus Corapipo; species Corapipo altera. The sequence continues at coordinate 43,764,725 of NW_020884872.1, read as the reverse complement.
GAAGAAAAGTACAAGTAACTTTTAAAGAATCCCTTTGACATACAGCCACAAATAAGACCACCAGCAATTAAGGGCTTCTGCATTTATGTGTGCTGGAGATTGCATAAATTTTGTACTCAGAGAAAATCAAGAACACTAATTGAGAAGATAAAGCACAATATATCTGAAACTCACATTGAACATTTTGTGTTATTTTCTATTGCAATATCTCTGACAGTCTCAGACTATGAAATGGCTTGTCAGACCACAACAATGTGATGAATTAACTAAAATTTTATGGCCTGGTTTGAGCAAAGTTCCAATTTCAGATGGTACAGAAAGTTTTCGAATTTATGAACATTTATCTTCTGAATTTTTACAGAGTAATGAATTTAATAATTGGACTGGATAAGGTATTTAAATTCAATCAAGACAAGGCTGGTGAATCCATTTGTGACTTCATTATAACAGAAACAAAACAACAAAATAAATGTAAGTTATGATACCACTTTAGAAGACATTTTAAACCCAAGTTTTAGAAGAAATTTTAAAACTGAGCTTTAGAAAAAATCTGTGCAAAGAGTTCTGCTGACTGGTACACAAACCCTCTATCCATGGTATCTTTTAAGTTAAGAAAGTGGTATATTTTCATAAGACACCTTCTGTGCAAAGGTAAAAAAAAAAAGAAAATAATTTTTCCAACTGTAGTGTTTAAGCTCCCTTTCCATAGCAATGACTTTGCTTGTGTTTTGAAATCTACAAATGTTGTGCAAAGTTCAATTTTATAACAACAGTATCATCAGCTAATAAAACTCAGGATTCTAAATTTTTTTCATCAGTAAAAGATTCATCTCTGTCAGCCAATTAATTTGGAATGATTTACCAGGCCCATTTCTTGTCTAACACAATGGAATATATTTTATGTACTTCTAGTTCCTTTTGTAATTTTCTCCTTCCGTTTCTTGATAAAACAGCATCCCTTCTTTTTTTCTGCTACTTGTTTTACAGCTGAGATATTACTGTTTCTATTTCTCTCCAGAACTCTTTGCCAGATTTATTTTCATGATTACTATTCACTTTTTGATCTTTTTGAGGAAACAGATGCTGTATTTTTTTAAGTCAAAGGGAGAATTGGAAGTAAATTTTATTTTAACTTTTATAATTACAACATCTCATGTAAACCATTTTTGTCAGTTTTCCCTTGTTGAAAACAGGGAAATGAAGGACTGTTTCTCTATTACACTCTCAGCTACAACAAAATGAACCCCTTAAATGAAAGTCATTGAACAGATTAAAATATCAGAAGGTGATACACAGAGACTTACACTTCTAAACTGCAGTTAATACGTCCTAAAAAGCATTTGAATCTTGGTATTGAAATTCTATTACTCTCAGTCACATTTCATTATAGTTGACAAATGCAGATAAAACTAAGTTCTTCTTATGACTAGTGAGAAGCCCTTAAATCCAAACTCTCCTACTGATAGTGGTCTAAGGTTATTATTTTATCCCTCTTTATGATTAACCTTTTTGTCTTTAAAACTAAAAGTATGTCTACAGGGAACGGAGGACAGCTGTGATAACAGAAATGAAGGAAGACTGTTTCACATTTGATTCTGCAATAGCTTGTGTGTAGTGCTAAAATGTGTAAATTGCAGTATTTGATATTCCACCTTAGCAGGAGACTTTACTGTTTCTCAAAGGTTTCTTTGATACTGCCAGTGAGCCATTGCCACAGTTGAGCTCAAGAGCAGCCATGAAAGAGTGGGAGCCATTTCATTGATTGTTAACATATGAATATTTCTACAAGTAAGCAACAGTTTATGCAATGTCAGCTATTAAATAATGAAGACCGAAACAACATTAATTAGAGACTAATAGATTGCGCCTAACCCTAATTGAAAATGCTTTATCTCATGTTCAGTTAAAGAATCATAATGGTGACTTCTACAATTTTCACATTATCTCACTGTTCTCTCTTCCCTTAGCAAATTATTCAGATTAGCTGTGATAACAATGCATGATTAAACTGTTTTGAAAAAGAAATAAGCTGCAGTTGTGTCCATCTATGAATGTTTGTGTCTTCCTACTATATCACCTGTAGCTACATCGAAAGTAGGAATGACACCAACGAAAAGTGCAAGCTTGGCACAAATAGCTTACCAGTTGCATTATAATATTTGTTAGCTTTCCATAGCTTCACATTTTTTGTAAAATAATCAATCAAACAATATTATAATAGTACTTTGTTAAGTATCCCTAAGGCTTCTTCCATGGCTGCTGTTAATATGACTGCATATTGTATCCCTGCTTAGTGGGAATTCTTCATATTATTTTGCTGACAATCAGCATGAGGAGTAAAGGTTCATAACATTGACATCAATATCTTATAGTTTGTCCTCCCCATGTCTGATTATTAAAGACAACAGAAAATCAGCATGGCTGCAGTGTTATGGTTTGGTGGTTTGGTAACTGGTCTGTTCAGCTTTCAGTCACAGATGTCAAGAGTCTGTGATCAAAAACTTAACTTCCTTGGTTTGTGATTAAAGTGTTCTTTCATGTGGCCATATTCCCTTATGCCTGCGATTTCTGTTGTATTTGTATACTACAGAAAAATTATTAAAATTCATACCTAAGTGCCTTAACTTTAGTAAGTGTGACCTGGAAAACTGCTGTATAAAGATCAAGTTTTTTCTTGCAAGCTCTTTGTCTTGCTGCTCGAACAATGAATATTTTCTTCCTTTCTCATCTGACTTTGCTGTCAATGTGGTTGCTCCTGAGAGAGCCATCTGTAAATATCAGCAAAAATACATTCAATGAGTATGCCAGAACTTGATGTCTATCTGAATGTTTTCTTCAGGTTAACCTCATTCCCACTGTTCTCAGCTGATATTTTTTCTGGAAGAAAGTTTTTTTCTCTCATCACAGCTTAAGATAATTGGTCTTGCTGTTTGTTTTTGTTACAGTGTTCTCTAGCAAACTGGCTTGCTTTAGTATATACATGAAAATTCTTGTGCAGGTCTGTTTCTGTTTTTTAGATCCCTCAAATTTTATGTGTGTTTGAGAGACATGCAGAGGACAAAACCTTTCAATGAAGGATGGCTTTCAGTGCAGAAATCCTTTATATCCTTCTGAACATAAGTGGCTTAGAAATTCAAGATCTTGTTCATATGAAAGTAAACTGTACTTGCCCTGAATCTCTGAAAAGTGTAATGTACATTTTCAACTAGATTTTTAAGCGTACCAAGACAGTTTATTGGCATTTTTAACTATCATAAATTTGATAGCTGAAGTTTTATTAAGCAAACAGTACTCATTATATACATAGATACGACAGATTCAAGTTTTCATGTACTGCCCTCTTCATTTTTTATGTTTTATTTTGTTGTTATATTCTTTATACTTATTTTCAGAGGAACATTTTCATGAAATACTAACATAAAGTCATTCTGTTCAGTGTGAAATTCCCTGCTGATTATATATGTTTCCTTACACTAGGTCAGACTTGCTGAAATAAACTTGGAGTGCCAGGGATGATAAAAATCAGGAAAGAGTCAGGAAATAAATTCTTGGCAAACAGTAACCCTAAATCCTGGGGTTTATTTTCTTCTACAAGTCTCTGAAAAACAGTGGTGTCAGAACAGAGAATGTGGTCTGAGAGAGAATAAAATACACTTCTTCTGTTATACATATAGGCAACCAGAGTGGGCTTCATCTGATCCAGCTTCAACCACCTAAACCATAAGTTTTAAGTTCCAATTTTTTATCAAATTGATTTGACACAAGAACTTCTAGAAGATTTTACTTTTCACACCATTAGATTAGTTACCCTTTGGAAGCACCAATCTATACTGATATGGAGAAAACCTGAGCAAATTGTCTTGTACTCTAAAGTCTGCTTTTAGAGACCTATAGTAATAGTAAATACTTATACATGGAGAGAACACAAGGAGTATGCCTGCAGTAAAATCCATGAAGCTATTGGATTTTGCAGGAGCTGTAGAAGAATTTTCTTCTTCCTACATTTTTTTTACCTCTTCATGCTTGTTATAATAGTGTACCGAACAAAAGGCATACCATTATAAACCATAGTTGATTAGAAAGAATGCAAAGATTTCTCAGGAGATATAACTAAAGAATATACGTATTAATATAAAAATTAGAAAAAACTTAGAACTATTTGGTAACAAGTCTTGATATCCAAAATATGTAAATTGCTTGCAAGTATTACAGTGAAAAATTTGCCTCGTGTTTCAAATGAATAAAATAAACTGAATAAAATAGAGAATATTTGTACTAAAGCCTTCAGTTTCTTTGGGCCTTCATCCAACTGCCTCTTCCCATTTTGATTTCTGTGCACAGTATATTAAATTATTTTCAAGTACATAAAGATGTGCTATTTGAGATGTTAAATTTTGGTTGGTATTTTTTTGCTTTTTCTATTCTCTCCATCAGCCTGCTGACAGGGAGGAAAGTGGGCAAGAAGCTGTATGTGCACTCAGTTGCTGACTGGGGTTCACTCATCTGACTTTTAAAATCAGTTTATTCATTCTTTTAAGTTTATAGCTTAATTGAATCTCCAGTCTTTAGTAATTGAGTTTAAAGGCTGTCATCACTACCCAAAGAATGCATTGAAGATTGGCTCATCAAAATAATTTCAGTCTTAATAAAGAAAATACAAGAAGTGAGAGAAGAAATAAAAACACATAGTGATGAATTAGACTGTCTAAGGTTTCAGGTTTGGAAACAGTATTTCTTAACAGTTGTGTCTTTTCTCCTTGAAGAAATGACTGTTGATAATCTCTACTAGTTTGTGTCTCAAAAAAACCATCACTGCATCTGCCCTGCATTCAAGGCCATGGTCTAGTTTGTACTTTAAAATAATGCATTTATGCCAAGAAAGACATATGAAAAAAAGACTTGAACATATAACATTACACATACAATTGACTACATTGTTTTTACAAATTTGTCACAAGGAGACCGTCATAGCAAAAGCAAATGGTAGATTAAGGGTGAGAGATACTGGACACAGTTTGGAACACCTGAAATACTGATTAGATGTAAGAAAGAAATTTTTTTTACCATGAAGGTCATAAAATCCCTGAATTATTTTCCCAGAAGTGTAGTGGAATTTCCAACCTTGGACTTGTTCAAGAATTGACTAAAAATCGTCCTGAGCAATTTGATCTTACTGACTTGGCTTTGAGTGAGGAGGTAGGACTAAAGGTCTCCCAAGGTCCCTTTCATCCAAGTAATTATGAGATTATATTATGTAATTAAAATAGAAGGTACAGATCAATTTTTAGCATAAAGAATTGTACAATTATCACAATATTATAATGTACTTTCATGAAATTTTTTCAAAGTTCTGTCTTTGAAATATATTCACCGAGACATCTTGCAGTTTTGGAATTAAGATAATCAGATTCTCCAACTATTTCTAAACTAGCTGAGAACAGAAAATTAGAAAACTGGCAGATTTAGTGTGTTAAAGATTTTCTTAAGGGACCCTGAGTTTTTAAAATATTTGGGTGCAACCTTAAGAAGCATGACCTAATGCAGGTTAAAGGATTAATAGTTATTTAGTGTCACATGGTTATTATAAGCACATATATAATACTTAGACTCTGATTCCATAATGTGCTTAGTATGCTGGCTGCTCCTGCTGAAGTCATATATATTTTTGCAGTATTGAGGTCAGATTAAAATAAAGGACTTCAGTACATAAACATGAAAGATGCCTGAAGTTAGCTGATCACATTTAGAATTAACAAAGTGATACAACTTCTGAATTAATCTCTTAAATGAAAAACATCTGCTTGTGTTAAACTGAGACATTCACTAATAGATTTGGCTCCATTCATCTCTGTCAAAGTGAGTTACTTTTGCATGCAGACCCTAGGTAGCTACCCCTATTTTTCCAACTGTGCTAACATTAGTGATTTAACCAGGATCCAGGTAACTCTTTATCTGTAGCTTTTTTTCCCCCCTCAGGATTCAGCTTTCTTCCAAAGTTATTTTTAGTTCAAACAGCTGTTTAGTCACAAAAAGAACAGTTTCAATCCCAGAATAACAAGCTGTGCAGAGAGGCAGAAGCTCAGCCATAGCACTAGGCTAACTTGCCTTCAAGGCTTCCTGGTTGAAGCTGACAAGCATCTGACTAGTGACAGGCTGGTCTGTAACCCTGCATGAGCTCACTTGTATCTGTTTGCAAATTACCATGTAAACATGAGTAAAGTAAAACAGACTAAATTGTTTCAGCATCTTGTCTGTCAGACTCAGCCTATTCGGGAATTCACTGTGCTGATAAATAAACTGAAGCTTATAAGATTCTCACAAAACAAATAAATGCTCAGTCCTATGACACTTATTGCCATCTCTTCAAAATGACAGCACCCTCAGATAGCAAAATTACAAACCCATACATTTAGTTTTGTTTATATCTCCATGGAAGGCTATATACAGCTGTAAAACATAATTTGACTTTACTTTGGGTGTTTTAATTGCTAGAATTTCAATCTGAATGTTAATAGCAAATGAATATAAAATTATATTTCCTTTTAGATGGATACAAAGATATAGTTTCTTCATCTGATATATACTGTGTACATTATCTGATAATCTTTTTTTATCTGAAATCCTCTTTCATTTTGTCTCTCAGATGATAAACGTAGAACATACTTTTTTAAAATATAACCATTAAACCAGTTGTGATTTAGACAACAAAAGATCACTGGAATAGATTTGATAAAGAGCATACCAAACAATTTCCAACTGATCCTATTCTGAATGTAAAAGCTGCTGGTGCTGACCACATTTAGTAAATGATAAGGAAGGTCAAAGAAGGTGTACCCCCCAAAAAAAACCCAAACAAAACAGCGCTGCAAAACTGGTAACAATGGATGAGAAGGAGGCTGAGGTGCTCAATAAATTTTTTGCCGCAGTCTTCAATTGCAACCTTTCTTCCCGTACCTCTCAAGTGGATGGACTGCAGGACTGGGACTAGGGGAGCGAAGTCACTCCCACTGTAAAAAAAGATGCTGTTTGTGACCCCCTGAGGAACCTGAATGTACATATGTCTATGGGACATGATGAAATGCATCCCCGAGTCCTGAGGGAATTGGCTGATATATTTGACCAGTCAATTTCCATGATATTTTAAAAGTCACGGCAGTCAGGTGAAGTTCTTGGTGACTGAAAAAGGGGAAACTTAGCATCTCTTTCTAAAGAGGATAGAAAGGAGGAACCTGTAAACTACTGACTTGTCAGGCTCACCTCTGTGCCTGGGAAGATCATGGAACAGATCCTCCTAGAAGCTATGCTAAGGCACATGGGGAACAGGGAGGTGATTTGAGAAAGCCAGCACAACTTCATCAAGGGCAAGTTCTGCTTGACCAACCTAGTAGTCTTCTAGGATGGAGTAACTGCATCAGTGATCAAGGGTAGGATTACAGATAGCATTTGCCTGGACTTCTGTAAAGCCTTTGACATGGGCCTCCAAAATATCCTTCTCTTTAAATTGGAGAGAAAAGGATTTCATGAGAGGACTGTTAGATGGATAAGAAATTGGTTGCACCTAGAGGGTAGTGGTCAATGGCTCAGAGTCCTCATGGACATCAATGACAAGTGGTGTCCATCAGAGGTCTGTATTGAGACCAGTGTTATTTAACATCTTCATTAATTACAAAGATGAAGGGATCGAGTGCACCCTCAGCAAATTTATAGAGCTGAGCAGTGCTGTTGATACACCTGCAGAACAGAATGCCGTCCAGAGGAACCTGAACAAGCTCAAGGAGTGGTCCCACGAGAATCTTAGAGGTTTAATAAGACCAAATGCAAGGTGCTGCACCTGGGTCAGATTAGCACCCCGTATCAATTCAGGCTGGGGGATGAACAGGTTGAGAACAGCTCTCCTCAGGGCTTGGGAATACTGGTGGTTGAGAGGCTGGACATGAGACAATTGTATCCTGGGCTGCCTCAAAAAGGTGTGGTCAGCAAGTCAAGGGAGGTGATTCTCCGGCTCTACTCTGCTCTGGTGAGACCCCACCTGGAGTGCTGCATCCAGCTCTTGGGTCCCTAGCACAGGACAGACATTGACCTGTTGGAGCAAGTCCAGAGGAAGGCAACCAAGATGATTAGAAGAATGGAACACCTTGTCTATGAGAATAGGCTGAGAGAACTGGGTTTGTTCAGCCTGGAAAAGAGACTGTTTAGAAGTGACCTAACTGGGATCTTCCAGTACCTGAAGGGAGCCTATAAGAAAGGTGGAGAGAGACTCTTTTTCAAGAGTATGAAGTGATAGGACAAGAAGGAATGGATTAAAACTAAAAGAGAGTAGATTTAGATTAGGTATTAGGAAGAAATTCCTTATTGTGAGCGGGATGAGGCACTTGAACAGGTTGCCCAGAAAAGTTGTGGATATCCTATCTCTGAAGGTGTTCTATGGCTAGGCTGTATGTAGCTCTGAGCAACCGGGTCTAAGTGACTTGTCACTAAGTAAGTAAGTGACAAGTAAGATTGTTTAGTCCCATAAGTCAGTCATGATTCTGGTCCCGATAAAGATCCTAAACATCCAAATTTTATGTTTTACCCAAATTAGATATTTTGATATTTTTTAAAATATTATCCATGTACTTGATGGAGCAGGATTGACTACAACTAACACCTGTACAGAAAAGCAGTTCATTAGCAGTTTGCCAGATGATGTGGAGCTCACAGTAAAAAGGTGGTAGAGCTATCCTATCCTAGCCTTGTCCTATCCTAACCCTTCCCAAAAATTACTGTAGCTTGCATTGTTTCTTATAGGAGACTGAACTCCTTTGAATTATTTCTGAAATGTACTCTTTACTATTAATTGTTCTTCATCAAAATACCTTACTTTAAGTAGCAGGTAGTGCAATTAATTGCTTACCACAGCTAGTAAAGATAACTATTTTGCCTCGAGCAGATCATATAGAAGACAAGCTTAAACAAACTTCATTTTTTATGAGAAAATTAACTTACTTCTACAACTTCTGTTGCAGGTAGAGACATAATCATGACAAAAAGCAATAAACATATTAGAATTATAGAAACATATTATTTATATTATGAGTCTTGACATCTATCACAGTATTAAAATATATTTTCATGAAATTGATTCAAATTTCTATTTTAGAAAGACATTCATTGAAACAACTTTCAGTAGTGAATATAGGTATTTTTGGGAGCTTCAGATATAGCTGACAGCCAACTCGTGAGCCAATATATTTCTTGAACTCCTACACATTCAAAAAACTGTGTAAATACTTGAAAACTATACAATTAAGCTTATAAACAGTAAATGAAAACTGGTATTATGTACCTGTAAGCTCCAGATAGTAGTTACTGCAAAATAAATAATAAAAAAGTCTTGACAAAGAATAAAACTCCTCTGAGAAGAGACAGGGAAGGTAAACATTACTTACACGAATGGTTCTTTTCTCTTCCTGTTCTAGGAAGAAGATTAGGCAGCTAGAGTGCATTTTTCAGTTCTTTAGGAATGTTGTATTTGGGATTATGAGAAAGATCATGATAAAAAGATTTACCATGCACTTTTCTGAAACTCAGGGAGAAACAGAAAGTAGTATAGCATTTAGTTATACGTTTTCTTTCTCTCTACACATCATAATTTGTGGAACATTAGTTTTTCTATCTTGGTTTTTATTTAGACTACCCACCGAGCAGAGCAGAGGTTTATGTTTTTAGCTGAATGTCACACTAACACTACACTAAACAGGCTATTTTTTTCTCACACTTTAATGCTAATATTTCAAATGTTTTCCTGTCTCTGTCCATAATTCTAGTCTCCATATATGCATGTGAGTGTATGAGGAAAATTATTTTTAATTTTTTTTTTGCCTTTTTGTTTGGTTTGAGGCTCTTTTGCTTTATTTTGTTTTGTTTTTTGTCTTTCCATTGCTCACTTCACTGAAGGTTTAGACTATTCAGTGCGGAAATTACTACTTCTGGAAAATACTTTAATGACTGTATCATGTTAGAGACTTCTAAGAAATGAAAAAAAAGCTAACAATCCATTTTACACAAGATTAATAACCAAAACAACTGAAATATACCATGTAGGACTGCACTGGTAATCAGTTTAGGATATACTCCTGACCTCACACTTGGGTGTCCAATCTTTCCTCCAACACCATTTGTCTGTAGATTGTGTGCACATGTAATGTGTGCAAATACTGTGTTTACCCAGCATACAAATGATATTTTGGTAACACATCCGTGTTGCTATTTTGGAGGAGTTAACATTAGACCTGCTTCCATTTGCAGAATTTGTCCTAAATATTGCAAGGTAGGAATTAACCTTTTAGCTGAGCTCCAGTGCCAACTTGTTTGTAGTGATTTCTTTAACTTTTCAATATGGGAATATGATGCTTACAGAACCAAGACTAAATATAGTTGTGGTTGAGGTATTTCTTTTTAATTATTATTGTTATATTGAATGGGTATTTCTTTTTAATTATTATTGTTATTATTGAATGCTATAGCACTTCTTAAGAGTTCAGTAGTTTAAAACAATTATTTTGCAATATACCCAAAATTCATGTTCAGTAGAAAATATCAACTCACTTTAAAACTATTGTTGCTTTACCCTGCTAGGCTTACCTTCTGGCAGTATTTAAAATTAAATGCTAGTCCTGATGAATCAAGGCTTAAACTTACATTGAATTCATTCATAGCAAGATTTGACCTTTAATTGGCATCCAGTTAAATCTCTTTTACTGGAATAATCACTACAAAACAGAATAAAAATGGTAAATCTAATTACTTTTAATAAGTACCAAATTATTTACCTCATCTGTTCAAATAGTAAACTGGTGTTATTTTTAAGTCTACACACAGTAATTATCTGAAAAAAAAATTGCAGCTTTGCAGAACAAATGTCTTATTTTTTATATAAAATTTTATTCCTTCTACTTTCCCTGAGGTATTCTAAGTGTGTTACACTTACTTTAAAGAGCAAGACTGTTAAAAGACATGGGTCCAAAATTAAGGAAGAGATTTGAAAGAAATTTTGAAAATACAAAGAATGGATTTGGCCTCATCCCAGATACCCTAACACGAGTAAAAACATCTAATCAAGCAAGCTTTCTCTAACAATGAAAATATGCTGTGCAACAGGTGGGTAGAAAAATTAAATGCTAAAAACCTTACAAATACTAACTCCACTTTAGAAGAAAGATTAAAATATACAGGCTGTTACTTAGGAGTTCAAACTTTTTACTATGTTAGTGAATTGAACATCGACTTACATGTAATTTTCTGGTGGCCATGAGGCTCATTGAATATATCCTGGTACAGAAAAGAATGAAATAAAAAGAAAATGTTAGAAAATTTTAATAATCACAAGTAATCAAAAGAATTTTGAAGCATAATTTATTTTAAAATCAATAGTGAATTTCTAAGACATTACTTTTACTACCATTTATGAAATAAAAGTGTATGTTGCTTCTATCAGCAGGTTCCAGTTAAAAAAAAATAATGTGTGGTGATGTAAAAGGCAGCTGTAGCATCTTAGGAGGTGTCAAAGACTCCTGAAATGTCCTGCAATTCAGCATTACATCATCCAGTGTAAACTTCCCCAGTCTAGGGAAGGTATTGGGGGTTTTCTCACCTAGCTTAAACCGTATAAACCCCCATCAACTTCCGTCACCACCCTGGACTTCCCTTGACGGCAATGTAGGCATTGAGGGGGTTTGTCTGCCACCCTGATCAAGGACTTGCCTCCATTCATACCTTTTCTCTGAGCTACTATCTTCTGGTAAGGGAAGGATACAGGATCCCCCTTGATTTGTTTCTATTTTCTGGTGGCTGTTCCTGTTTCTGCCTCAAGGAGGGCAGAGCATGGTTCCACCCGTCTCTCTCTTTCTCAGATTCCCTGATATTCCTTAAGCTTTCCTTTCATAGTTCTACCATGAGACTGAACAAGTTGGCCACTTGCTCACGCCTCACAGAGTTGTTCTCACTACTGCCATCAGTTACTAGTGAAAACTCTGGCACTCTCTGCACCTTAGACCTGGACAGCTGCATGTTTTCATGGAAGCTCTGTCTGGGTTACCACATCCTTTCTGGAAGATGCAGAGGTCATAGATTTCTGTCAGGTGGATACCATAACTAAGCTCCTTCTGAGAGGATGTTGACCACAAATTGAACTCACCTCGAACTGATAGGGTAACAACACTGTTTGTGCCCTTCCATGTGAACTGCTAATTGCTGCACTGCACCCTCACTGACACCCCATGTCCTGTTTGCCTGCTCTGATCACAGTGTTCCTGGTCACTTGTGTTCCCGGTCACTTGTGTTCCCAAAACTACACGCAGTTGTGGGGGTGGCCATAATTCCCAGGCTCCCACAAAAGCTGCTGGCACCTCACTGATCTTCCCCCTTCATGGTGATTCTCTGCCCCAGGAAACCCTCTTGTGCACCAAGATCTACTGCTCCACTGTAAATAGGCCTGGCTCCAGAACACCTTGCCTCAGGCTGACTTTCTTCCCATTCTACTTTTCATTCTGGCTACACTGAGGTGCATGATATCTTGAGCTTACATGACGACTTTATCCAATATTGTCTGTCATCTTCAAAGGAAGATGAAAGTAAATTTAACCTAATTTAAAATAATGTGAATTATTTTTAAATCTACCATAGATTGTGAGGCTACTTTTTTTTTTCTTCCCTTTGTTAACTAGTTTTTTTCCTTCCATAAGTATATGATAGTTTCATTACCATTTAGTACTTTTATTCGTTCTGTATGCAGCTAGTTTCTTTTTGATATTCAAAGCAACAAATTATGTTAATTTCTTCAATAACTTATCCCACTCAAATTCATTATATTGTTCCACGTTGTGAACAGCAGGAGTGTGATCCCTCAACTAGCAGAGGCCAGAAAACAATAGCATTATGTGAGTGTGAATGGCAGTTCCTTTTCTTCTGTTTTTTTGTTTTTGTTTTCTTTCCTTTTATTTGGTTTTGATTTGTTGTTAAAGGCAAACAACATTTTATTTCATTCACAAAAAAACAGTTTATATATTGAAATAATCACTTTTCAAAATATTTAGTGTTCTTTGATGTAAACAACTAACGATGTTTTGATACTTATGTTGCATCTCCATCAGAATATATGCGTATTGCACCCATGAAAATATCAAATGAATTAATTATGATCATGCTATTAGGATTAGCACCACATGAATTCATAATGTCAGAATTTATTTTATTGTTTCTCTATTTCATTTCAAGTGCCCCATCATTTTCAACATATTTGATATTCACTGTGTTAATAGTGATCATTAGTAATTCATTGAGAACTGTCATGGAAATTTCCACCAAAATCTCACCATAATTCCTATTTATAAAAACATTTAAGCCCTATCCTTAGATAATGATGACTGATGTTATTGATGAACTGAAGCTAAACAGTTTAGCTACATAGTGTCACTTCTACTGTAATCTCTGAAAATATGTTTTGACAGACATCAAAAACTTCAGACTATAACCATGAAATAATACAAGTGTCATTTTTTTGCATTCTTACAGAATTTTCATACTTTAACATTCAAAAGGATAATTTTTAATCCTTTAATTGTGGTAATCTAATTATTTTCTGATTTTATAGGAGAAAAAGAGAGAACAGTATATTTTCAACAATACCATCCATTATGTTTTTCAAGTTTGTTTGTGTTACGCTTACATAAAAATAATTCGAAATTGGTAATTTGGAAATGTATGGAGCCACAGTGATGCTGTCTTTACCCCATTTCCTGATTTTGTTTTTGGAAGGAAGGATTATATTATTCAGTGAAAGCTGAAATACAACCCTTTGAGTTGGATTTTAATCATGTTTTATTCAATGGGATATTATTTTGCAAACAGTGACAATGTCTACACTGTTAATAATATTTGGCCTTAAATCCAAAATAACATCGTGGAATGTGAAACCACATTTCAGAAAATGAAAACTTACCTCTTTGTGTTGTGGTTTAAGCCCAGCTGGCAACTAAGCACTACACAGTCATTCACTCACTGCCCCCAGTGGGATGGGAAAGAGAACTGGAAGGGTAGAAGCGAGAAAAGTCATGGATTGAGGTAAAGAAAGTTTAATAGGTACAGCAAAAGTCGTGAACTGAAGCAAAGCAGAACAAGGATTCTCCACTTCCCACCAACAGGTAAGTGTTCAGCCATCTCCAGGAAAGCAGAACTCCAACATATGTAATAGTTACTCAGGAAGCAAACAGCATCACTCTGAACGTTCCCTCCCTTCCTCCTTTCCCCCAGTTTATAGACTGAGCATGATGCCGTAAAGTACAGGACATCCCTTTGGTCAGTTGAGGTCAGCTATCCTGGCTTTATTTCCTCACAACTGTTTGTGCATCCCCAGATTACTTGGTGAGGTACTGTGAGAGCCAGAAGAGGCCTTAACTCTGTAGAAGCACTGCTCAGCAGTAATAGAAATGTCTCTGTATTATCAACTCTGTTTCCAACATAAATCCAAAACATAACCCCATACCAGCTACTATGAGGAAAATTCAGTACCAGCCAAAACCAGCACAGGAAGTAATTTAATTGTTAAACTATATCATAATGCTTCTTTTTTTGGTGGTCATTTATGGTCCAAAAAGGTTTAAATTAAATTGCACAGGTTCAACATAAGTGGAGGATGCTGTCACTGAAAATAATTTACAGATTAGTGAAAGATGCATGTTTGAATCTGTTCTGAGATAAAAGATACTTGAATCTGTGAATCACACATCTTGGACAAGACTCTCATGTACTCGAGTTTGAATAAAAATAAGCTTACCACATCCAAGTATGTAAACACTCCAACTGTTATTCCAGAAATATGTTGTTTTCCAGTACCATGTTTTTGCTAGCCCAAGGCATCTCAAATGACACTAGATACTTAAATGGATACAACTGAATTTTACTCTTACAGTGGTATTTATTTGCATAAATACAGATATCTAATGTAATTTCAGTTTCTCTAAGATATTCATTCTGACCTTGAGCAGTAACAAAAGATGACAATGAATATTTCATAAATTCTGTGTTATTCTCATAGCCTGGTGTGCTTGTCTCAGATACTCTGGAGCATTTGCCTAAGTTTAAGTCATTTCATAGAGCTCTAGATTTTCACTGACAAAAATGAAATTGTGAAGGTGAATCTAACACCCCTTTGTATTCTTCTGTATTTAGATGCTACAACCTGGAGCTGAACTGTGCCATCGAGTCAGGATTTAAAATTATTCCATTCTGTTTTTTTCATTGATTTGAACTGTCTTTTGAAAAATATATTGTAACACTACTTCTGAGTAAAGGACTGAATAATTTAGATTCCACTAAGTGGCACCTAGCTCTTCTAAAAACACATCTTTATGATTTCAGACTCCCTTTTTGCAAGCTAGGTGAGTGAGTAAGCATGTGAAATAATCAAGTAGGGTCTTTATTAAGCTCTAATATAAGTGGTTCTTCAATAAACTCCAGTACTCCAAAACTATCATGGGTTAATATGTACCACTGTAACAGAAGGCACATGCCTGCCACTGGCAGTTCTGTGGCAACCCATTGTTCCAAAATGCTCTCCAAACCCTTTCTGGCAGTGCTACCTTACATCAAATCCACAAGTAATTAGCTATGAGACCATGTAAGTACGTTTGGTTTTTGTAAGGAGACGGGAGAAGAGGATACAGATCTCCTGATTCCAAGATTAATCACTGGCCAAACTACAACCTTTGGAATCCCTTTTGTTCAGAGTATTTACAGGTCCTTCCTCTGTCACAAGAGGACCAACTGGAGCAAGCATGCCAGACCTTGCTATTCCGACTGACTTTTCATTTGAGAAAATCTATTCTAATAGGATTTCCTGGTATGATATTGTTTAATTTTATTTATCATTCTCACCTAGTGTAATTTAATTTTTCTCTTCCCCAATGCCATCATTGTCTGCTTATATGAGTGTATATGCTCCACATCTTTGGAAAGGAAATTGTCTTTCAGCTTCTCAGTCTTGATATTTCATTTCTTTTCTTTGAAGAATCTATGAGTGTATACTAAGGCAAAGTCAATCCAATTACTGCCTTAACCTGCTCATAATTGTTTTTCTTGCCTACATGCTACTCCAAAACTTTCTACATATATTTCAGATATTTCTAATTAATTAGAATGTACTACTGTTTGTGGTACTTGTCTGAACTTGTCCTTGAATCTGTTACAGGAGGGCTACTGTGAAGAGTAAACAGGTTCTTACATTGTATTAGATATAGACTTTTGTCTTCAGTGATGGAGTCCTTTGTTCATAGAATCTAGTTTAAAACAGTAACAGTATTCTTTAAAAAAAAATAAAATTAGGAATACAAGTAATTTCTATATTAAAACACCAGAAACAGGTTTGAAAGCAAATATCTAATACATTTTTGTATCTCACATATTAATCAAAACTAATTTTAAAACTAATTTTAAAGATCTCTGTTTATGAAGATAGTGACTTTAACCTTCGATTAAATTCCTTTTTCACTTTGAGATCCTTACTTAAAAAAGAAATATTAGGACTTCTTTATTTAAATATTTTTTGTCTTTATGTGGTAGGCATGAAAACATTCTTTCTTTCCTGCTTTTCAGGTAAAGTTTGCTTGGTTTTGACATTTTTGAGATAGATTATCCAGCTTTCTCACCACTTCCTTTCTATTAAAGTCACCTTGTTCTTCCCAGTTTACTAAGTATATAGCATTTTTTTCTACAAGAACAGTGACTAATAACAAGACCAGCTTTAATATCAGTTCCAAATTCTAGATGCTTGTCCTTTATTGGAAGCAGAGTTTTTTTTCCTTGATGAACTTCCAATATTTGCTATAAGATTTGCTTATTTACTATATGTGTATGATACATAACAGATATACATATATATGACTGAAGAATCAATATGTATCTAGCTATTACATGAATTCATAATGTCAGAATCATGATTTTTTCCTTTTTCACTTCAAGTACATCAACTTCAATAACTTTGTAAACAAGGATGATACCTATTTTCCTGACCATGGCAAGTTTCTGTACTTCCAAGTTCACTGGTATTCTTTTAGAATCTTGTGCACGGTGAAGATTTGTGCACCACTAACTGCAAACAAGCCTGGAATGAAGCCTGAGCTTTCAGAGATCCCCTGTACAATACACTCTAATATTTTTCTGTTATTAATAAAGCTACAGTTGCTAAACAAGTGGTTGTAATATTTTGAGAAAATAAGATAATACACTCTATATATAAAAGAATAAATACACACTGATTATATGTGCAGGGACTATACATTGTTTAACTATACCAATGATCATATACACCTATTTTAGATAGAGGTCATACATTACCTATGATTCTAAGCCATGCATCTGGATTAGCCATTATGTGGATCTCTAATTTCTCATAAAATAATCTTGAGATCTGGTCACAACATGTCTTTGGTTTTTTTGCTAAAGCAAGACCCAGTAAAGATGCCCTGTTATAATTTATTTTAGTTTGTACACCAGCAATATTAGTTCAGAGATTAAGGTTTTCTCATCCTCATGTGCATTCTGACAGCCTCATAATAGCTAAAAGACAGATTTCACTAACTTTGAAAGTTAGTGAAATCTGTATTTCACTTGTTGGTTAAAAAATAAAATCAAAGAACAACTAATCTTGGGATAAACACAATAAGTGAAGTTGATGTCCCTTGGTAATGTAAAGCTTTATGACTCACAGTTTCTTTCTGAATATAGTCTAAATAACTTTATTTTGAAATATCCTTTTTGTCACAAATAATTATGTCAGTGTTCCATGTGAACAGAACGGTTAAATGACTGAAATAAAGAGAACATTTCAATCACACATATTCATTTCTAGTGGGGATTAAGTAAAAAAGAAATCTTTTCCTGGTCTTATTAGTTGTGAATTAGGCCTTTTACTGAGTTAAAAGAGTAGGGTGCCTGCCATGAAATTAAAACAGCGTAGATAGAAACTAACAAAAAGCCCCAGATTTGTTCACATTAAGACATTGGTGGTGGCATTCATCGCTATCTACAATTAGTTGCTGGAATTATTTAAAGGAACCAATGATTCATATGAAGGTCATTGTACTATGAAAAACACTCTTTGTTAAAAGTAAGAATCTTAAACTTGCATCCTAGATCTTTTCAAATTAAATGTTTTTCAGAGAATAGACCAGGTACTATTTTGTTCTTATTACCCATGGAGAGAAAATTAGCAAAGTTCTAATAAAGATTAACCTTTAATGAATTAACCCTACAAAATAATTCCTTCAGGGAAACAGGCAGAGTTACCTGCCTGCTCCAACAGCAAATCTGTTTTTCAATATTCTAAGCTAGGAACATAAGCACAAGAAATGTTAAAACTGAGTTATGCATTATAAAAAAAAAAAATTACATGTAGGGGAAAATAAACAGGGAAAAAGTTTCAAGTTTTAGAGAATTCAATTTAATTTACAGGAGAATTACCATAATGTTTCAAGTCAGTGTTTATCAGTGTTTATATTTTGAACTAGGTGTGGAACCTAAATGCCACTATAAATTTCAGATTTTTTTTAATAACAGTGGAAAAGTGGGCCGACATAAATTTTTGCCTAAGGTAAGAAGAGTTTTCTTGATAAGAACTACTTTGTAGTTAAATTTACTATTTCACAATTGTTTATTTTTATGTTTTATCAACATAAGAAGAAAATACATTTTATTGCAAACACGGTACGCTACTAAGCAAAAGCCGCTCTTAACACTTCTAGACAATAATGTCTTGTTTCTTGAGAGATGAGATAATTTGCTTAGCTGAATATGAGATTACAACAGGTATGACACTGTAGCTTTTTATTTTGTTCTGTTTTGTAATTGTCTAACAGAAGAAAAATCTTTCAGAAAGAAAAATATTGAAAATTTTAAAACATTAGGGTAGATTGAAATGTATTCAAATATTAGTCAAGTTGATCTCAAAAGATAGATATTTTTTCCAGTTTCTTAATATCAACATAATACAAACTGGTTCACTGTCTTAAAATTGGGTATTTAGATGCTTTGAGTCTTGAAGTTTTGTATTATATGATGAAGTATCTACAATGGATTGAGCTTGGCTGGCTGCCAGGTACCCACCAAGCAGCTCTATATCTCCCACTTCACCAACAGAATAAAGGGAAAAAAATACAACAAAAAGGTTTTTGATTGTGTTAAGGACAGGGAATGTCTGTAGTAATAAGACAAGGAATAATGGGTACAAATTGAAAGAAAGGAAATTTAGGGGAAATTTGGGTAGGATATTAGGATAAAATTCTTTACTGTGAGGGTGTTGAGGTACTGGAACAGGTTGTCCAGGGATGTTGTGGATGCCCCCACCCTGGTAGCGTTCAAGACCAGGTTGGATAAGGTCTTGAGCAACCTGTTATAGTGGAAAACAAATAACTATTCACCTTGGAAACAGATTTCTTGTTGAATCTTGGAAAAGAAACATCATTTGTAATATCAGGCAGATGGAACTTAGTCTTAAATAAGAAATCAAATTTTAAATACAACATTTTCTTCTTTCTCTGCACTTTATAGGTTACAATGTTTTCCTACATCTTTATGTTGTGAGATGATTTTCTTAATGTTACAGACATTAATCATGCATCTCCTTTCTTGTTACAAAGCAGACACTGCAAATCACAACAAAACCATTAATGCAAAGACTGGATGAAGTGGCTACAATAAATCATCTTCAAAGACACTTTTGTCACTTTTGTTCTTCAGTTTTCATTAGGTCTATTGAAATTTTCAGTACAATCTTTTGCAAGTGAAATTTGTCTTTTGTTGAGTTTTAACTTGTGAAGGTGATCGGACTTTCTGGAAATGTTAAACTGTGCTATAGTTTAATTGATCATTTTTTGAAGATGAAAGGAAATCATAGACTTTATGGACTGATTAACTTCTCTTGCCTAGATATGGAATATGAATGAAAATTTTCATTTGCTCAGTTTCTTTACCTTATCATTAGATAATGATGTAAAATGGAATTTTTTGAGTTTTCCATGGTAAGAACTTAACAGTGTTATGGAGTGATGACTGTACTACACTTTTTCATGAACAAATTGACTATCATAGAATCATAAAATCAGAGAAGGGTTTGGGTTTTAAGGGACCTTAAAGATCATCTAGTTCCAACCCCTCTGCCATGGGCAGGGAATCTTACACTAGACCAGGTTACACAGAACCCCATCCAGCCTGGTCTTGAACACTTCCAGGGATGGAGTATCCATAACTTTTCTGGGTAACCTGTTCCACTGCCTCATTACCCTCATAGTAAATTATTTCTTCCTTATATCTAATCTAAACTTACCCTTCTTTGGCTTAAGGCCATTCTCCTTTGTCCTATCACTATAGGCTCTTGAAAAAAGTCCCTCTCCAGACTTCTTGTAAGCCCCCTTTAGGTACTGGAATGTGCTATATGGTCTCTCTGCAGCCTTCTCCTCTCCAGGCTGAACAGCTCCAGCTCTCAGCCTGGGAGAGGTGCTCCCACCCTATGATCAAGTTCATGACCCTCCTCTGGACTCATTCTAACAGGTCAATGCCTTTCTTCTTGTTGGGGGATCAAGACCTAGATGCGGCATTGCCTAATGTAATTCTCATTTTAGAGAAGTTTAAGCATATCTTTTAGTACAAGACACTTAGTGTACTTAATACACACATAGTGATTCTCTCTATGAACCAAACACATATGAAGGGCACACCCATAGTATAACTATGGCAATACAGCAATTTTTCTACACATAGCTGGATTTTCAGTCATTTCATTGCTTTCAACTGGGAGATGATCTGAAAGGTGCAGTGATAGTGACACATCACTTTTAAGACTATACAAAAAAAGAGCGTGATAAAAGGGGGACCTGGTGTACATTTGCTTTTTTTTGTTATAAAAATTAGAGACAAACCCAAACAAAAATACCACTTGAATATTTTATCTAGTATATTTAGATGCATTTAAAGGAAATCTCTGGCATATTTATTACAGAAAGAGAGTGGTGATTTTGAACAAACATATCACATCTTTTTCTCCATGTACTAGTTTCTCAGACTGGTTCTAGATAAAGACTAAGTCTAGATGTATTAAAAAACTGACTCATGAAATATTGCTATATTAAAGGGTTTGGCTATTTATGGAATGTTATGAGATTTTTTTTTCGTAAGAAACACTCAGCTGTGTGCGTATTTTCCTTATTCATTCATTGCAGATGGTCAAAAAGAAATATGTTAAGAAAAAAAAGTAAAAAACCCCAAAAAACATACTGTGCTGTGCAGTTTTCTCAGAATAAAAAAGAAAAAAAATGAAAAAAATAGAAACCTTATCATTAATCACTTGATTGTAGTTTGTAATTTTTCCACAATATACGGGGAACATTCTGGATTATACACAGACTTTTGTATCAAATAATATTAGTAATATATTTGTGAAGAAAAATTCTATTCTTTTGCAAGAAACAGTGATTGAGTCACTTTGAAGTTCGGGAAATCTTGACTGTTTATGTAAATGGAAAAATTTCAAAGAGAAAAAAATCCTTTTACTTTTTCCTACTCTGAGAAATTAGGTGATAGTTATATCCATGTTAGATCATCTTGGACCATTTGGTCATCATAAATACTTGAATAGCTCTTCCTTGTAGGTCCCTACATTTTCAAGACAAAGTTTAGTTTTCAGTTACTTTGCAAGGATCTGAAATGTAAGCACAAATGTCTAGTACATAGTGGTTAAAAATTCTAATTCATTATTTCTACCAGTCATAATAGTTTATTAGTTTGCCACAACTAGGCAAAAATACTAGAGAGTCTGTAATGATCCAATGACTTAAAATGGAAAATTAGCTTACATCCTCCCCATATCTTACTCAATGGTATTTTCAGTAAATGTGTACTTGTAAAATTTTTCATTGTTAATAACTAATATATTTTCTTATCATACCTGTTAAACAGTAATTGCAAACCAGAAACTCAGTAAATTTATTCATTTACTGAGAGGATGATGAGTGTCATCAAAGAGATGAAGTGTTTTAAAACTTTAAAAATACCACACCTTCTATAATTTACTTAGGAATCTATAGAATTTTCTGACAGAAAATTGTCTTTCCCTATATTCTAAAAGACAGAAAAAATATGTGGATAAATGATATAATTCTCCATTACTGTCAGAGAATTCAGAAAGTTGAATAACTGAAATAGTTCATAATTACAGGTCAAAATCTATATGATATCCAAAGACTCTACCTGGTTCAGACAATTTCATTTCATTTTCAGGTACAGTTCTGTGTGTATGTTACTTCACAAGAATAGCTGTATCCACTACAGTTAGGTTTTTCTTGGATGCTACTTAAAGTACTGTCATTCTATAATATGACAGGAAAAATGGCATCAAAGATTATATGTCAAATTTCTCTTAATGGTTACCCAAAATATAGTCTTACATTCCATTTGAATCAATCATTAATAGATCATGTATGAGCAAATATAAAGATATATTTTTTCATTTTTGTTTTCCTATATGCAAATTCATTATTTGGGCTGAAAAGCCAATGTTACTTTTTACCCTTCTTCATTCTGTTGACATGGCTTTTAATAATATTTTACTAATTTTACCACCCGTAAAATATTCTGAACTCCTGATTTAAAGAGTTGACTTGAAGCACCTTTTACGCCAAATACTGAAGGTGGATGACCGTGGAACCAGAAATAGAAGATCCATCAATTCAGATGAACATAAAAAGATCTGGATTCAGTTCAAGTCTCCACTCTATTACAGAAAAATTGACTTCTACTCCTACAGTACTCAACGCAAGGACATCGGTGCTCAGTACAATCCACGAGTCACGGTCAGTCTCTCTAAGGAAGACAAGTGCTTTTCATCTTGAAAATGGCACATCTGGGAATGTTTGGACAAAAAAATATGTTTCTTGTAAGACTTAAGAGTCAGATTGGAGATATCTAGAAAATGTAACTGACTCTAACTGTAGGCACTGCTTGAATTGCTGTTTGAGATTGAGGTGAATTTTGGTTTCATTAGAAACAATTTCAGCAGACAAGACTTGTGTCATTGTTAACACTTCACTTTCAAGTCCAAGACACTAGCACACTAGCCTGGTCTATGATGTCCTCAGCTCGCGCACTGACTTTGTGAGGTCACACCTGAACTCACAAAGATGGTTAAGTGAAGGCTGAGGGAATTGATACTGTTTATCCTAAAGAGGAGGAGGCTTGGAGGAGGGTGAGCTCATCAATGTATATAAATACTGAATTATCTTTATGAATGGTCTGGATGATGATTGTCAGATAATTTGCAGATGACACTGAACTGTGAGGAGTGGCTGAATTTGACTTCTGAAAAAGTCAGATGAATCAAAACTTTGTCTTATATTTGCTTTCACACACCTTCAGAAACTTAGCTGGTAACATCCATGCCTTAGACACAGGGATGAGATACAGGAATCATAGCAAAGGCTGCTCATTTAGTTCACATAACTTAGACAACACTGTTATGAATGATTTGTTCATTTGTTAAGGAATAGTGTCTATTGCACAGCTGGTATTGTGCCAACACTAATCAGACTAAACAACATGTGCATGTCCAATATGAAATCGGAAAGTATCTAAGAACTAGAATATAAACAGTTCAGAGTAGAAAATAAGAGCCATCAATAACAGAGCAGTTCATATATTAATGACTGGTTATTTGAAAGCTGAAATGGGAAATCACTTTCAAAGAAATAAAACTCCTGAAAGAGACACAAACTGTAATTTTATGCATAATAAACACCTATCATCAAGGTAAGAGAGGGATATGAGTTATAATGAGAGACATTTAGAACATAGGAAACTCTCCGAACAATATTTTTTCAACCTTACTAGTGTCTAACAGTTAGAACATTAAAAATTTGAGAGCAAAAACATGAAAAATTTGAAAGCAAAAACAGGAATGATTCTTACAGCTGAGCATATGCTAGGATGAATTTATAATTATTTCACTTGTAATCTTTTGTTTCACACTGTTAGCTAATTGTTGACCTTCCCTCTGGTTTAATTACCTTTTATTACTTTTTCATTAAGGCTGCTTAGCTTTGAACAAGATGCGTCTAGATGAAACTAGCATAGAAAAACATTGACTTCCAGCTATGATCAAATTCAAATCCCGTTTTTGAGTAATACTAAATGATACATCTCAGGATGAATTTAGAAAATCCAAGTTCTGGAATCTATTTCTTGCCAAGGTGAAAAGATGATGAACATGTATCTCCTTTTTCTAAGGAATTTCCCTAATTTCTGAGTGAACCAATTTTCCAGCCTTTTATGGAGTAGCATAATTTGATTAATGGATTATGGAGTAGCATAAGTTGATTAAATATTTTTTACCAAATATTTCAAATTGATGAAACCAATTTTCTAATTAAAAAAGCTAACTATAATTCCTCAAAAACAAAGAGTCAAACAAAAAAAGTGGGTTTTCATTCTTTTGTTTCTCATGTCATCCATAGTTCCAACATATCTGTAATAGCAAATGATAAGTAAAAAAGGATTTTAAAGTACTAAGACAACTGAAGCTCAGGATGTGGTACTCAAAACAGTTTTTGACATTAGAACTTCAAATTCATCCCAAAAATGTCATTAAAATACCTTGCTTAGTTTAACATAGGGGGGAAAAAAAGGATTTTATCCCAACCTACTCATCCTCTGTACCTAAACATTGAGTTATGTACCTCTGTATTTTCAGTATGCCATCAATATGTACTTGTTAGTTGCACCATTAGCAGATATTTTTAATCTGACTCACTTAGTTGGGTTACTGAAGCATGCGACTCAAAATATTTTCATCAGCTTTACTTCCATATGCCACCGATTTCTTCAGTCTATAAGCATGTCACATAGCTTCTGGGTATGCTGATTTATCCATCTTTGCTAAAATTTTATCCATGTGTCTAGTGGCATTTCACACAAAAGTGAAAATACTTTCACTAGAAATGTCTATCCTGGCTTATTTTACTAAAAAAACATATTAAATAATCATAACACTAACATTTCACGAGTGTAATGACAATTTATTAATTATAGTCCATAGAGAACTTTTATTTCCTAAAATTGTTTATTATTTTTTATTTATTATTTTTATTTGTTTATTATTTATAATAATTTGTGAGTTTTAATTAGTAAATATCGATATAATTTGAGTAGTATATAAGATTTAGTCAAGGAACCAAACTGCAAATGAAAGTCAGTTTCTGTATTAGTATGCTAAGACTTTAAAAATATTATACACGTTTTACATGAATTTTACAATATAAACTATTTACACAGGAGAAATTAATAAACATTTACTCATCTGTGGTTCAGACATGATGAAGGAGTAGAGCAATTATTTAATTGCTTTATCTTGCTGCTTAATAGCACAGTGCATTTTGCAGAGGAAAAGGAACTCAATTGTTATAGTAACAACCCTGTAGTATGTCTTAAGACACAAAGATATAAACTGAGGGAATAAATTTAGGATTGAAACAAGAAAATTTCTAGTAATTTCTGCAGAGAGATTTCAGAATAATTTTTAAATTGGATCGTAACAAGTACTGGCCTTCACTAAATTGTTAACATAATACAGTAGAGGACAGGGACTCTGAGTTCTGTGCTTATATAGGTGATACTCTTGTTTCAAATACATTTCTTGAAGGACCTAAGCATCATGTGTCTCAGGCTTTCTATAATAAAAAAGGACAATTATGTTCCCATGGAGAAACAAACATTTTTTTATGCATGTTAGTTTTAGAACTAGCACAAAGATGAGAATCAGACAAAGCAACGTAATGATAGAACATCTCACAGTTTTAATTACAATTAAAAACGAAAAAAGTTGTTGAAAGTTTGTCAGGGGACAGGATTAGCTTCTGACTTCACCCTTCAAAAAAACTTATCTAGCAAACTGAGAAGAAGGACAGACTCACAGCTTAGGTTTGTTCTTTCAGAAATACCTAAACTTCTCCAAGGGAAAAGAACCAATGTGTCAGGTTCAGTTCATTTGACTAAGTATGCATCTGGGGGGGCATAAACAAATAAATAAAAATAAAGGACCTTATGTTTTCTTTCTCAGTGTGTTCCAATCCATTGAATCAAATCCCTGACCAGCTGCCACCCATTCCCATTATGATCTTTCTAAGTTTGTTTGTTCGAAGTGTAGCAAAAAAAGTATCCTCTTTTCGTTACTGGAGGCCAGTTGATTAAGGCACTATCTTAGAGTTAGGAGGTATGAGTCAATTTCTGTTATGTTGGATAAGAGTCCAGAACACTTTGGTTAGAAACCTACGTAAATGTGAATAGCTGCTACAACATCTGTGATAGCACCTCTGCATTTGGCCATTTGTCCATGATAATCTAATTTATGTTTATGCTTTGAGTGAGAGAGAAACTATCATTTCCATAACAGCTTCTGAGAATATATTAGAAAGTAGTTGGTAGGGATGTAGAAAAGGTGACATTATGCTTGTCATGTATTCATGTAAACTTTTATTATGTTTCAGTGAGAAAGAGAGGAAATAATATTGTCCCAACTATGTTAATGTGGTGTCATGTCAAGTTGTAGTTGCTTAGGATGGTGGGATCCCTTGTTTCAACATAAAAAAAATCCTCACCTTTGAAATGGACATGTCTTAAATACTAGATATTATGGCATTATTTAAAACATTTTTGATCATATGCTATAGTTTTACATTCAGTCATGTTTAAGGTAAAAAAGTGACAGAATTTTAACTTAGAATGTTAAGGAAATACCTTCTGCACAACACTTCTATTGCAAACTCAGATCTACAAATATGGGTCTTTTGGTGCCAAATTTTACATTGTAGTATGTTTCTCTTTTTTTACCTGTTAAATTAAAACATACTTTCTGTGGTTTTGGTCATTTATGAAAGAAAAAAAAAAACCAGAAAAAGGAAAGTAAATGAACAGACTTTTAAGCAGTCATAGGGTTTAGGTTTATTTTTTCTTCTGATTCCAACACACAGACAAACTGCTGTCAGTAAGTGCCAAGGTGCCTGATCACGGGTCTGACTAGCTGTTACATTTTTTGTCTGACATGGTAGGCATCTTCTTGCATCAAACTTCAGATGTCAGCAGCAATGAGGGCCTTTGCTTTTTCTGGAACTATAAAATTGGAAAAGACCATCTGCTCAGCCTTCTGTTATCTGAATTCTTCCCTAGAAATAGTTTTCAAGAATACATAAAGAACTGCAAAGAAAGAGATAATGTGCAAGATGTTGGTAATGTAGTTTTAACCCTTTCCTTTCACTTCATGAGACATAGTTTGTTAGAGATGC